>NC_056680.1:77392491-77701020 GCF_018350215.1 Panthera leo | reverse complement strand
ACTGTGCTGTGTTTACACAGGGCCTGGTGACACACGCCTCCCCAGCGGGGAAACAGCCTCAGCACCAGTCCCCTCTCCGAGCTAAGCGGGCACCAGGCAGATGGGCCATGGGCTCCCCAGACTGACAGATGACCCTAAAACCAGTGAGGGCTTTCCCCCCACGGGCTCAACTGGCTTCTCACCCTCTTTTTAGGAGGATTCCAGTTGCCTGGAAAATGAACTCTCATTTATTTATCGGGTCCCCTCCTGCTCGCCATAGGTTACTTGGTTTAACCCACCCATCAGCTCCATGAAGTATTAGCCGCATTTTATGTCCAAGGAAGCCTGAGCCTGAGAGAGGAGGAGGCTTTTAACTCAGCTTCTCAGCTCCAACTGGAACCCGGATGCGCTGGGCCTCAAATCATGGGCTCTGACAGGGCTCATTATTAACCAGGCAGTAAATACCTCCATGTACCTGTGGGTCTGGGAAGCGCTGGGGGTATGAACTTTGCAGGAGGCCCTCACAGGGGTGGGGTGGGGAGGGCAAGCCGACCGCCGGGCCGAACCACACAGAGGACCAGAGGGTCCTCCGGGGACCTAAGCTCCCAGCCCAGGGCTGTGAGCCGTGTCTTGAAGACGTGGGGTGGGCGTGGTGGTGGCAAGTGAGGGACAGGGGCCAGCCACCAGAGCCTGGGCTCCGCCTCTGGCTCTGGCGGCAGTGCTGACCTGCGCTGGCCAAGCCCACTGGCCCGGGTGAGCAGCTGTTTCCACTCTGGCAGCAGCCTGGGTTCTGGGAGCCAGGCCAGCGTTCGCAGCCTTTCCCCTCCTTTTCCTTCTCTAAAAGGGAAAACTGCTCAGGGCCGCCAGAGCCAGCGGCTTGCTCCCAGGTACACTGCCCACCACTCGGCTGGACTGGAGGGTGAGGCCTCTTGGGACACTTCTTCTCTCTGGGTCTGGCCATTCTGGGGCTCTTCCCCTCCTACAGCAGCTGGAATTCACTTTGTTGTAGCCCCTCTTCCTCACAGGGGCTCCCTCTTCCCAGTCCCAACCCGCGTCCTTTGTCTCTTAGAGCAAGCAGGCCGACACCTCCAGTGGACAGGGGGCCTCCTGGTAGACTGTCCCCAGACAGGGCCCTGCCGCCCATGGTGACGTGAGTGACTTTGCCTAAGATACTCTCAAGTACATCTGAGGTCCAAGTCTGAAGCACCCTCTTCCTCTCTCTCCAGGGCTCACTGTTCCTATTTGAACTCCAGGGTCCTGGGGTTCCTACCTAGAATGATCTGGGGCGTGTTTGTTCCCTCCTCTGGAAGGCCTCTCACAACCTTAGCGTGCCCCGTGCAGACTACTCGTGTTTACAAGTCTCTTGTTTTCTTAAGTGATTTTCTATGACTTTCCCTGGAGGCTTTAATCTACGTAAGCTCTTCTTCTAGGCAAACAGGAGGGGAAATGGATTCACTACCCTCAGAAAGGAGGAAGCATGAAATTATATGACAGCTTTGCTACTGAAGGACAATGCGCAGGGCTCCTGGGAGCAGGGCGGCCCTGATCACAGCCCTGTGGGGCTGTCAGCAGTCAGTGGGGTCAGGCCCGAGCTGGGCTGTGCCCTTCCGCACCGTCCTGGCAGCTGGGAAGATGACCGGAAGCTGCCCCCACCCACCCGGAGGATGCAGTTTTCCCTTGTGGTGAAGGGGCACTAAGTCTTGTTCCCAGGCCTCTCTGAGGGGGACGTAGTGTGAGAGAAAGGCCACAGAAGCCAGCTCTGGAGATGTCTATGCTTTGAGTAGAATGTTCTACGCTTTGAGAGAGTTCCCCCAAAGGGAATCCCCTTTGACCTGCAGATTTGTAGAAGTCCCCATCACACCCTGGTGTCACATTAAGCTTTTTAACATTGGGCCCACATGTGATTCATGTGGCATTGGGCCACATGTGATCCTGGGTTCTCAAGACCTATGATTATTTTCCATGTTATAAAGTTATAAAAGAACAGTAGAATTCCACATAGTCATTTGAGAGAACAGCACTTTTTTTTGGAGGGGGGACCCAGAGATAGTATGAGTCAGGCTAGGGGGTCTGGCCAGACACACACAGTCTCTAAGGGGTGTGTGTTGGACAAGAAAGAGTCCAATGTATCTGAGCTCAATCCTGGCTCTGGTGTGTGACTTTGGACAAGTTAATTAACCTCTCGGCACTTGTGTTTCCTCATCTGTCAAAGGGGAAAGATAACGCTCCATCTCACTATGTTGCTGTGAAAATTAAATAAGAAAAGCAATATAAACTCCCTCACACAATAGCCAGGGCTTAATCAAGGAGAATTCCCTTTCTCTTCTAAAATCTGGGCTGCCAGGGGCGCCTGGGTAGCTCGGTCGAGTAAGCTTCTGACCCTTGATTTTGGCTCAGCTCACGATCTCATGGCTTGAGAGTTCGAGCCCTGTATCGGGCTCTGCATTGACAGCACAAAACCTGCTCGGGATTCTCTCTCTCTCTCTCTCTTTCCTTCTCTCCTCCCCCACCCCCCGCTGGCTTGCTCTTTTTCTCTCTCTCTCTCAAAATAAATTAATAAACTTTAAAAAAAATCTGCAATGCCTGAGAAGGAACCTAGCATTAGGAATCTCTCCGCATTTACTGGTGGACTTGTCTGAGAGATCAGAAGTGTTTGGGAAGGGGCTTACAAGGGAAATGGAGTCTATGAGAATGTCATGTTGTTACCAGGAATCAGGGGTGTGAGAAGTCCTTTAACATAAATGAGGAGATTACCTCTTTCAGCTGAAGCCTTGTCATGGGTCCACTGTGAGTGTGATTCCACAAAAGTGAAAATATTTTCTATATACAGGAAAACCATCTCCTCGACTTAGGGCCACAGGCTGTGGGTAGCTCGGTGACACTCTCTGGGTCCATAGGGCCCATCCTATAACCTGGTTTCATCTCCTTTCCCCACTCTGGTCCTTGGGAAGTATGTACAAGTTTCCTAAGTGCATGAAAATAGTTGCTCGAGATCACTAGTGTGTTTTGCCCAAATCCTCTTGATCTTTGATAAAACAGAAACAATTAAGATGACATTAGCCTTGGTCATGAAGAACTGAGTTCCTGTCCAGTGCTCCTTGGACCCTAAGGCTACTACCTCAGGCAGAGACCCACAGCAAGTGCAAGGCCTTGTCAGGAAGGGTTTCCTTTAATAACCCCCATTCATACACGGGAAACACAGGCATCCCTGAAACTGTCAAATGAGAACGGACACAAAAGACTTGAACAAGAAAAGTTCTTGTAGCTTTATTCCAAATAACCCAAATGCCTACCAACAGGAGAATGGAAAATAAATCGTGGTATATTTCTATAATGGAATATGACACAGCTATAAAAAGAGCAAATTTCTGAAACATGTAATAACATGAACCTCACAGTCATACTGACAGAAAGAAGCTATACACAAGGAAGTAAATACCATCTGATTCTATTTACTTGAGGTTCCAGTGTCATCAAAAATAATCTAAGATAATAGAAATCAGAACAGTGGTGACCTCGGGGTTACCTTGGGGCACAGAGAACTTTCTGGGGAGATGGGATGTTCTGCATCTTGGTCTGAGTGGTGGCTCTATGAGTGTATGAATAGCTAACGATTCATAGAGGTGTGTACTCGAGAACCCATTCTACGGCATGTGAACAAAAGTTGAACATTTTTATTATGTCAATAACAGTATCGAAAAAGAAAAGAGAAATCGAAGAAGGTGTGAAAAGGTCAAGCTAAATGGGGACTGTCCAACCTGGTGCTGGCCCGAGGCCTCAGAAATCCCCGTAACCTGCTTCTCCTTGGCGTCTTCCCTGCTGAGCCATATTCTGACTTGCATCAGCAACAAACCACTTGCCATTGGATTTATGTCAAGCAATGTTTCCAGGCTTTCCCCACAGTTTTGCAGATAATATTAAGCAAAAATTCTGCCATTTTGAGGGGCGTCTGGGTGGCTCAGTCGGTTAAGCGGCCGACTTTGGCTCAGGTCATGATCTCGCGGTCCGTGAGTTCGAGCCCCGCGTTGGACTCTGTGCTGACAGCTCAGAGCCTGGAGCCTGTTTCAGATTCTGTGTCTCCCTCTCTCTGACCCTCCCCTGTTCATGCTCTGTCTCTCCGTGTCTCAAAAATAAATAAAACGTTAAAAAAATTTTTTTAAAAAATTCTGCCATTTTGAAACTCTCCCCCGAAGCGTGGCCCTTCCTCCCGGCACCCCACCTCCAGTTAATCACCCAGTCCTGTCAATTTGACATCCTTAAGAGCTTTAACACTCATCCATTTCTCTCCACTTCTAACATCCTAAATCCAGACCAGCATCCTCCTCCTAGATTATGCAACAATCTCCTTCCTGGTTTTCCAGCCTCCCATGGTCTTACTCTCTTTCAGTGAATTCCTCGCACTGCGAAAGGGATCATTGCCCTGAAAGGTAAACACAAAATACTTTAAAGGCTCTCTATAGCTCCCAGATGAACAGGATGGCCATAGGATAGTCAAGAAAGATCACCTCTAATGAGGTGATATTTGAGCAGAAGCTTGAAGGAAGAAATTCCTTGCCCCAAGTGTATGCCATAGTCATTCTGATCTGGCAATTCCTAGAACAGACTGTGCTCCCTCCGGCCTCAGGGGCTTTGCTTCTTCTACCTGCAATGCCCAGTGCTGTCAAGAACTGTGAAGGGGGGCGCCTGGGTGGCTCAGTCGGTTAAGCGTCCGACTTCGGCTCAGGTCACGATCTTGCGGTCCGTGAGTTCGAGCCCCGCCATCAGCCCAGAGCCTGGAGCCTGCTTCCGATTCTGTGTCTCCCTCTCTCTGCCCCTCCCCCGTTCATGCTCTGTCTCCCTCTGTCTCAAAAATAAATAAGTGTTAAAAAAAAAAAATTTAAAGAACTGTGAAGGGCCTGGGATTCTGCCTTACTTCTAGGCCAATAAATTAGCCTGCCACAATTTCATGGGTGTTGGTGGAAGAAATGAGACTCTGGGGCCAGAGAAAGACAGTTTGTTACTCCTAGAAACAGTAGTAGCCAGAGCCTCAGCATTTTTCTCCTGACTTTCTCACTCCAGATGACCCAACACCACCGTTATCATTAATAAGACAGATGAGGTCTAAATAAGTAAAGTACACTGCTGTGGAAGGAACTGAGACCATAAAAAGTAATATGAGACTAGTTGAGAACAGAGTGCTTGGAATTGATTGCAACATTCCCAGTACTTGGGTATTGGTAGAGGCCTCGGTATTAGCTGATAGATGCCCTGCACTGAACCCTTGAGAACCTGCTCAGGGCCTGGTAGGGAGAAACATCCACAGACAAACCGCAAGGCGGTGCTCTTAAGCTCAGTGGAGATGTGTACATGGGATTAGGGAAGCCCACGTGTTGGACAGGAGGAGGCCACTGAGGCTAAATCTTGACAGAGGGGCAGGAATTCCTTAGGAAGTAAATATAGGCCTTGAAAATGGCCTGGAGGAGACAGACAGGTGCACTTCTGAAGCAGGAGCCCCTCAAGTTTCACCTTTACACAAAATGGTGTGTGTGCTTTGGTGGGGGAGGGGATGTGACATTTCCTACAGATGTGCCCACCCCTAGCTGCCCAGATGAGGTGAAATTCCTCTCAGGTACTGCCTAGCAAGGAATGGGAAGAGAGGGCTGAGGGGCTGGGGGGCGGTGGGCGCATGCTCTCTAGGGTGGGGTTGGCTGGGGAACAAATCTTCAGCACCTTTGCCACAGAGAATCCACTCTGGTTTTTCTGGCGAGAACATGCCCTGAATTCCACCAGGCCTGCTCATCAGCCGGGTTGGCAGGATTTCAGAATCAATGCTGCCAACAGACTTCCTCCCCCACCCCCAAGGCAGTTTGGGACCCCCTGGGGCCAGCATGGCTGTTTTTGCTTCCTAGAGAGTCAGGACAGAGCCCAGCTCATCTCACCTCTACCACATACCACCTGGACTGCCCCGGGGCTGGGCTCTGTCTTCTGAGAGCCAACAGCCCTGCAGAGGTGCAGGTGAAAGGAGCCACAGATCAAGCCAGCAAAGGCTTAGAGTCCAGAGATCCCCAGAGCCTCTACCTCCTTAACCCCGCAGGTGAAGAAATAGAGGCCCGGGGAACAGCAGGGGGCCTGACCAGGGTAGCCTAACTGCTTAGTAGCGAGCTCTCTCCTGACCTGACCCTGTGCTCTGCCTCCTCTTTCTAGCTCTCCCTGAGGTCCCTGACCCCCTGAAGATCCTGTCAGAGCCCCAGCCTTTCACACTGAAGGACGCTGTGATCTTGTCTCCTCCTAGCTACACTTGGAGCTCTCTGAGTGGAGAATGGCACCTTCCCCACCTGGCACACAGTGGGAGCTCCGTGAGAATGGGTGTTTAGCCAGCTGCATGCCACAAGATGGGGCACGAATGGCCAGCTCCGTTATTGGGTCACTTCTTCTTCTTCTTCTTCTTCTTCTTCTTCTTCTTCTTCTTCTTCTTCTTCTTCTTCTTCTTCTTCTTTTTAAGTTTATTTATTTTGAGAGAAAGAACGGGCCTGGGAGGGGCAGAGAGGGAGGGAGAGAGACAGAATCCCAAGCAGGCTCCTCACTATCAGCGAGGAACCCGATGTGGGGCTCAAACCCATGAGATCATGACCTGAGCAGAAATCAAGAGTCCCGTGCTTAACCGACTGAGCCACCCAGGCACCTCTGGGTCATTGACTCTTAAATACAAATGATGGGGGACTTAGCTGGACCCACAATCAGAAAAAAAAAAGTGTCATTAAAAAGCAACATTACAGGTTTAAAAACTCAATCTTCCCCCTTTCTGAATCTTTGAGTAGACCTGAGATCATGCCATTTCATCCTTCCAACCCCAATATGATAGGAAAAGATAGGACAAAATAGGCAGAGAGGGAAAAGTTAGGACCTGAGGTGCTGGAAATGTCTGACTACAGCAAACCCCCTCGGGCGTAAGGTCCCTCTTAAGAATGTAATAGACACGGGCTGCCTGGGTGGCTCAGTTGGTTAGGCATCCAACTTCGGCTCAGTTCATGATCCATGGTTTGTGGGTTCAAGCCCCATGTTGGGCTCTGTGCTGACGGCTTGGAGCCTGGAGCCTGCCTCAGATTCTGTGTTTCCTCCTCTCTCTGCCCCTCCCCTGCTCATGCTCTGTCTCTCTCTCAAAAATAAATCAACGTTGGGGCGCCTGGGTGGCTCAGTCGGCTGAGTGTCCGACTTCGGCTCAGGTCATGATCTCCCAGTCCGTGAGTTCGAGCCCCGCGTCGGGCTCTGTGCTGATGGCTCAGAGCCTGGAGCCTGTTTCAGATTCTGTGTCTCCCTCTCTTTGACCCTCCCCCATTCATGCTCTGTCTCAAAAATAAATAAAGGTTAAAAAAAATTAAAAAAAAATAAATAACGTTAAAAAAACATATTAAAAAAAAATAATGTAACAGACACCACCTACTCCCCCTCAGGTATCCCTCTGGAATTTGACAATCAAAATACCTAGTTAAACCATAATACCTAGCTAAATCATGGGACAGTATGACCAGTCTGACTCTTCACACAGTGGAGTGGAGCCAATCAGTAATGGACAACCCGGGGGTGCCTGGGTGACTCAGTCCGTTAAGTGTCCACTCTTGATCTCAGCTCAGGTCATGATCTCGTGGTTTCGTGAGTTCCAGCCCCACACCCGGCTCTGTGCTGACAGCGTAGAGCCTGCCTGGGATTCTCTCTCTCTCCTCTTTCTCTGCCCCTACCCCACTCGCACTCTCTCGCTCTCTCTCAAAATTAAAAAAAATTAATATATACATATATAAAAAGGAATGACAATCCAGTACCTAGAGTGATCCAGCCAGCAAAGGTAGAATCTGAGAATGAACGAGGGGGAAGGGATGGGGGTGCTGACCAGAACCTTATATAACAAGGACCTTGCCTATAGCCTTGAGCATTCACTCTCGAATGTCCCCTCTTGGTAAAGAGGGCTTTCTTACTATTCCTCCTTTCTGATCTTATACTCTAATAAACTTTTGCCTGCTGCTCATTTCGTGTCCACCTCTTCATTCTTTGAAGCAGCGAGACAACGAACTCTGGGTATTAGGTAAAAAAGTCCTCCAGCCCCACAGTCTGTCCTCTCAGATACTCAGTAGCCCAGCTTGAGAAGCAGGGTCTGGGGGAGCTGGGCTGAGCAGGTGACCTATTCATTCTGTCTTTCTTTCAAAGGGCCTGTCGGTCAGAGCCTCTCTCTCTCTCTCTTTCAGTTCTCTGCCAGGGTGGTCCACTTGGTCTTCAAGGGCAGGAGTAAGAAGCTCAGGGCCTGGGTGGGGAACAGGAGGCAGGGAACCCCACCCTTGCCTGGTCTGCGAAAGGAGAACTTGCCTTGAGCAGTTCTCCAAGGATCTAGGAGCCCCCTGCCTTTCCACCCCAGCTTTCCAGGGGAGGGAGGGAGGGTGACGAGAAGAGGGAGGGGTCAAGCCCCTGCCGTGTGGTCAATACTATCTCTTGTTCACGCCTCCAACCCTCTACTCCTAGCTGACACCTTCCTCACTGCTGTGGTTAAGTTCTAGAGGAAACAGGAAACATGGTTTAGCAGACATCCCCTCAAGACCCGGCCGTAGCCCTGAGCTGGATGGCTCCAATTAGCTACAGGCTAGAATGAGGTTTTGCATAATGAATGAATGTCAGATTCCACCCGAGAGTTCTTGCCCCAGAGACTCTGTGGTTGGCAGCCACTGGTACCTTGTAGGTGTATATACATTCTTCTGACCCCTTAGGAAATGACCTTTGCGGGCATTAAAAAAGCAGGAGTGCTTCAAGTTCTCTTTCTGAGCCTCTTAGCACGAGAAACTAAATACCAACCCCAGGAACGGGTGCTGGTTTGGTTTCACCCCACAAAATGTGGGCCCTGCTACACTGGCCCACCTGCAGGACATGAAGAAAAGGGTCCCCTCTGAGCAGCTCTAGGCCTGCGGCAGGCATGGTGTTCATGTTCAAGCACAAAGGTAAACGGAGCATAGCAGTGGGTTAAAGGGATCGTTTATCTTCCTGCCGATGACAGACATGAGCTTTGGCCTGGGGCCCAAACTTCTTATCCTTGAAAAACACATTTTACAGATTGCTGGCAAAAACAGCCAACCCAGATTAAGCTGCCAGACCTAACTATTTTCGATCTTCCTCCTACTCCTCTTGAAAAAACAAGAGATAAAGATTTTCTAGGATGCTTCTTCCCTCGTCTTTCCTGAAAGACAATGAGGTCCACTGAAAGAAAGCCCTGGGCTCCACGAGGTGGTTGCTGCCCAGGAAAGCCCCGGAAAGCCCCGTGGAAAACTTGAGGCCAGTTCAATAACAAGGAAGGTATTTGCATTTCAGAAGGATTCTTCAGTTTCTAATAGGATTCCTTCAAATGGCAGCTTCCTGAGGATATTTAAGGATTTATTTACTGATCGTTAACTTGCTTGTCAGAGGAACTGGCTGAAGGGCAGAGAGATTTTGAACTGACATTTCAGGAGTACCATCCTCAAAGGGTGATCAAGCGGAAAGGAAGATGAAGTGCTTTTGAAATGATAATGTGAAGTAATGGGGACAAGTATTTGTTTCTTCCCATCCTACCATCTACTGTATAAAGTGAAGCCCAGATGTGTTGCTCTACATTGACTATGTAATTAATATTTCCTTGATAGGCAATCCTTGGTTGTTGCCATAACATTTTTCTAGAAGCCACCACGTAAACTGGATATCATAAAACAGGTTTCTGCAAAGTGGATTTTATATATATATATATATATATACACATATATATATATATGTGTGTGTGTATACATACATATATATACACATATACATATATATACATATATATGTATATATGTATGTGTATATGTAAAAAATATATATGTATATATGTACGTATATATGTATATGTATATATGTGTGTATATATATATATATATATATATATATATATTTTTTTTTTTTTTTTTTTTTTTTTATACCATGGGACCAAGGTTATAAGCTTGGAGTTACATTCCTGATTAGGGACCGGGCCTCAAACACATTAGATATGATTTGATTACTTCTATCCGAAATGCAAAAATAGGGGCACATGTGTGGCTCAGTTGGTTAAGTGTCCGACTTTGGGTCAGGTCATGATCTCACGGTTTGTGAATTCAAGCCCCACATTGGGCTCTCTGCTGTCAGTGCAGAGCCTGCTTTGGATCCTCTGTCTCCCTCTGCCTCCCCCCACCCACCCGCGCTCGCATGTGCTCTCTTTCAAAACTAAATAAACATTAAAAAATAAATACATAAAAAGAAATGCAAAAATAAATGCACTTTGAACTCCATGGTCATTATCCATAGTAAAATCATGCTCCTATAAAGTGGGTGTAAAGGGACTGTGTGCGTCCCAGGGGGTCTCCTTTTACTCCTCCTGACCTGATGTGTCTGTCTTGACTACTGACTGTTGACATGTATTATGTCATCAGCCTAACTGTGAGGTAGGGAAGGCAGGTGTTGGTCTCTGAGTTCAACAGATGGGGAAATAGGTTTCTAAATGCATAGCTGGTTGGAACCACAGCAGGGATGTATGGTATGGGTTTCCTTTCTCTTCCTAAGTCCATTCACTTTGAACCATAGCATAGTGTTCCCACAAGATGGTGGACATCATGGTTTTGCTTCTCTGGCCTCTTGGGTGGGAGGGGGTGCTGCTTTAAATGCACATATATTCCCTGCTCCCCCCAAACTCCTTTTTTGGTTGCTACTTCTAATTTTTTTTAAGTGAGCTCTATTCCCAATGTGGGGCTCGAACTCATGACCCTGAGATCAAGAGCTGCATACTTTACCGACTGAAGCAGCCAGGTGTTCCTGGTTGCTACCTTTTTTTTTAAAGTTTATTTTTATTTATTTATTTTTATTTTATTAATCCTAAGCAGAATCCGCACTGCCGGCGCAGAGCCTGATGCAGAACTCGAACTCATGAACTGTGAGATCATGACCTGGGCTGAAGTCAAGAATCTGACGCTTAACTGATTGAGCCACCCAGGCGCCCCAACCTGGTTGCTACTTCTAAATCAAAATGCCTTTCTGTGTTTTTATGGGGAAACTGAGGGCTATACAAAGTTTTAAAGAAAATGTTAATAATGAATCACAGAGAAGAAAAGTGCAAGGCATGGTACAACATAAATGTGACCTAAAACTCTGATATTTAAAATAAACATTTACTTTGCAATACTCCTATTTTTTTTTCCTAGAATTTAAATGAGACTTTTGGAACCAGATTTTTAAAAATAAACTGCAAACTGTCCCTAGGGAGACCTAGCTGACACCTTTTTTGTTTCTTTCCTAAAGTTCCCAGCCAAGGTTTTCAAAATCATTCCTCTGACCTTAGAGTTGCTGGAAGTGCAGCTTGACAGTTTGTTGACAAGAACAGTGACACTTCACACTTCATTGGAAAGCCATAAAAGCATGTTCCAGGTCATTAACTGTGACTTTTAAGAGGAGCTGCTTGCAGCTTTTGGGTAGTGGGATTAAGGAAAATTTCTTTTACAGCTTTCATAGCCTTAAAAAAAAATTGCTTAAAAAATGGGTTTCAAATGCACAGAATGCTATTAAAACTCTTGATTCACGGCACACTCACATTGTTGGGGCATGCACGGCCATATTTTACTTCGTATTGTTTTTCTTTGTAAATCAATGTCTGCTGAAAGCAATGCCCAACCAAGAACTAGCATATCCCCAATGTTTTCTCTTGACCCACCACCTCTGCCCTCTGTGTCCTGCAGTCCTCTCCTAAATTCGGTGTTGGTCATTCCTTTGCCTTTTGAAAGTGAATTTTTCCAAACATGCTTGTACACCTAAATAAAGACAAAATTGGTTGCTTGGTTAATAAAATTAGGACCACACCGTATTTAGTCTTCTGCGCTTTTTTACGCAACATTGATTCTGAGACATCTATGTGGTTAGTAAAACTGTAGTTCGTTAATTTTCACCTCTGTGTTATAGTCCACTGTGTGATTCTACCAAATTTTATTTCTCTTTTCTCCTGCCAATAGATATTTGGTTGTTTCTATTGCTTTTTCTGTTGTTTTTTTAAGTTTTATTTATTTAAGAGAGAGAAAGGGAGAGAGAGAGAGCGTAAACAAGCGTGCAAGCATGAGTGGTGGAGGGGCAGAGAGAGAGGGAGAGACGGAATCCCAAGCAGGCTCGGAGCTGGCGGTGCAGAGTCAGACTCGGGGCTTAAACCCACTCACCATGAGATCACCACCTGGAGTCAAAACCAAGAGTCAAATGCTCAACCCACTGAGCCACTCAGGCACCCCTTTATTTCTTTTTCTAATGCAAACATTTTGGTTATGAACATTATTCCATCTACTTTATAGATCACACAGGTGCCTAATTTGGGGGGAGGGGAACTAGATGTGGAATTACTGGGTCTTTAAAGATTTTATTTTTAAGCAATCTGTACCCAATGTGTGGCTCAAACCCACAACCCTGATATCAAGATTCGCACACTCCAGCCACTGAGCCAGCAAGGCACCCCTGGAATTACTGGGTCTTAAAGTCTGAAACAACTTTCAGATGACAAATCATTTTTCAAAGTGGTTATATTAATTTACACCTCTACCAGCAATGTGATCACATTGATTCACACTCCCTTCAAACTTGATGTTGCCAGACTTTGTCACTTTTATTAATAGTTGTACAATGATATCTCTGTGTGGTTTTGATTTACATTTTTCCAATAATGAGGTTGAGCTGTGTTTTATATTAATTAGCTGTATCTATTTCCTCTTCTGTAAAAGACCTTGTTTGAATCTTTGGCACAGTTTTCTATTAGGTTACTTTTCTGTTTATTTGTTGGTAGGAATCTTTATGCATTCCGCATGCTAATTCTTTGTGTTGTCATAACTTCTCCCACTTGTAAGTTTTAGTTTCTTTACAGTATGTTGATGACATGTTTTGATGACGCATTTTAATGTCTCTGAATTTGTTAATAACACCTTTTATGATTAGTGTATTTTTGTATCTTGTTTAGAAAACTTCCCGATCTTAAGATCAGAAAGATTTTCACTTAACATTTTTTTCTAAAAGGCTAAGGTTTGCTTTTGACATTTAAGTTTTTAATGCTTCTTGGTATGATGTTTGTATATGATGTGAAGTAAATTCAGATTTCTTTTTTTCAGCCCCATTGGTTATTCAGTGTTTCTTTTCTCCACTTTCTAACTTCCAACGTGTCTTAAAAATTCAAATATGCACAGGTCTGATTTTGGGCTCTCTATTTTACCCATTGGTGAGTTTTTTTGTTCCACACCATTACCACACTGCCTTCATTACTATAACTTTATAATAAATCGTTATATCTGCTAGGATAATTCCCCTCATTATTTTTCTTCTTCTTTTTCTTCTTTTTTCTTTAAATTTTAGTTAGTTAACATTCAGTGCAGTATTGGTTTCAGGAGTAGAATTCAGTGATTCATCACTTACATACAACACCCAGTGCTCATCCCAACAAGTGCCCTCCTTAGTACCCATCACCATGTAGCCCATCTCCCATCCACCTCCCTCTGTCAACCTATAGTTTGTTCTCTGTCATTAAGAGTCTCTTGTGGTTTGTTTTCCTCTCCTCTTTTTCCCTTCTGCCCCTATATTCGCCTGTTTTGTTTCTTAAATTCCACATATAAGTGAAATCATATGGTATTTTTCTTTCTCTGACTGACTTATTTCACTCAGCATAATACTTTCTAGCTCCATCCACGTCATTGCAAATGGCAAGATTTCATTCTTTTTGATGGCTGAGTAATATTCCATTGTATATACACTACATCTCCTTTATCCATTCATCAGTTGATGGACATTTGGGCTCTCTCCATAGTTTGGCTATTGTTGATAATGCTGCTTTGAACATTGGGGTGCATGTACCCCTTTGAATCTGTATTTTTGTATCCTTTGGGTAAATATCTAATAGTGTAATTGCTGGAATGTAGGCTAGTTCTATTTTTAATTTTTTTGAGGAACCTCCCTACTGTTCTACAGAGTGGCTGTACCAGTTTGCATTCCCACCAACAGTGCAAGATGGTTCCCTTTTCTCAGAATCCTCACCAACCCCTGTTGTTTCTTGTGTTGATTCTAGGCATACCACCACAAGTGTGAGGTGGTATCTCATTGTGGTTTTGATTTGTATTTCTCTGATGATTCTTTTCATGTTTGTTAGCCATCTGTATGTCTTCTTTGGAAAAGTGTCTATTTATGTCTTCTGCTCACTTCTTTACTGGGTTATTTGTTGTTTTGTTTTGTTTTTATAGATTTTAGATACTAACCCTGTATCAGATATGTCATTTGCAAATATCTTCTCCCATTCCGTAGGCTGCCTTTTAGTTTTGTTGATTGTTTCCTTCACTGTGCAGAAGTCTTCTGTCTTGATGAAGTCCCAATAGTTCATGTTTGCTTTTGTTTTCCTTGCCTTTGGTGATGTGTCTAGTAAGAAGTTGCTCTGGCTAAGGTCAAATAGGCTGCTGCCTGTGTTCTCCTCTAGGATTTTGATGGTTTCCTGTCTTACATTTAGATCTTTCCATATAGTTATGGGTCCATTTCTGGGCTTCTATTCTGTTCCATTGATCTATATGTCTGTTTCTGTGCCAGCACCATACTGTCCTGATGACTACAGCTTTGTAATATAGCTTGAAATCCAGAATCATGATGCCTCCAGTTTTTGTTTTTCTTTTTCAGGATTGCTTTGGCTATTCAGGGTCTTTTGTGGTTCCATACAAATTTTAGGATTGTTCTAGCTCTGTGGAAAATGCTGGCGGTATTTTGGTAGGGATTGTATTATATATATAGATTGCTTTGGGTAGTATGGGCATTTTAATAATGTTTGGTTTTTTAAGAAATTTTTCAAAGTTTTTATTTTATTATTTTATTTTTAAGAGAGAGAGTGTGAGCGAGCAAGGGAGGGGCAGAGAGAGAGGGAGAGGTAGAATCTTAAGCAGGTTCCTTGTGAACCTGGTGAGAGGCTTGAACTCATGAACTGTGAGATCATGACCTGAGCTGAAATCAAGAGTCGGATGCTTAGTGGACTGAGCCACCCAGGCACACTTGTTGGGGGATTTTTCATTCCTGATTCAATTTCTTTGGTGGTTATGGGTCTGTTCAAATTTTCTATTTCTTCCCATTTCAGTTTTGGTAGTTTGTGAGTTTCTAGGAATTTTTCCATTTCTTCCAGATTGCCCAGTTTGTGGCATATAATTTTTCATAATATTCTCTTATAATTGCTTGTATTTCTGTGGTGTTGGTTGTGTTATCTCCTCTTTCATTTCTGATTTTACCTATTTGGGTCGGTTTTCTTTTCTTTTCGATAAGTCTGGCTAGGGATTTATTAATATTGTTAATTTTTTCAAAGAGCCAGCTCTTAGTTTCATTGCTCTGTTCTGCTCGTTTTTTGTTTGCTTGTTTATTTCTATATTGTTTATTTTTGCTCTAATCTGTATTATTTCCCTTCTTCTGTTGGCTTTAAGCTTTATTTGTTCATATTTTTCTAGCTCCTTTAGGTGTAAGGTTAGGTTGTGTATTTGGGACCTTTCTTGCTTCATGAGATAGACCTGAATTGTAATATACTTTCCTCTTACGACTGCCTTTGCTGCATCCCAAAGGGTTTGGACTCTTGTGTTTTCACCTTCATTTGCTTCCATGTATTTTTTTTAATTTCTTATTTGAATTTACTGGTTAACCTCATTCATTCTTTAGTAGGATGTTCTTTAACCTCCATGTATTTGAGGACTGTCCAAATTTTTTTCTTGTGGCTCACTTCAAGTTTCATAGTGTTGTGATCCAAAAATATGCATGGTATGATCTCAATCTTTTTGTACTTGTTGAGTGCTCATTTGTGACCCAGTATGTGATCTATTCTGAAGAACGTTCCATAGGCACTACAAAAGAATGTGTATTCTTCTGCTTTAGGATGAAATGTTCTGAATATATGTTAAGTCCATCCAGTCCAGTGTGTCATTCAAAGCCATTGTTTCCTTGTTGATTTTCTGCTTAGAGATTCTGTCCATTGTGGTACGTGTGGTGTTAAAGTCCCCTACTATTATTGTATTATTATCAAAGATTTTCTTTATGTTTGTTATTAATTGATTTATATATTTGGGTGTTCCAAGTTGAGGGCATAAATATTTACAATTATTAGATCTTCCTGATGGATAGGTCCCTTAATTATGATATAATGCCCTTCTTCATCTCTTGTTACAATCTTTGGTTTAATATCTAATTTGTCTGATATAAGTATGGCTACTCTGGCTTTCTTTTGATATCCATTAGCATGATAGATGGTTCTCCAGCTGCTTACTCTCAATCTGCCTATGTCTTTAGGTCTAAAATGAATCTCTTGTAGGTAGCATACAGATGGATCTTGTTTGTTTTTTTTTTTAATCCATTCTGATACCCTATGTCTTTTCATAGGAGTGTTTAGTCCATTTACATTCAGAGCAATTGTTGAAAGGCATGAATTTAGTGCCATTGTGTTGCCTGTAGAGTTAATGTTTCTGGTGATGTTCTCTGGCACTTTCTAGTCTTTGTTGATTTTGGTCTTGTTTTTTTTTTCTCCACACAGAGAGTCCCCCTTAAAATTTCTTGCAGGGCTGGTTTAGTGGTCACCAACTCCTTTAGTTTTTATTTGTCTGGGAAACTCTTTATCTTCCTTCTATTCTGAATGACAGCCTTGCTTGCTAGAGTATCCTTGGCTGCATGGTTTTCCCATTCATCATATTGAATATATCCTACCACTCCTTTCTGGCCTGCCAAGTTTGTGTGGACAGATCTGCTGTGAACCCGATCTGTCTTCCCATGTAGGTTAGGGACTTTTCCCCCCCCTTGTTGCTTTCATGATTCTTTCCTTTGTGTATTTTGTGAATTTGAATATGATATATCTTGGTGATGGCTGACTTCATTGAATTTAATGGGAGCTCTCTGTACTTCTTGGATTTTGATGTCTGTGTCCTTCCCTAGATTAGGAAAGTTTTCAGCTATAATTTGCTCACATAAATCTTATGCTCCCTTTTCTCTTTCTTCACCTTCTGGGACCCCTATGATATGAATGTTATTAAGTTTTAATAAGTCGCTGAGTTCCCTAAATCTATCATCATGATCCCTGACCTTTGTTTGCCTTTTCTTTTCAGCCTCATTATTTTCCATAATTTTATCTTCTATATCACTAACTCACTCCTGTGCCTCTTCCATCCTCGTTTTTATGGCCACCATTTGGGTTGTAGCATTTTTAATTTTGGTATGACCAGATGTTAGTTTTTTATCTTTGCAGAAAGGGGTTCTCTGGTGTCTTCTATGCTTTTTTCAAGCCCAGCTAGTATCCTTATAATTGTTATTTTAAATTCTAGTTCAGACATCTTACTTATATCTGCATTGATTAAATCCCAGGCCATCATTTCTTCCTGTTCTGTCTTTTGAGGTAAATTCCTCCATTTTGTCAATTTGGAGGAAGAAAAATAATAATAATATAATGAAATAAAAATTTTTAAAAAATCAGATAAAGGAAGCTAGATCCTAGGTGTGTTTTAGTCTCTTAAGAGAAGCTGTCATGTTCTCTCCCTCAAATTATGCAGATTGTTCTCTTAATCCTCAGACAGATTTCCTAGGTGGTGTTCAAAATGGTTTAATGTTGATCTAGCTGTGTTTGAGGGATGAGACAAGCCCAGCGTCCTCTTACTACTCTGCCATCTTAACTCCTCCCCTATTCTTTTCTTTTATTCAAAAATATCTTGTCTATCTTTGGCCTTTTCCTCCTCCATATATATTAGAATCAACTACTCATGTTCTATGAGAAAACTTGTTGCGATCTTTCACTGTAATTGATTAGATTTTTTACTGTAATTTACTGTAATTGCAGTACATGTGGAGGTCAATATGGAGAGAACTGACATATTTATGATAAAGTCTTCCTATACATAAAGATGGGATATTTCTCCATTGAGATATTCTTTAATGTTTCTGCTAAAATTTCCTAATTTTCTATGTATAGATTTTACACATCTTTTGTTGATTTCTCCCCTAGAATTTTTATCATTTTATAGTATTGTAAATAAATATTAATATTTACAAATAAATTATTTTAAAAATTGTGCCCAGTATATGGAAATGAAATTGAATTTGTTATATTTATCATTATCAAAACCTTCTAATAATTTGTTTTTAGATTCTTGAGGGGATTTCTATTAGACAATCATATCATCTATAAATAATGACAGTTTTATTTCCTCCTTCTCAATCCTTATGTTTAATTTCCTTTTTGTGACTTATTGTGTTGCACAGGACCTCTATAAAGTGCTGAATAGAAGTGATGAGAGCAGGCACTTTAACTTCATTCCTAATTTTCAAAGGAAAATGTCCAGTGTTTTCTTACTTAGCATGATTTTTTATTTTACGGGTTTTATTTAAGATTGAATGTTAATGAGATTTTTGAAGTCTCATACAACATTCTGTTTTCATTTCATTGGCCAGATTTTAGCCATCAAGCTACACATGGTGCAAGAGAGGCTGGGAAATAGTCTTTTACTTGGGTGGCAAAGGGCAAATGGAGTTCGGTTAATTTGAGATAGAAAGGAAGAATGGATATTTGGTGTTTACCACATCTTGGGGATGTTATCCAGAAACCAAGATGGGCAGTTAGGCTGGAATCACTGGATAACTTGCAAGACATAAAAATGTCTTTCCATGAAATTATAAAAACAAATAATGACACTAAAAAAAAAAAAAAAAAAGCTGCAAGGGATTTCTTTAGCCCACAAGTCAACCTTCCTGATCGTAGAGCTCCAATCTGGGGCAAACCCGAGACTCTCCTTTTGTCAGAGAGAGAAGAATAGAAAGCACATCACTGTTCATTTATTTTATTTTATTTTTAAAAGTTTTTATTTATTTATTTTGAGAGAGAGAGAGAGAGAGAGCGAGCGAGCTAGGGAGAGGTAGAGAGAATCTTGAGCAGGCTCTGAACCATCAGTGTGGAGCCCAATATGGGGCTCAAACCCACCAACTGTGAGATCATGACCTGGGCCAAAACCAAGAGTCAGATGCTTGACCAACTGAGCCACCCAGGCACTTCTGTTCACTTGTTTTAAAATGCTCAAAGTGGGGGCACCTGGCTGGCTCAGTTAGTGGAGCATGTGACTCTTGATCTTAGGGTCATGAGTTCAAGCCAATGTTTGGAATAGAACTTACTTAAAAAATAAATAAGAAATAAATAAAAATGTTCAAAGTGGAATTACTAGGGCCAAAGGAAAATCTTCATGGTGAAATGAAAACCGGTTTTAAATCCCAGTGCCATTTGTTACCCTACCACCTCTGCTTCCTTGTACCTTTAAGGTGTTCCACCAGCCCAGGAAGCTCAGACACTACACTTGGTGGGTTGTTCCCAGAGAAATGTCGAGGGAACCAAATGAGTTAATGCACAGGTACTATATATTCAAAAAATATTTTTGCAGTCTTTGGTAGAGAAAAGGCTTAATGAGCTTGGGCCCTTTGCGCACACTGAGTCTTGGTCATGACATTAGAAAAAAAAAAAAAAAGACATAGAAAAATAAATAGGAATAAGATTTCCAGGGCTAGGGAAGGGGGGAAAGAGAAAGCCGGATGCTCCTGGGAGTCTCCAAGGGCTGGAGCCCCTGTTGATGCACCTGGTGAGGACACACTGGGTAATAGATGACAGAGCTCCAGACAGTTGTGAGGATCTGAGGTCAGAGAGCACCCGTTTCTGCTGAGTGGGGCAGTGGGATGGAAATGCTGGTAAAGTGTGTGTGGGAAGAGGGGGGCTTGGGATAATTTTCAGCCTATCAGGTTTCTGAGAAGTACAGAAACATCCAGAAAAGTATGATGAGAAAATGAGTGGGAGAAAGCAGACCGACCTGAAGGGGCCTCGAGGGTGAGGTTGAGGAAGACCCAGCTCCCAGGACCAGTTGCTGGCTCCTGGAACATCTCAGGGTATTTGGTACAGGTGGTGGTGGTGGTGGTGGTAGTGGTGGGGTGATGGGGGGGGGGGTAGGGGTGGCCTCATCCAAGACCAGAGGGGGGACAAGGCCATCAGGGACAGATGGTGCCTTTCAGAGCTATGATAATATGTAAATGTAAGCTCTCCAGAATCTAAATGCCATCTTGGAGAGGAGGAGGGGGAAATTTACAAATTGAATTCACTGAGTTTAACCTGAAGCAAATGAATTACCAGAAATTTATCTAAGATTATATTAATAGAGCCTCAAAAATGGATATGATGAGCTATAGAAGATACACATTGTTACATACCAGTGTAGTGAGAAAACATTTTACCTTTTGCAATTTCAAGACTCCAGGGATGCATTGCAAAATAGCCCAGCACAATACAGGCTCCTCAACTGCAGGAATAGTATATTCATTATATTTGTATCCCCTGTACCTAGCAGAGTGCCTAGCACTTAGCAGATACTTGATCAATAGTTGTTGGATGAAACTGTTTTCCAACAAGGTCATTAGCCATTTGTGTGTCTCCTTTAAATGGTATGCATCTACTTATTTAATCAATCTGAAATTTATTTGGGAGAGTAACATGAGAATCTAACTTTTTTCCCCTAAATGTCCAATGTTCTCAGTATCAGTTATTGAATGATGCTTCTATTATCCATTGACTTCTGACATTTCCTTCTATTCTAAGTCATTATTTATATGATGGTATATTTCAGGGCTAGCTATTGTACTGCCATCATAATCATCCTTAGGAGAGGGAGAGAGATTTCACAGACACTTAAGCGAAGACAACATGAACACGTAGGCAACAACTGGAGTGATGCGGCCACAAGCTAAGGAAGCTGGCAAGTACTAGAGGCTGTAAGGTCAGGAATGGACTCTCCCCGAGAGCCTCTGGAGGGGGTGCAGCAGCCCGGCTGACACGTGGATTTCACAGAGGAAAACGGATTTGGGGCTTCTGGCTTCCAGAACTGAGACAGAACAAATTTCTGTTGTGTCAAGTCATCTGCTTTATCGTCATTTGTTATCGCTGCCTCAGGAGACACATACAAATGGTGAATGGGTGAGACCTGCCTGGGAAGAATTGCTAAGGAGACCCAGCAAAATTCTAGACATCTGAAGTAGCATCAATCTGCACAGCCAAATGACCTTTCCAGCAATAATCAGCAGTCTTAATGTAGAACAGGGAAAGCTGACGGAATGATCTGTGGTTGGGATTCTGCTAGCCAAGGAAGTAGAGAATACTGGCATGAGAGGAGTCACCAGGCAGGGAAGAAAAGTGAAACCCGAGGAGAGGGGGAGAAAAGGACACAGTGGGAAAGGTCAGAATGAGGGAATTGAAAAGGTGGCAGGTTTTGGTCAAAAAATCAATAGAAGGGGCAGCTAGGGTAAAAAGGTCTTGGGTGCGGTTAAGGAGGTGAGTGAATCAAGTGCCATGGAGGAGACACGGAAAGGAAAGCACTCTCTGGTTCTTGAGAATGATATTGTCATTAAGGTTCTATACACTCATCTGAGATCTCTGCCTGGGTCACACAGCCACCTTCTCAGTTCGGATCATAAATCACCACATGCTGTAAAAAGACTGAAACTTATGTAAATCAATTTCTCTATTTCTTCAAACAACCTAGCAATGGTCACAATAGTCTTTACATTCCTCATATGCAATGATAGTTTGAGATTCCTTCCAATAAATTAGACAGAAAGCTAGTTTTTCAGGTCTGCACAGAAGTAAAGGTCTGCAATGTTGTTTTTTGTTGTTAGGAAACAATGCTACTCAACTTTAGTATGCATGTAAATCATCAGAGGAACATTAAAGTGCAGATTCAGGTTCAGTAGTGTGAGACTTAAGCCGACCGACCCAATCAAAGGAGGGATGCAGAGACTAGGAGCACGGTGAAGTGAGGCTTTAATCAATGTTCTTGCAAAGCCGGGTGTCTGAAGGACAGGCACACTCAGGGCAGTCACAGCAGACAACTTATTTCCTAGCGTGCAACTCCCTCCCCTGATTCCTCATTGGCTGAGTACGACAGAGGTTACAGCCTTATCCAGATGTCATCTATGCCCATGTAAGGCAGAAAGTAGTCTGACTGGAACAAATGTATATTCCCTGAGGTGACATAGAGACTTTCAGTCACTCTTCCCTTTGTTGTTTGGCGCATGCTCACTGCAAAGTCCGTGAGAATAAGTCCGTGAAACAGAGAGCAGAAGAACCAGGAAGTGAAGTGTCTAAGGGTTTGGGACTCCGTTGTGGGGGGTGGGGTACGTACATATTTCCAATAGTTTGTAAACCTACTGTTAGCACAGCCTTTATTTGGTATTTCTGAAAATGAATCATCTCCCTTACTTCTCATAATAGGTCTGCAGTGGGGCCTAGGATTCTGCATTTCTTCTGGCTCCAAAGTGACCGTGATGGCTGCTAACCAGTGGATGAATCAAATTAAATATTTTCCTTTCTAAAAAAGGGATCCTTAAAAGCATGGCCTATTTGAAAGTGATCTTCCACATCAAGGAAATGACGCTTCAGCAGAACCAATGATGAATTTGTCATTTTGATCTCCTGGGATTATGATGATGAGTAATGGGATTGTAACATGGAATCAAACCATATTTTTTGATGAGGAAAACAAAGGCAAAACGAATGTAGATAAATTTAAATTTCCTTATAACTTGCAGCCCATTGACAAATACTTGAGACAGGCAGAGTAGGGCATTCTTCTAGTAACTCCTTAACGTTAACGCTTTGCTAGAGGGAAAACCACCTTAACTTGATAACAGCTTAGGCCTCCAGGATCCTGAGTCTTTTTTAGAATATGAAAATCCTTTTGGAAACTTTGTATTTACCTCCCCCAAATCCAAAGTATATAACCAATTGCTGTTCACAATCCTAGGACAGCTCTTCCTGTCCACGGGTCCTGTCCCTGTGGTTTAATAAAACCATCTTTCTGCACCAAAAATATCTCAAGAATTCTTTCTTGGCCATTGGCTCCACACCCCAATACTTCAAACCCCATCACCTTGGAATGGAAACATGAGATAGTTCATATCTATTAGTATAAGTGAATTTAGCACGGTTATATAGCATACAAGATTAATATACAAAAATAAGTTCCATTTCTATATAAAAATATGATTACAATGGCATAAAAATATTGACTACTTAAGGATAAATCTGACAAAACATGTACAGACTCTGTACACTGAAAAATACAAAACACTGCTGAGAGAAATTAAAGTCCTATACAAATTCAGAGTTATACCATGGTCATGACTCAATATTAAAATGTCAATTCTTTCTGAATTATCTATATATTCAATCCAATCAAAACCTCAGTAGGCATTTTTGTAGAAATTGAGGAGCTGATTCTAACATTCATATGGAAATGCAAGACCTCTAATAGGCAAAACAACTTAGGGAAAACAAAAAAAGTGACAGGACTACCATTACCTGATTTCAAGACATAATAGTAATCAAGACAGTGTAGTATTAGCATTATCAATATAGACAAATGGCTCAGTGGAGCAGAAATATAGCACAATTGGCCCACACATATGGACCCCCCCTTTTTTCCCCCAAAGGTACAAAGACAATTTGATGGAGAAAAGACAGCTTTTCAACAAATGGTGCTGGAACCATTGGATATTAATATGCAAAAAAAAAAAAAAAAAAAAAAGTTTGATATATATCATATACCCACCACACATAAAAATCAACTCAAAATGGACCACAGTCCAAAATGTAAAACCTAAAACTATAAAACTTCTGGAGAAAAAAATGAATACAAAACACACAAAATTAAAAACTTGTGGGGCACCTGGCTCCGTTCAGCATGTGACTCCTGATCTCAGTGTTGTGAGTTTGAGCCCCACGTTGTGTGTAGAGATTACTTAAATAAAATCTTTAAAAAAACAAATAGAAAACTTGTATTCTTTGAAAGAGAGAATGACATCACAGGACCAATGGACTTGTATCTAGATTATCTAAAGAAGTCCCAAAACTCAGTAAGAAAAACACAGTAAGCTGGCAAAAGTCTTGAGCAGATACTTCACTGAAGATATGCAAAATGGCACATAAGCACATAACAAGATGCTCCACATCATTAGCCATTAGAGCAATGCAAATTAGATCCACAATGAGATACATGCCCATTGGAATGCCTAAAATTATAAGACTGACCATACTAAGTGTTGATGAAGATGTGAAGTAACCAACTCTCATACATTCCTGGAATTTAGAATGGCACAACCACTGTGGTATTTCTTAAAAAGTTAAATGTAACCCCACCATATGATTCAGCTGTCACACTCCTATTTATCCCCAAGAGAGGCACATGTCCATAAAAAGCTGTTTACATGAATATTCATAGCAATTTTATTTGTATTAGCCTCAAACTGGAAAGAGCCCAAATTATCTACCAGCACATGAATGTATATGCTATTTGTGGTACATCCACACAATGGAACAACACTCAGCACTAGGAAGGAATGGGCTGTTGATATGTGCAACATGGATCTCAAAATAATTCTGCTGGGTGAAAGAAGTCCCACAAAACAAATAGATACTGTATGAATCCATTCACAACTCTAGAAAACGCAGACTAACAGCAACAAAAATCCACGGCTGCTGGGAAGTAAGTGGGATGGATGGGTAAGAGGGCTTACCAAGGGTCACGAGGACATTTTGGTTTTGACTTACATAGGTTTATTATCTTATCTTGATGTGGTGACAGTTTCACAGTTATATATATATATATAACTTTTTTTTTTTTTAATGTTTACTTTTGACAGACAGAGCATGAGTGAGAAAGGAGCAGAGAGAATGGGAGACACAGAAACTGCAGCAGTCTCCAGGCTCTGAACTGTCAACACAGGGCCTGCTGTGGGGTTCAAACCCACGAACCGCAAGATCATGACCTGAGCCGAAGTCGGCGCTTAACTGACTGAGCCACCCAGGTGCCCCTAAACTGTATACTTTAGATATGTTTAGTGTATGCCAATTATACCTGAATGAAACTGTTTTCAAGAAATTATATTAACTATATTTTTCAAATTTGACTAGCAAGGCTTCACCTGTAATTACTATTCTTGTATAAGTAAAATCCAAATTGTAACAGCAAGAAATGGACTCTGATGGCAGTATTATAAATTATACCATAATGGTATCTTATTTTGATCAGTTCAGTTTAACTGATATTTTCAATTTGTATGTTCCACAACATAAGAATTGTTGATATTGATCAAATTTTATATATTACTAGCATGACCCCAAGATACAAGATGGTGTAAATTTGTGGTTAAGTTTACTATCCTGAAACAAAATGGTAGCTGTTATATTTTCAAAATGAACATATACCTTCTATTTTATATAGATTTCAGTGACAATCACCATGTAACTGTAATTAGAGAAAGATAATAGGAGAAAAATGGTTTCATTTCCAAACGAAGGAACAAAACTATTATTACTTATACATGGTATAATTATTCACATAAAATGCAGGAGAAAAAAGATGTAGGGCAATCTATAAATTATTAAAATTAATGAGGCTTAGAAAGCTTCATTTTTGTAGAAAATCAATAGATGAAAAAAATCAGAAGTCCTATATGCCAGCAATGAACATTGTATTTTAGAATATAAATGATAAATGATAAATGTTACTATGTATAATAGTAACAAAAGCTATAAGACACATAGACATAAATCTAAATTTTGATCTAGAAAATTACAACTTTATTGATGGATATGAAAGACCTAAATGGATATATTGTGTTCATAAATAGGAAGCCTTTGTATTATAAATATGGTCATTTTCTCATATTGATCTATTAACTGAATTCAATTCCTTTCAACTGAAGTCCCACAAAGGTTTTTAAGAACTTGACCAGCTGATCCTAAAATTTATACAGGAGTACAAGGCTCACAAAAGCCAAGATGACTGTGAGTAAAAACAGTGATGGTGCTCTTGTGCTTATCCTATCAGACATCAGACAGCAATTTTTACTGTAAAGTTACATATAATTAAAGAAAGATAGGGCTATATATGGTGCTGGTACAGAGCATACAGAAAGAGTTACAATTCATATGGAAACTTGACAGATGACAGAGATGACTAAAAGATGCACTTTTAAAAAAGGGTACTATGAAAATTGGGTAGGGAGTATGGGAAAATATAAAAACTAGATCCCTACCTAAAACCATATACAAAAATGCACTGCCAATGGCTTAAAGACCTAAAAGTGAAAAACAAAACTATCATATTCAGAAAACAGGTGAGTATCTTTATGATCTTGAGAACTGGAGGCACAAAAAGCATAAACTATGAAGAAAGAAAGTTAAATCAGTATTAGGATAAACTTGTGTAGGACAAAAATCATACGGTGAAAATACAAGCCATGGACAGGGGGAAGATATCTGCAGACTATACAAATGCCAAGGAATTAGTATCCAGAATAAAGAGCACCTCAAATCTACAGGAAAAAAAAAACACCACAATAGAAAAATTGGCAAAGGGTATGAATAGGCAGCACAGAGTAGGAGAAAACTAAATGGCCAATAAACACAGAAAAAGATGACCAACCTCAACAATAATCAGAGAAATACAAATTAATAAACATCGAAGATTTTCAAACATTTCAAGCCCATCAGATTGGCAATAGTCCCATAACATCAAGTGGCAAGAATATGGGGCTACAGGGACTCTCACATATTGTTGGTGGGAGACATTAAATGAGTACAAGCACTTTACTGACCAATTTGTAATACCTAGGTTCCAAGTGAAAATGTGAATTATCTCACATTCCAAGAGTTCCACTTTTAGTGATATGTCCTAGAGAAGCCTTCACACATTTCACAAAAATGTTTATTTCAGTGCTATCTTGTGATAGTGAAACTTGCAAAAAAATCTAACAATATTTCAGTAAGGATAAGGCTGTATCTGTAATGTTTTATTTCCTTAAAAAGACAAAACCAAAACAAATCTGACACAAAACAAAATGTTAGCATTTGTTTAATCAAGTGGTGGGTGACCTGGTTATATATGATTTCTTATACTTATCTATCTGGAATACTACATAGTTAAAAATTATTTATATATTTTTAATGTTTTATTTATTTTTGAGACAGAGAGATACAGAGCATGAGCAGGGGAGGGGCAGAGAGAGAGGGAGACACAGAATCCGAAGCAGGCTCCAGGCTCCGAGCTCTCAGCACAGAGCCCGACATGGGGCTCGAACTCACAAACTGTGAGATCATGACCTGAGCCGAAGTCGGATGCTTAACCGACTGAGCCACCCAGGCGCCCCCATAGTTAAAAATTGTTAAATTAAGTGTGAAACATAAAGCACGTAACAAGCAAAAGCATTTACAGCAGGTAAAAAATTACTTTAAGTATCCATATCCAAATGACCTCAATTCGTGAAAACATTAGCAATGATGCTGTTTATAAATAATTCTCTGCGTCCTACCACCAAGTAAGTCAAAGCTTTTACTTTTTTAAAAAAAGATTTTATTTTTAAGTAATCTCCATTTCCAATGTGAGGCTGCAACTCACAACCCTGACGTCAAGAGTCACATGCTCCACTGACAGAGCCAGCCAGGCTCCCCAAAGCTTTTATTGCCTGTGTCCTGGACAGTAACTTATACATTGCTTAACCCTGTCAGGTTGACTCAAAATCAGAATCAAAACTGGAAAGTGAAAACGCAACAGGATGGACTCCTTTCTGGATTTACTGTAATCTCAATAGCTATGAACTTTTGATGTCATTAACTTTATGTACAACCACCACCCAACAGAAAAATAAATGCTCAAACATCCAGGACTCTTTGAGGAATATAAAGGGAGACCCATGTAATCTTGAAGCTTATCTTGCGTCTGTGCCCAAGACCACAACCTTTCCCTCTCCAGCTCTAGGGCATACTGTAGCAGATGCTTTCAAAAGCTAGTAATCAGAGCCAACATTTACAAGGCACCTACTGCTGAACACTGTTCTACGGACTTTACATTTACTATTTCATCCTCAGGAACACTCTTTGAGGTCAGTACTTATTCCCATTTTTCAGATAAGCAAATCAAGGCACACAGAAGGTTAACTAATTTGCCTAAAGTTAACTAGCTAGTATGCGGTGAAGCTACGATTCAAATTTACAGGCGTTTGATTCCAGGGCATATAATCTTAATCAAGAACCTCTGCTGCCTAATTATGGACAATGAGAAAAAGTTTATCAGGAAAACTTAACTTGAAACTTACAAAGCATTTTTTAAACAAGAGTGAAAGAAAAAAGGATAGAACCAGGGTCTCCAAATCGTTTTTGTCTCTTTTATTTCTTGCTAATTTTTTTGTTTGTTTGTTTTTGAGAGAGAGAGAGAGCAGGGTAAGGGCAGAGGGAGAGAGAGAATCTTAAGCAGGTTCCATGCCCAGCGTAGAGCCCTACGCAGGGCTCCATCTCACAACAGTGAGATCATGACCTGAGCTGAAATAACAGTCGGACGCTTAACCAACTGAGCCACCCAAGCGCCCCTCTTGCCAAACATTTAAAAAAACTATTATGATATTCTATTTCCTACTTTGGAAATCAATTCCATTTTGTGTTGCTCCTGCCTTTAAGATGAAGGTTTCTTTGTAATATAACAATCAGTGCACTCTTTCTTTTAACTTCTTTATTAAGTTTGTTGCATAAAAGATATACATTCTCATACTGACAATTCTTGCCATGAACAAAAGCAACAAAAATAAGGCAACAGCAAGATGTGCTTCACATATAAACAGTCATGTGGTAAGAATGAGAAATCTGGCCCTGTACAACACAAAGATTAGAAAGCAAAATGTGAATAATCCCTGCATTCAGAATATACCCAAATGTGTGTGCAAAGACAGTGCACCCATAATACAGCTCACTTAAATTCTTGTTTATGATGCATAATTCCTTAATCATCCAATTGTGCAAGAAGAATGAACATGAAGAAACATGAAATCCAAATTGCATTTATTTTCACAATATCAATGCTACACACTCAAAATAGTAACTTCATTGAATCTAAAGGTTAAATGTTTCAAAAGTGAAAGGCAATCTTAATTGTTTTAACCCTATAAAAGGGTCTGCAAGAACAGGTGGCTTATTTTTCTGCTTGCAAGGAGACTAGGTCTCAGCCTGCACTTAAGTGGCATGAGCAACAAAGGACAGCAGACAAATACCACTGAGAGTAATGCCCAGACATATCAAAATCCCGAGTTGAACCACGTTCTTTCTACTTCTATAGCAAGTCTATTAAACAACCAGCATAATGGAAGCTTCTGCCTCATGCAAAAGAATCACTAACTTAGCTATACATCTATCAGAAATTTCCAAACCCCATTTCCAAAACAAATTTAGTACACCTATTAAGTACTGTAGGTCACTTAGAAAAACAGAAATAAAACATACAACCAGTCTTTGCAATTAAAAGTTTTTCATAACATATAAACAATGTTCAGATACAAATTCTGAACTAAATGTTTTTTCTAAATATGATTTATGTAATCAAGGCTTTCTCAAACAAAGACAGGTCTTAGATATATGATCTGTACAAACTTACAGTAGTGTATATTCCAAATAGAGATTTTCCTCCTATTATGATATGACAATGTAACTCTTTTCTGAGTGAAGACATATGTTAAGGCTTAAGGTGTAAACACTTTGGAAGGCAAACAACTTAGTAAAGAAATAACCAGTCATTTAAAAATGTGTATCATCTCATAATAGGCCCCTGAATTTTCAAATTTACATGTGAGAATACATTTACATCTTAAATTTCTAGGAAAGGCACAGGCTTTATATAAAAAAGCAGCAAAATTTCAAACCCACCAATTTATTGAAAAAGCCATTACTTTTATTAGAAACAAATAATGCTTCTCAAGATGTTGGCAACAGATCAAAGTATAGACATATGTTTCATACAGTGTATTTTTCCCTTTAATTATATTCCAGAAGGAGGTGGAATACCTCCTTGGCTGTGGGAAGCAGAAGTATTTGATGGACTGTGTAAACTGGTCTCCTTGTACACAAACCACGCATTTCCTCCCCAAAGTATCATATTCAGAAAGCCAAAGATCTAAGGAAGAGAAAAATAAACATGAAAATCTAGTATCTACTTAAAAATTTATACCCATCTTAGTTTTCCTTTGAATATTTAACATTCCTAGGCAGAACACCATGATTTCATTTACAATTTAAACTACAGATAAAGAATAAAAAAAACGAAGATTTTCCATTTCAGTGCCAAATCTGAGTATATAATGACTTATTCCCAATGAAATGAAGCTAAAATCTCTAAATCTGTAACCTATGAAATCATGACTAAAAGAAACCTTACCTTGCCATGCTCATCATTACCAAAAAGATGGGATTAAGTTTAAGAAAAAGTATGTCTGACCCTCCCATCACTACTTTGTCATTAGACTTCAGCGCTTCCCGGTGAAGGTGAAGGTGACTGGGAGCAGGAATCCTTGCTTCTTTCCTCGGGAGCTTTCACTTTTCTCCACCTGAATGGTTGTAAACTGCCCCTGGGACTCTTATATTTCCCTCCTTTCTCCCCCACTGCTACTATCTCTCCTACTCCAACAGCTGCAGCCAGAGAGAAAGGCGTTCACACAAGAACTTTACTTCACATCCTACAGTGGTCAACGTAACAAGAACTTTACTTCACATCCTACGGTGGTCAACGTAACAAGAACTTTACTTCACATCCTATGGTGGTCAACGTAACAAGAACTTTACTTCACATCCTATGGCGATCAGTATAATGGAAATGGTCTTCCCAGTTACAAATCTGACAAGATCAGAGATGAATAAACTGAAGCTAACCTTTTTTTCGTTTTTTTTTTTTAAATAAATATAAGAATAGTGACTTCTGATGGAAGAGGGGGTAAAGAGCTTGAGAGTAATATTGTATTACCGAAGGCCAAATGCTTTATATTTTTTGCATATTTGCTTACAAAAACACTTTGGAAATTGTTCATCTCAGATCATGGTCAATATAAATGCAAAAAAGGGACTTTTAAATCATAGTTGTAACACAAAAATTCAGCCCAAATGCTTTACAAGGCAGTGCTGACTTATCCACTGGAAAAATATTTTCTTGAAAAGATCGACTTCCTTAAACATAGTATAATCAGCATATTGACAACGTATTTAGTAATACATTTATCTGTATTTTAGTAAGATGGCAGACTAAATATTATTTAAATTTACATACACCAATTTTTAAAGATCATTTAAGAAACCATGAAAGTAAGACTTTCATAGACCCCAGTGCACGTGGGATTAGAGAACAGGCTCTAAAGTCAGATGTGGTCGACACCTTGGCTGGCCAACTTCCCAGTTGTGTCACTTGGGCAAATTAAGACATGAGCTACTTTTTCTCCCAGTTGTAAAAATGAAGATAATGATACTAGCTCCCACATTCCTCTTCGGATTATTGGATAACTTAAACAAGATGAATGTAACGCCCTTAGCACAATGTCTGACACATAGTCTTTATAAGTGTTAGTGCCCTTCAGGTAGAAGTCTTGCCTACTCGATTTTAATGAAAAAGACTCAAACATGATCTTGTTCAAACCTGTTTAGCAAGTAGTAGTTTTCTTAACACACTTTTCTTCACCGTAACAAAGGTAAAGACTGTCTGGTAACTAGGATCCTGATAGCTTAGTAAAAATAAAAACAATATATCCAGAGATTTAGTAAAAACTATTGCTTTCTTATATTACTGGTAAAATTTTTCTAAGTCAAAGAAAATATCTTACAAATACTGCATACATACCACAGACACATTTAGGGATCCCATACTAGTCACAGAGCCGAAATAACACGTCACTTGATGGTTACAAGGCTGAAGTTCCTTGACAATACCGGGACCGGTAGCTATTTTAATATCTGTGAGAGCTTTAGCCCAGGCTGAAGTGCTCACCAACCACAGAAAAGTGGCAACAAGAGTAACAACGAAGTCCTAAAGCAAAAATAAGTATGAGTTAATAATGAAGAGCACAGTGAACATTGTACACCTGTTTACTATTACTAGTCCAGTGCCTGAGCTACTACAGTGAACAAGACTTAGTCATCTCCTTACAAGTCTGAGATTATTTTTAATTTTATTTTTTTTAATTGAGAGAGAGAGCATGTGTAAGCAGGGGAGAGGGGCAGAGGGAGAAAGAGAATCCCAAGCAGCATGGAACCGGATGGGGGGCTTGATCCCACATCATCCCACATTCGGCTCATGCCTGAGCCGAAATCAGGGTTCAGACACTCAACCAACTGAGCCGCCCAGGTGCCCCAGGAGTCTTAAGATTTTGACAGGAGAAATCGGTTTCACGTAGCCCTCACCAGAACCTTAACTAAGCCGCTCACTCCCAGGATCATATCTCAGACCCTGTCAATCACCAAACCACTCTACCCCTCCCTAATTTCAGTTTCACTCACCCCACTTCCCAACATCACCTCTCTTTCCAGCTCACTCCCTCAGGCATCCCAACTGCAAAAATCCTTTGATACCACTGAGACCTATAATCTGATCTCACCACTTTTAACTGTCTCTCAGTTTTACTCATGTTCTCATTTCCCCCTTAACTTCTATTCTACGGTCCCTCATTACAACCCCTTGCACACACTCTCAATTTCCTCGCCTTCCCCTGCTTTCTCATACTGTTTTGGCAAAACTCTAACTTCAGTTAAATCTAATTCTCCAAGACTGGAATGAAAATAAAAAACTTAAAAAAAAAAATCTAGCTGTCCATGATTTGGATAATGAAATGGTGAAAAGCATGCATCCAGGATGATTTGTTTATTTTAAAATTCGTGATCCCCAAATTTTAAGGATACTCATTATATTAAGAACAACAACAACAAAAAATCTCTCAAGACATCTTCTCACTAGTAATTTTCTACTAAAGTCTTTGCTACTTATTACATTTCTAATAGGACTGCATTTGTATAATATAAAGTTTAAGTCCTCCCTTGTTTGGTTTTCTTGTAAATTAACCACCAAAGTGGAATAATGTAAAATCTGTATCTTCAAATGTTGTGTATTCTTAGCACCTCAATGCACCTGAAGCTAAGAGTTCCTTCACATCTGCAGCAAAAGTCTCCACAAGCTCAGAAATGGGTTCTGGAGCCCACCACAGAGGTGTTTTGTTTTTCACGTCAACCTGATTAGTTTTTAATTACTTTTCCCAACCAGCTTGTAGTCATTTATTTAGACTGCACACCAGTAACCACTCCCAACATACAGAAACTACTATATATAGCCTGTCCACCAGGTCAGGATGGCAAGGAGTAAATGCCTTGTGATGAGAGAACCAAAAACAATGACTAATTTTACAAGGATGGAGGTATTTATCTGCATTTTGCATGTGAGCTTTCCAGTGCTTCTGGTCTTCTTTCGAAAAAAGGTAGATCAAAGAAAAAAGGACAGAAATACAGCTTAAATTTTTTGTACCGTGGGGGTGCTTTCCTTTTTGCTTCTGCACTTCTGGCTGCACTTTTGTTGCAGATAGACTTTCTTTTTCTTTTTCTTTTTTTTTCTTTTGAGAGAAAGAGGGAGAGAGAGGAAGAGGGAGAGAGAATCTTAAGCAGGCTCCATGCCAGTGCAGAACCTGATGTGGGGCTCAATTTTACCACCATGAGATCATGACCTGAGACAAAAATCAAGAGTCAGAAGCTTAACTGACTGAGCCCCCCAGGTGCCTTCCAAATAGACATTTTCTAAACACTTAGAAACATTGTAGAAATACAATGCCTTTTGGAGAACTGATAAATAGTCTAAGGTTATCAGACCTTAAACAAGTTCTCTCTGGGCTAAAGTTCATAGCTTTACCCAATATATGTCAAATCCTTTTGATTTCCAGGTTTCTTCCTTCCAAATTCCTAATTAAAAGACACACTGATTTTTTTCTTTTCTTTTTTAAATGTTTATTTATTTTGGAGAGAGAGTGAATCACGCTGACAGCAGAGAGCCAGATGAGGGGTTTGAACTCATGAACCGTGAGATCAGGACCTGAGCTAAAGTCAGATGCTTAACCAACTGACCCATCCAGATGCCCTAACACTGATTTTTTTTTTTTTTCTTCTGATTACGCTCTTTAAATCTACTTTGCTGTTGGCATGACATTCTACATTTCAAAAGCAGGTAACTTTTCTGAAAATGATGCACAAAGTAACCTGGGGGGGTGGGTGGGAAATGTGGACCTCTGAAGATAATTTCTGTCCTTCTGAGGGCCCTGGCTTTAGGATGCAATCCATCTGAATGGTGCACCTGCAGTTCTATAGTGCACAACTGGTAACTGCCTATGGCAGCCTTGGTCCCACCAATAAATCAGGAGGATATGATTCATACCAGAGTTTTAGGATTTGGGATACTTATCTTTGTTTGGTTTCGTTTTTTATTTCTGCTTCTCTGCATGTAGAACCCTTAAGCTCCTGCTATTTAACACCAAAAAAGTGCTACATTTACTTAAAAAGGGGAGTAAGTCACAATTGAAATGCTCCTAGAAATACCTTAGCAGAGAATTGAGAATATCACCAAAAAAGCATGCCCTCATTAGCAAAGAGTACTTAAAACACTTAATGTTGTATTTGGCTATATTTTAAACTTGGTTATCTCAAGAAAACTTTTTTCATTTATATGGTTAAAAGAATTCAAAATTTAATTTAGAAGCTTGAATTTTTACAGACAAGAAGCATCCTTTATATATTACAGTAACAATAAGCCACTTAAAATAGCTAGTTCTGGATTATCTCTCTATGACCACTAATTGATCACTGAGATGGAAAATTACTTCTGGCTTTCTGAATGATGCAACTAGATCACAGTTTTATAGTTTTTATTAGAAAAACCCTCTACAAAAAAGATTTAGATGCTGCTTTCAGAAAGTGTGATTTTTAAAAGCTCATAAAACAAAATATGAAAAATAAAAGGCTCATTTGCTAGAGTTAAAAATTTGTTGGAATAATAACAAAATGGCAAGAAATGTCTTTAATACTTAAATTATGAAGAATTTTAGGGGCACCTGGGTGGCTCAGTTGGTTACGTGTTTGATTCGATCTCAGCTCAGGTCATGATCTCATGGTTCGTGAGACTGAGCCTTGCTTCAGGCTCTGTGCTGACAGAGTGGAGCCTGCTTGGGATTCTCTCTCTCCTTCGCTCTCTGCCCCTCCCCCACTCGTGCTTGCTCTCACTCTCGTGCTCTCTCTCAAAATAAATAAACTTTAAAAAAAAAAAAGAATTTTAACTAGGGTGCCTGGTGGCTTAGTCAGTTAAGCACATGGCTCTTGATTTCAGCTCAGGTCATGATCTCATACCTCATGAGATTGAGCCCCATATCAGGCTCCACACTGACAATGCTGAGCCTGCTTGAGATTCTCTCTCTTCCTCTCTCTTTCTGCCCCTCCCCTGCTCACCCTCACTTGCTCTCTCCCAAAATAAATAAACTTAAAAAAAAAAAAAAAGGAATTTTAACAAGATATAATATCTCTATGATCATCACAACTCCTTTAAAAAATTTTTTTTATTATGTTTATTTACTTTTGAGATGAAGAGAGAGACAGAACACAAGTGGAGGAGGGGCAGAGAGAGAGGGAGACACAGAATCAGAAGCAGACTCCAGGCTCTGAGCTGTCAGCACAGAGCCCAACGTGGGGCTCCTACTCACAAACTGCGAGATCATGACCTGAGCCAAAGTTGGATGCTTAACCGACTGAGCCACCCAGGCGTCCCTTTCATAATTCCTTTTTATGTCTCGAGAAAGATCATGAACTCAGCTGAAACCAAGAGTCTGACCCTTAACCAACTGAATCACCCAGGCACCCCGGGAAGTCACAGATTCTTAATATGTAATTTCTATTGATTAAGCACTGCAAATTACAATAGTTCATGTCTATCTTTTTGAAAGATATCCAAGAAAATATTTTACGAAAACATGAGGATTAAGAATCTCTTCTCAAATATAAGAAACCAAATAGATAAGAATTTTAACAGACTGTTTCTTTCCTTACTTACCATTTGCATTCCTATGATCCAGGCAGCAAAAATTAAAAATAAATAACAAATAAAACCTGTTACCTTATTTAATAATTTCTTTACTCAAACAGTCTTTCCCTTAAAGTAACTTCACAAATAATTAGCAGATGACAGTGTTTTCTCAAGATATAAATGACCAGTATCACAAAAACACCTCTGTTCTCTGTTGAAGTAAATAACACTAACACTGACTTTGTAGTTATTCTTTTGTTGTGGATGCCTAGCTTAAAACCATGGCTTATCTCTGCATCTGTACCAATAATCCAAAGATTCTACTACCTAAATCTCAGAGACTATTTTTATTTCTAGCTCAGTAGACTCTGAAGCCAAAAAATGGTGTTAGGACTTCAAATCCAAATCCTTTGTTGCCATCTCCAAGATTCAAAATTAGCATGAACATCACTAATGCTGAATCCCCTATTCTTATAGAATTATCTGGGTCAGATTTTAAATGAAGGAATTTAGGAATACAGACAAGGAGTCAGCAAACTTTTCCTGAAATGGGCCAGAGAGTAGATATTTTTGGTCTCTCTTACAACTATATAACTCTGCCACTGTGACATGAAAGCAGTTATAGACAGTATGTAAATGTTTGGGTATGGCTGTGTTACAAAAAAACTTTATTAAAAAAAAAAAAGAGTCAGATGTGGCTATGGGCCACAGTTTGCTGATTTCTGATATAGACTACTAAGTTCAATAAAACATTGTAGAGGGATAAAGGGGGTCTTTGAAAAGAGAGGAAAAAAATAAGAAGTAGGAACACAGTCATGAGACTACTGGTATGGTCAGCAATCCCTCAAATCAAAGGCATTAATTTTCACTTAATTTCTCTACTACTTGCAACCTAATATGCTCTATATATTTGAGATCTTTCATGTTAAAGTCGAGTTAGAAATAAACAGACATCTGTATTCCCCGGAGTACGGAGAAAGTGCTGCAAATACGCTCCAAGAGTTGGGTTCAATGTGACAACCAGAGAAAGCTGAATCTCATGTTCACACAAATCAAAGTATGCTGAACTGGGTTAAGCCGAGAACTTTCATTTCCAGTGTAAGAAAACCTTTATTTGACTCCAAATATGATGTATGCTTATCTCATACAGATGATTTTTGTATAAAAATAAAGTGATTACTTACAATCATGGGAAGTTTTCGACTATCCCGATATAGGTTCGTATAACCAACATAGAGCAGAAGGGCAGCTAAGCAGTACAGGAAGACAAAGACTGCAAATGTAACGTAGAATTGTGCAGAAGAAGAGTAATCTCCAATAAGGACATAATTTTTCCAATTTATATCACACACGTTTGCATCTGGAATTGCATCAAATGATGCTTCATTCAACCTATTAAAAAAAAGGCTCAAATAAATTTGTGAATTATTCAGATTCTCCCAACAAAGACAGAAATACATAGGCAGAATATTGAAATGACATTTCAAAAACACTCCCAAAATGTATCACAAAAATGTATTTTCCTTTGGGGAAGAAGAGAGGAAAATTCAAATATTTAAATTAAAAACTTCCTAAGAAATGTACCTAAATTACAAATTATGCCTGGTCATTGGTTTATGATAGACTGAATACAGACTGAATTAAACACTTCACACTCAGACACTATCTTCCTGCAATACAAATTTAGCAGATTAAGAGAGCTAATAGAAAACAGTTTGCAATTTGAGACATGATACACCACTACAGGAGGCAGAGTCTGTGTAACTGGCACCAGGAGAGCCAATTATGATTCACATTTTAACCCTAGATTAATTAGCTGCTAACTTTAGATTGCTTTTACATTTCCTTATCTATAAACTGCAAAAGCATTTATCACTAAAGATGCCGTAACAGTTCCTCATATAGCAGCTTTATAAGAGAAGAGTTGGGAGATGGAGAGACAATGATTGATGACCAGGCCCTTGCTATTTGACCTATTTTTAGTGTAAGGTTTTATTTAATCATCAAAACAACTTTACAAGGTAAGATTCCAACTCATTGGATAGAAATCTTGAGTCTTAGAAACGTCAAGTAAGTAGTAGACGGAAGATTTACACCATGGTTTAAACATAAGACGTATTCAATAAACACTTTCAACAGAAGAATTCACAACAAAATATTAATTTTACTTGGAGAGTAAGAAAATAAAGAAACATAGAAACTCCTCACTTTACATTGAGTACGTGTCTTAAAATTATATAAAGAATACTATTATTTAGGAATTGCAAATACATGAAAAATTCGGAATTTTCTTAAGTTGTGTTTGCTTCTCACACAAAGGTGACGGAGCAATCTATCGTGGGATGACAGAGTAAAATGTCAAGGGAAGGTCATATAAAAGTTTCTAAATGCTTACTCTCATTTTCTATACTTCATCACAGGCCAGGAAGACAGTTTGCAAACAGGCACTGGTCTATGTACCACAGCCTGTGTAGCAATGATCACCACTTACAAACGAAGCAGGCGTGCAATTTCAAATTTTGTACTCCCCAAGATCAATAAATTGCTGGAAACCTTAAAGAATCAACATGAAGTAAAAAGAGCTGTTAACCATAAAAACAAACAAATATCTTACCTGAATGGATAGGCAAAAGCAGCTGTAATCGTTTTATTTTCATTACCTTTATGACAAGTCAGTTGAATTTCTGTTTTGCCCTTAAAACCTCCACAGGTGGCAAAAGCAAAGATAGAAGCAATCTATACAAAATGAGACCAAAAAAAGGGGAAGAAGCATTACTGTACCCAAAACATGGGTCATTAAAACTTTAAATATGTTGATTATTAGAAACTGGCTCACTAGCATTCCAGAAATTCTTCATTACAAATTAAATATAGACAGGGAAAAACATTTAAAAAGTTTATTTGCAATTGTCAACAAGAAGTTAGTACACCAGCCCATATAATTCTTTTGCTCCTACTTCAGTGTACCTACTAAACATTAGTATGAAATTCAGAGGAAGTTGTATTTTAGAATCAAAATCAAAAGGGGTGAATTGGAGGCATTTTTATTTGGAACCTAATGGTAACTGTAAAGCCAAGAGAGTGGTAAGCGACGAGGAGATGCTATTTCATCAGCTTGTACGACTTCATTTTTGAGTATTTTCAGGTCTCAAAAAGTTCTTGGAAATTTGTTTTCCTGATCATGCATATACTTACAAGAAGGTAATGATGCTCTGTCCAATGCTATACATAACAGGAAAAAACTGGAAGCATCCTAAATGCTGATATGGAATCAAATAAACTGTAATTCATTCACAAGACAGAACATTATGCAGTCATTAAAATGTTGGGGAATATTCAATGATACTGAAAAATAATCACTACATATAAAGTAGGTTTATGGGGTGCCTGGTTGGCTCAGTTAGTAAAATGTGTGACTCTTGATCTTGGGGTAGTGAATCTGAGCCCAAAAAGTTTGTTTGCACATGCACTGTGCATGTGTCTACACCTATGCATATTATACAAACTACAAAAACATACATCAAAATTTTAACAGTGGTTACTTCTTTAAAAAAAATTTTTTTTTCTTAAACATTTATTCATTTTTGAGAGACAGAGAGAGACAGAGTGCGAGTGGGGTGGGGGCAGAGAGAGAGGGAGACACAGAATCAGAAGTAGGCTTCAGGCTCTGAGCTGTCAGCACAGAGCCCGACACGGGGCTCGAACTCACGAACTGTGAGATCATAACCTGAGCTGAAGTCGGATGTTTAACCGACTGAGCCACCCAGGTGCCCCTACAGTGGTCACTTCTGAAGAGAAGATAAAAATAATTCCTTTTTCTGTTTGAAGCTTCTAAATTTTCTACAAAACAAATAACCCATATATGGTGTAGTGGCCAAAAGTTCAATCCGTCAGCAAATTCTGATGGCTCTATTTAAAAAACGTATTTGGAATGTGATCACAGCATCCTGATCTAAACCACCGTTACTACCTCTTGCCTGAATTATACTCTAACAGCCTTCTAAATAATCCTCCTGCTTCTGTCCTTGTCTCTCCTTCAGTCTACTGGCAATATATCAACCAGGGTGATCTTTTAAAAATACAAGGCAGAAAACTTTATCCTTTGTTCAAAACTGTCCAGTGGCTTCTGAGTTCTCTCTGAATAAAAACCAAAGTTCATTTAATGGTCTACAAGATCCTTTCCTCCCTTAATAATTCTGATCACATGTGGCTACTTTTCCCCTTGCCAAATCTCTCTACACAAAACGGTCTCCGTGCTATTCCTTAACGATAAGGGGTAAACTCCTCCTACAGAGCCTTTGCACTGGCTATTCTCTCTGCCTGGAATATATGGTTCACTTCCTACTGACAGCTCCCGGTTCTGCTATGACTTCATGAGAGATGTCTTTCCTAACCACACTATATCAAGCGAGAATGTCCCAACCCACGCTACTTATTCCCTTTATTCACGCTGCTCTATTTTTCTGCCATTGTAATTACCATTGCCTGATAGTACTTAAGTATTTGTCCATTTTTCACTAGAATATAAACTCAAAGAGGGCAGAGACCTTGTTTTACTCAAGGTGACACTCATCTAGCAAATAGCTAAAATTCAGAGCAGAAGCCTACACTGTTAAACACTGATATAATGCCTCTCACAGATTAATACAGGGCCTACAACCAGGTCATAACCAGGATCATAACTATCAAGAGATTTCTTCTTTTCTGTAAAAAAGATACATGAAAAGAAATCTGGTTACAGATAGGAAAAGTCTGAGGTAATGTCCAACAGAGAGTTTGGAGTCTTCCGTTAAGAGTTCACAGGTTAAGACAGAAAAATGGATACTCTCTACCCATAAATGTACATGAATACAGACTGAAAGCAGAAGACCAGAAAACTGGGCATATAACCATTTAGGATTATAAAAAAGAAACAGGATATACAAATTTAACCAATGGAACAATAAAGAGGCCAGAAAGAGACTTGTGTGTAACTAGATAAATTATATCTAACAAAGCTGGCGCTGCACATCACCAAGGAAAGGAGTGTGGTGGTTTTAAAGATATGTCCACAAACTCTGATACTCCTCCCTCAAGAGGTAAAGATTAATTTTCTTCCCTTTAAATGTGGACTGGACATAGTAACTTGCTTCTAGTAAACTGAATATGGTAGAAGGAATGGGATGTCAAATACTGGAATGGGAAGTAATAAAGAGTCTACAATTTCTGTCTTCCGTTCTCACTCTCTTGAATCATTGGTTCTGGGGGAAGCCAGCAGCCATGCTGGAAGGATTCTTAGGCAACTTAGAGACTCTTGTGATGAGGAACCAAGGACTATCAGCAACCAGGTAAGCGACGCTGGAAGTGTGTCACCTGAGGCTTGCCGACAGCCACGTGAGTGGGCTGGACACTTGAGAGAACTCAACCCTAGCCAACAGCTTGACTGCAACCTGGGAGATCCTAAGCTGGAATCCCCCAGACTAAGCCACTCTCAGGTTCCTGACCCACAGAAATTATGAGATAATAAATGTCTGCGGTTTTAAGTGCTACGGTGGGTAGCAACAGACAACTAATATAAAGGAGGACTTCAATAAATGGTCCGGATGGGCTAAAGACAAATGTAAAATGTAAAATTCCCCTTAAAAATTTTAAAGATAATATAAAAGAACATCTGTGACCAGAGAGAAAAAAAAGTTCTTAAGATTAAAAACCACACACTAACCATTAAAGATTGTTAAATTCAACTACAGAAAAAGAAAGTTTTGAAATCAAAAGTCAGCTCCGAATGTAAAACAAGCTACAAACCAGGTGAAAGTATTTGCAATAATGTCACAAAGCATTAGGATCAACCAGTACACAGATCTAAGAGAAATTCTTACCCATGTGTACTACAGGACATGCACAACAATGTTCACGGCGACACTGCTTACATATCAAAATACATATAAAGAGTGGAAGCAACAGGAAAAGGGATGAAATAAAGTATCAAGTTATAATGGAAAGTTTAATAGCAATAAAAATATATGAACTATAGCTGTCCATGTCAATATGGATGAATCCTAGAAACCTAACGCTGAATGGGGGGAAAAGTTGCCTAAGATTTCACACAGTATGATGCCATTCTTTTAAAAGCTTTCGTTACTTGTCTACACCACTCCTGCCACTATTTTTGTTCAGGCCCTCACTGTTTTTCACAGGGACTAACCCAACAGACACTTCCTCTCATTTCTATCTCTTCCGTAGCATGGGCTCGTGTGCCTCTCGAGCACTTTAAAAATGGCTTGTCTGGGGGTGGCTCAGCCAGTGAAGCGTCTGACTCTGATTTCGGCTCAGGTCATGATCTCACAGTTCCTGAGTTTGAGCCCTGCATCAGGCTCTGCGCTGACAGTGTGGAGCCTCCTTGGGATTCTCTCTCCCTCCCTCTTCCTGTGCCCCTCCCCAGCTCGCGCCCTCTCACTCAAAACAGTAAACTGAAAATAAATAAACAAGCAAATAAACAAACGAAAAATAAAAATGGCTTTCCCAATTAAGACAGCTATAAGTGTAAATTAGACAATGAATTACAAAGATTTAGCATAAAAAGGTAAAATAGTTCATCGTTGTTTATATTGATTACTTACTGAAAATATTTGGCTTTATAAATAAAATATATTTTTAAAATTAATTTCAGCTGTTTCTTTTCACTATTTTAGTGTGGCTAGTAGCACACTTAAAATTATTATGTGGCTTGCATTTGTAGTTTGCATCGTGCTTCTACTGGACAGGTGCTTTAGAGCGATGTCACGCTGATCTGAAATAAAGATCTGGTCACGTTACTCCCCTGTTTAAAGGCATTTTCTTAATGGCTCTCCAGAACTAAATTTAAGAAAAGAAAAAAGCCCAAACTCTTAATTTGGCCTAAGAGGCATGGCTGAGATAACCTCGACCTCATCTTTCTAGGTTTATAGGCTCTATTTCCCTGCCAGGTACTGTTAAGACTCTGTTACACTGTACTACTACCACCCCTGAAACCCGTCATGTATTTATTTCACCTGCCAGGAATTGTCTCACCCCTAAATCTGTTCTCTGACAAGCTCACCTTTAAAGCCCTACCCAATTTCTTATGGTAGAACTATTCAGTCTCCTGGGCCACCAAGACTTCATTAGCTCGACTATAGGCACTTTTCTTGTGTCTTGCCTTATTTAAAAACCCAAAACAAAAATAGTAAGAACTAGTTTCTCATTAAATACAAAAGTTAGTAAATAAATGGCATACTGTACTAAAGCTGACCGCTCTTAACCCTATTGCCTTTTCCTGTCCCTTGGCTGACTGTCACGTCTGTGCATTTGGTCTTACTCAGGATTTTTGGTGCCCACCCAGCAGAAGGTCTGGCACATAGCACATGCTCATTAAATAACTGCTTAATTAAAGGAAAAAATCGATTTCCAATAATCTACAAATAAAACATTTTAAGTCTTACATAACCATCATTTCAAAGCTGTATTTTTGTTATAAGGATAAATGTCATGTTTGCAATTCTAGTCTTTATCTTACAGGAAAAAAAGGACAAGATACACACTTTATTAGATAAAGTACAAAACAACCTGAAGATAAATTATATGACAATCTCACTTCTCTCTATATTCTACTGCTGTTCTGATTTAGGTTCAAAATTATATACTAGCAGCCCATGACGAAACCTGGCCTGCAGATACTTCTGCAGAATTCATAAAAAAAGGTGAATTTGTTGTATTTTAATAACAGCATACGGCACATAAAAATTTGGATTTCCTGCTTTGCCTTACTGTGGGGAAAATATGGCAGCATCAGACCGATATCCCATAAAGCAACAACCACGTGGAACTGAGTGACAGATGACACATTAAAAACCTGTGTTTTTTCCAGGCTGCTGCCACTCTCTACTGTTCCAACAATCCTCAGGATGCATGTCAGTTACCAGGAATCAATGAGATTATATACTATTGTTTTTCCTCCAGACAGCTTGTCCTACTTGCTCACTCTGGAAGGGTGGTTCCCATGTGCACTTCAGTCTGCACCCCTAGTCTAAATGAGGGGTACTGGAATGCGGATTTCTACTTCCTTACCACTTATAAAACTCATTTTCCCATTCCTCTCTATCCCATGAAGAACGGCTAAAACTGCTGACATGAAAACCCATCTGTAGAGAAACTAGCGAGAATCTAGGGACAGGATGACAGCAAGCTTCTCTTCAGGTCAAAAGGCTCCACATTCATTATGACAGCCTCAAGCTGCCAAAGACACAACACCACTTAATTCTCTGCCCACCAGACTGGTACTAGACACATGGCAGATCCTTCACTGAGGTTTGTAACTTTGGAGTGAACTTTCAGCCTGTCCTCTAGAACAGGACTCTCCAAAACAGACTGCAGTGGTCGATTAATCGGTATACCGGAAGAAAATATTTGAACTTCTACTTATATTTACTTTTAGACTTAAACACAGAATTACAATTTTATTGAAATTAATATAACCCTGAAACCCATGCTGGATCTGTAGGTCCGAGTCGCATGCCAGTACAGTATGTTACGTATCCTGAAGGTGAGAGGAGTCCCACCATGTGAGGGCAGTGATGCCTTCACCTATTCTTTCCCTTCTAGTGTTCATGTAGCACAAGGTGAGGATGCCTGGCTAAGTGGATTTATGGAATCGATTATAGAATTTTAACCAAACCAACCTTCACAAAAATAGACCAGTAGTAGCTTAAAAACATCTTCATATAAATTACAGACTAATGACACAAAAATTCATGTCCAAAAGAGAAAATAGAAGCATTAACCCCTTGTATGAGCTATATTCATCAGCTACATTCCAAGGTAAAAATAGATTCTACTTAATCAGATCACAAGAAGATCACTACACACACACACACACCCACACCCCCCCACACACACACATCCAAAACAAGGATTTAAAAATATGAATGACATAATATGCCTTCAGATACTGATAAAGTAAAATATGCATCTAAGTTATAGATGCACACTCGGACTTCATGCACAAAATTTTACAGATAGGAATTCATGACAAAAATAAGTTTGGAGACCCCTGGTATTTTCAAGGAGTTATTTATAGCCTGTAAGCAGAGTGCCAGTCCTAGACTTATTTCTAGACCTTGCTCAGCTCACTGAGGCTTCTATTGGGAACACTGGTACTCATCTATGTATGGGTGTTTTTTACAAATTTCTAGTTGCAGGGTCCTGACTGCTACTTGGTTTCATCATTAATCTGATGTCATCTACTTAAACTTCTTTCTGTCCAAAGTTCAGTCTAAGAAAATGCTATAACTGAAATCTTCAGAAATAGACCTAAAAAAAAAAAAAGAAATAGACCTAAAATAGACCTAAAAGTATATTGTATATGAGTATCATGTATATCATGTTTGCCTTTACAGTCAGTACGATTAGATGCCTAGCACCAAAGTATTGATTTTTATGAGTTAAAGTCTTGATGCATTTACTAAAAACATTCCTTTTTAAAAAGTTTTGTTACCGATGCTGCCATTTCAGTTTATTCCCACTGTACACCGAGGAGTGAAGCCAGTTACACTCTTCTTAAGATGTCCATCTGCTTGTAAAGTACAATCATAGAAAGTTCTAAACAGCCTGCTAGTACAGTTCTATAACCCTTAAGAATCTGGATCATGAGAAGTATACTGGAGTTCCTGGTGAAATAAACAGAAATCTTTTGCTAACTCCTAACTATTATATGTTGAAAATATCTTTCATTGCCATGAGTTTACAGAACAAAAACAACAAAAAGCCAGTTTTACTTAAGAATGTCTTTGATGAAGCAGCAAAAATTGTAATTTTGATTAAATCCCCACCAACCCTTGAATCTTCTTAATATTCTGTTTGATGAAATAGGATGTGCAAACACTTTAACTACACATTATGGTTGTCTCCAGGGAAAGCATTTAAATAACTGAGTTATATGCTGAACTAGTTGGGATTTTTTTCATGAAATACCATTTTTACCTGAAAGACAAAAAAAGTCATTCAGACATTGCTACCTGGCAGTTATTTTTCTCAAAAATGAATGAAGTGAGCCTTTTACTTCAAGGAAAACTGGTAGTATTTGTTGCCATAGGTGTAATTCAAACTTTCAAGTGACTTATTACTGTGTTTTAAAATAAATAAACGTTCCCTTAAAAGCCTCTGCTTGAATTTGTGATGTGGCAAATATCAATAGACACAAAAGCGCTTTGAGGTCCTCAATATTTAGGAGCATAAAGGGGTTCTGAGACCAAAGTTTATGAGAACCATTGTATTAGAGGACTGCTCTGTTCTCTTAATTTTCCCTTTTACATTTTAGCAGAGTGCTATTTGTATGTGTGGAGTGAATGCGTTGTGTTTGTGTATTCTCAAAGCACTTAAAGCATACATACGTTGTGACAATGACATTCGATCTACCCTTCAAGGCTTCTCATGGTAAATAAGTGAGAATCAGGTAGAACAAACAGAGAACAGAGACATAGGGGTGAGTCTGTAAGTCTATGAACAAGCTTTAAGTGCAGAGTCTCCTGCTGGGCATAAAACGTTATTTGAAATCCTTTTTCCCTTTCTATAATAGGGTGAGGGGAGTGAACACAAATGGCAAGGCTAGGAGAAAGGGAAGTTTCCTGAAAGGTAGTCTCTTACCAACAGATAGCCTAAAAATGTAAAAATTAAGCAAATGGATGAGGCAGCAGTCTATATATGCCCCGTCCCCCACACTGTGCAATACAAGTAATTTGTATTTTCTAGGGTGCTTCTCTGTGCTATTTTTGAATCATTAAGTTAGGATAAAACATGGCCACTGTTTGCGAAAATTTTATAATTTACTTAGGATGGCTAAATTTTAAGTATTTTACATAAACTATTGTATGTATTTGAAAGTTTGTTGTTTAAACAAATTGATATATGCAACTTAAAGAATTATAGATTTTCGTATTTACTGCTTTTCACACTAATTTTCTTGGACCATAATTTGTCCCCAAGTAATGTTTTTAAGTGTCTTTTGAGTTTGCTCGTTAATTGTATGTATAAAATCAGAAAAAAACATTCAAACTTGATAAAAGAATCAAGAACATTTTACTTTCAACTCCTAACATCTTATTATAAACATACATCTAACAAACAAGAAAAAAATTCACTTCAGATAACTTAGGCTTTTGTGTTCAAGCCTGAAATTTTTGGTAATCCATTTATTAATTTATTGAAAGACCAGTTAGAAACACAAAGGTAAGTTAGCAAAATGACTAAGAACAGACTGTCACAGGTGATCAGAAGATTAAATGAGAAAATACAGGTAAAACCCTGGCACATACAGGTATACTCAATAAATATCTGTTAACATCTAGAATACATTTGACCACCACAGACAAAAATATTGAGAGATGGTTAATAATTCTAAAATTCAACTTAGTGTATAATTCCTTATATACTCCCCAAATAGTATCTCTTCCACAATTTTGTGTGTGTGAATTAGGAAAGCACATTACTTAGATTCATTAAGAGCTAAATATTTGTTCAGCGTTCACCTGTGCAAGTTAGCAGCAACAAAGTCCAACACAAAGTGTTTAATATTTTTAAATTTTAATAAAATAATTTCAATGAAAAACTTTTGTCTAAGTATTAGGGATATTTGACTTTAAAGTAAGAACCAAATTAAAATTTACCAGAGAAATATTAAATACTTTAAAAAGCTGCTTTGATAAAATTAATCTTTGACTTTACTTCTGTGTTCTACTTCTACACATGGGGCATTTATTCTTACTTAAATTTTATATTGTCACTTTGATAGGCTTCTAAAGGCAGGAAAACAGCAGACAAGTGAAAAGCATATGATACATCATTTCTAAAGTTTAAATATGGGTGGCTTAGTTGGTTAAGCGTCCGACTTCGGCTCAGGTCATGATCTCACAGTTTGTTCGTTCCAGCCCCCAAGTCCGGCACTGTGCTGACAGCTTAGGAGCCTGGAGTTTGCTTCAGATTCTGTGTTTCCCTCTCTCTGCCCCTCCCCCACTCATGCTCTCTGTCTCTCTCTCTCAAAAATAAATAAACATTAAAAAAAATTAAAACATGTGATAGAGAATTTAGTGATCTTGAAGGACCAGGAGATATATATGTCTGTCATATGGGCTCAGTTCTCTCCACTGTCTGGGTCTACCGTCTTCCTAGAAACACAGCATCTCAGTCCTGAGAAACCTTCTAAGAACTGTTCAAGTACATTATAATTGTTCACATATTTATTAATTCAATTGTTCCAATAGCCATATGAAGTACTGCTATTCCCAGAGAAGTGCAACAAAAATTCAACTTTTACCGAGTACATATCACATGAAGAGAACTACAATGACATTGCTGGTCACTGTTACTAGGTGCCAGAGGTAGATTAGAAAAAAAAGGAGGGAAGAGAAGGGATATAACACGGTGGCTGCAGTTTAGAAACAAAGTGCAAATGCTTCTGCTCTGGTGATTTTATTTTTATTCTGTCAGTAAATATTTACTGGGCATCTAACCCCTTGAAAGTTACACTTCATCAGGTTATATCTTAGTCTAACATCTTCCAGAACCTTGCTAGAGATAAGCTAATTTAGGGAATTATTCTTTTAGTCTTAGGGATGGAAATCAACTTTAAACTTTTTAAACTTTAAACTTTAGATTTGTTTATAATCATTATTTATTGACTGCTTTTAGAGGTAACCAGCCACACCTCAATCAATGCTTTATGAAACTTGAACAATTCATTGAAAACAAATTTAAAAATTCCTACTATGGGCCCTTCTCTAGAACTTTATCATTCATTTCCTCTCTGCCTCTGTTTTTTAAGCTCCAACAGTTCTATTCACAAGTCTCTTCTCTCAAGCCCACAAACACATTCAGTCCTTCCCATCTTCAGAATGGGTTACCACCAAATCTCTTCACCTTCAAGGTCAAATAGTGGTTCACTTTCACTGTCTTCACTTTCTTACCATATATCCATTTGACCTAGGACCATCTGGTTTCTGAATTTACTGACACCACTCTTATAAAGCCACCAACAGCCTCCTGCTTACCAAAACCAAGGTATGCATTTTAGTCCATATTTCACTTAACCTCTTTCTTGCACCTCTTGATATTGTTAGAATAGTAGTCTTTTCTTGAGATTCTAACAGTGAGGCCAAGATGTTATTTTTCTCCATGTTCTTAATCATTTCTTCTCTTCTTTGCTGGCAGATATCTGCTGAATCTCCAGCCCATTCTTACCTTTCAAACTCTATATCCATATAGCTAACTGCTTAAAGGATACTCCGTTTATATAATCTAGAAACCACAAACTCAATATACCTAAAAGTATACTGCGCTCCAACCAAAAATTTGCTCCTTCTCCTTAGTGATCTTAGACAGGGTACCGTTACCAACTGTGTCAGAAATTTGGCAGTTATCTTCGAGTCCTCCCTCTTCTTCACCCTCCCTCCAAATACATTTTAATGTCTCCCTTCCTTCCATTATTACCTTTCTAATCCACTTTCTACATTACAAATGAGAATTTCTAAAGAGCGAATCTAATTATTCACTTGTTTAAAACCCTTCAATTGAGTCCCCATTCCAAATGGCAGAAATTCTGGGCTTAAATGGAAGCTATCCAATAAACATCTTCAAATTCTGTACCCCACAAATATCCATTTTCCTAAAGAAAGGACCCAGATCATCAAAGATTAACCCTTATAAGATTGGCCTATAGGATTGGCCCATAGGATACACTCCTAACTCTGTAAGCCCTATAAACCTTTCAGAATCATCTAAAACCACACCCTCTTCAGTACCATTTCAGCCAACCCCAACTACTTTAAGTTCTCAAATAGGGCTATGCTGCTTCAACTTTTCACACCACTGAACATATCTCCCCTTGCTTGGAAAGCCACTCCCCACATCCTCACCAAGTGAACAAGTACCCATCCTTCAAGTGTTCTTTCATCTATGACATCCCCCCTAGTTCCTCCAAGCAACTGATTTCTTTCTTTCACGTACTACACTTTGCCTATACTTTTATTAAAGTATTTATCAGGTTATCTTGTGTAAAATGTTGTTCAAACTGAAAGCAGTTATTTCCTTAAAAAGCTTAAAGAGGATATATTTTTCAAAATATATCAGACCTATGAGCACTAATACACTTATCACTAATGCTTTAAAATATTAAGGAAAAAAGTTATGTCTGTTTGGTTTAAAAAAAGACTGACAAATAATGCAAGCACAAATACAAACAAGTGCCCCATTTATCGAGTGAAAACTTTAATTATAAATTTATAGCCGTCAATGAGAGAAGACTTTTTCTTAACCTTTATATTTGATTAGCCCAATTAAACATGATTTTCCTCCTGCAATTTCAAATTTTTATATACTCAAATATTTTTCTTTCTTTTTAAATCTGGACCTAGGTTTACAGAACCCTAAGTGTGTGTGTGTATCTATGTCTTTAAAGTAGACATTTGTGTGAAATCAGCACCATTTCACTCTTCAGAGGACAAGAAAAACTTTGGAGGAAAAGTAGGAAACTTTTTGAAAATCAGCTTGAGTACCCATTACATATTTTGAGTTTCTGTGTTACTCTAAAAAACATCCTCAGTAAGTTATTCAACATAGGAATCTGGAAGTTCTTACTCTTCACCAGTGTATCACTAAAATATAAGGTTAAAGAATTACGGATGTAAAATGTTGCTGGCTATAAAAACAACTTGGCTGCAGTGGCTAGATGCCAGCTGCCTATTAATCCAGGCCTGAAAATCAGCACTGAAACATGTACTACGCCACGAAATCAGAATCAAATGTGCAGAGCCTGATGTATTCGCTAACTCCTCCAAGTGACTGATCAGTGCCAAGGTCGAATTAATAAATCTCCTTTGATGTTAATGACTGAGAATGTTCCCAGGAAAGAACTAAGAGGTGACCGCCGGATGTCACTTGGAAGTACCTAAAACAAACTTGAGAGCGATTCCTAGCCTGTGTTTGAGTGGTACGGACTGATTGGACCCGTTTTGTAGAAGACCTTCTCCCCCACCTCCGTCTGCTGCCCTGATCCACAGTTTATTTTTATCCATTTTTAACTTGGAGCCATCTCAAAAGCAAATTAAGAACCGATTGCTCGTCCAATCACTTCGAGAAGGCACAACCAGCTTTCGACGGAGCGCGGCCTGCAGTCAGCACCGGGCAGAAATGCACGGGCTGGCCCTTTTCACCGGACACGCAGAAGGCAGCGCCGGCCGGGGCGCGACTCCGACCCACCAGGTTTCGGTTAGACCGCAACAGGAAGTTTTCTTTTCCCTTGCGGGAAGCAGCGCAACCAGAAAAATATGAACTCCGACTCCCTCGGGAGCACCCAAGGGTGAGCTTCGGTGTGGGAGGGCGGCTTCGCCCGGGACCCAGGCGGCCGAGGGACTCGTGACTCGACGCGGACTGCGGCGTCCCCGCCCCGCGCAGGCCCAGCCCGCGGTCCCCGTCCCCTCCCCGCCGTCCCGTCCCGTCCCTCCCGGGGGCGGTGGGCGGCCTCGGGGCCCGCGCAGACCCGGCCGCCCCGGCTCTCGCTCCCGCTCCCGGGGCCCCTCGCCTCCCAGCCGAGGGCGCTGGCCTGGCCAGAGCGGGCGCGGGCACGGTAACAGCGGCGCGGTTCCAGGCCTCGCCGGAGCGGGCTGCACTCACCCACTCGAGGACCTTGATGAAGCCGAGCGGCTCCTTGAGCGGGTTGAGGTTGAGCTGGAAGGAGGACATCCTCTGAGGGAAGGAGGGAGAGAGAGTCAGGACCGCGGGTCGGAGGAGGAGGGGGACCGACAAGACCGAGGAGCCGGGCGGCGAGGAAGAGCAGGCGGGGCGGGCTCTGGGAGGCGGGCCCGGGAGGCCACGGGGCGGGGCGGCGGCGGTTGAGCCGCTGGCGGAGGCGCTGAGGCGGAGACGGAAGAGAGGCGGCCGCGGGAGGCGAGGGGTGGGCTGGGGCTGGGTAGGGGAGGTGCCTCCCCGGGCCCCACCTGGCCGAGCCGGCTGATCCGCTGGCGAACCAAGTAAATGTTGGACGCCATGCTGCGTACGCCGCGCCCCCTTCTCTGATGACCAGCCCCCGGCGCTCCGTCTCCTCCCGCGCATGTGCGCGCCTCCTTGCCGCACCCCCACCCTCCGCACCTGCGCAGCACGGTCCGCTGCCGTGAGCCGAGCCTTGGCGCGGGGTTCTCAGACTCCCACCCTCCTCGGCCGCAGCCTTCTTCCAGCGGCTTCTGTTCACAGTTCCCGATTTATAGATGGATTTTCAGTTCCCAGTTTATAGATGAATTTATAAAATTTTGACACAGACGTAAGAAACGTTTCAAGGCTATTAGGGGACTTCTGTTAAAATGGTGGAAAGTTGTTGCAGAACAACTCGAGCGTGATTCATCAAACATTCTTACGGAAATGGAGTTTATTGTGAAAATTATCATTGGAATCAGGTTTGAAGGTTGTAGGAGAAAGGTTTTACCGAATTCAAAAAGACGTGGCCGGACGGGCTCCTCCTGGCTCACCTGCCCGCCTCCTACCTTGTAAGACAAGTCTTACATTTGGGGTGCGCTAGGTGTCCTACGGAAGGCTAAGTCCTGCTCCCGCTTCAAGATCCTGCTTAAGAGATGCTTTGAGCTCGGCACCCAGCTTTTGAAGCCCTTAAGTAGTGATATGCTTAGCGGCTTCCCCAATATCTTGCAGTTCTTGGAGAGCTGGAATGGTGGCCTGTGCTACATGTGGTAAGATGGTTAACACAGTAAATAAGAAAGCACAATAGGGTCCCGGTACCAACTTCCAAGTACTTACCAATGAATTAGGTTCCTTGCCATTGAAGTTATTCTGGGAGGGTTTGACAACTTATTGAACATCTTTCTAAGTGCACCTGAGACCACTATAAATGGTAGTCCAGGTCTTCCTGCTGCTAGTTTTGTTGTTGTTGTTTTTCTTTTCTTTTCGTTTTTACATTAAAAAATTGTTTATTTTCGAGAGACAGAGCGTGAGCGGGGGAGGGGCAGAGAGAGGGAAACACAGAATCAGAAGCAGGCTCCAGGCTCTGAGCTGTCTTGAACCCACAAACCTTGAGATCATGACCTGAGCTGAAATCAGCGGACTGAGCCACCCAGGCGCCCTTGTTGTTTTTCTTTTCTACTGTTTCTGCACCTTTTCTCCTGGCACTCACTCAGTTATTGTAGCTCCAAGGTAGTAATCTCGTTACTGACTTTCTTGATGCTCTACTCTTTGTATTCTCTTTAGTCCATATTTCTAATTTTTTATTCCTGTTTTGTTGAGGCACTTAGGAGTGGGTTGTGGATAGTAAGTAGTGGGTGGGCACCCTGGGGATGGGTTGTGGATAGCAGTGCTTTTTGACTTGGACTTCATATTCACAAAGATTCAATGTTAGATTAGACTCTGGTATTTCCCAATGAGCTATACACCGACAGATCGGAATGATGTTCACTTTGCGACTTTATTAACTTTAAAACTTTTAAATACACTCTTAATTTACAAACCCAGTTTTAGCATTTCTTTTTCTTTCTTTCTTTCTTTTTGAAGGTCTAAGGAATTAGATTGGCCAGACTCTTTTTCAGCTTCTGAGAAGCTTGATTTTGGGTTTCCTCTTTTCTGCCCCTTCTTGCATCCTCTCCTGCTTCTTGTTCAAACCTGACATGGAGGGCACAGAAAACCTTTAGTGCTAGAGTCCCCACCTTGAACTTGAGAAATTCTCTTCCTTGGCTGTGTGCCACTAGGGGCGCCTGGGTGCATCGGACTTCGGCTCAGGTTATGATCTAGTGGTTCCCAAGTTCAAGCCCCATCTTGGGCTCTGTGCGGGCAGCTCAGAGCCTGGAGCCTGTTTCTGATTCTATGTCTCCCTCTCTGTCTGCCCCTCCTCCACTCGTACTCTGTCTTTCTCTCTCTCTCAAAAACAAATAAATAAATAAACATTAAAAAAAGAAAAGAAAAGAAAAGAAAAGAAAAGAAAAGAAAAGAAAAGATAGAGACCATGTAAGGTGAGCAGAAGAACAATATCTGGTCGCTTGTCAGAACTGATTCACAGGATCTGACCGGGCAAAACAAAGCAGGAGTGAACTCCTGCAGTTACTTTGAGTTACAAATAGCTTAGCACCGCTACTGACAGTTCTCTCAGCTCAGAGGAGCTCCCACTTGCCTGAGGAGCTGGTAGTGGCTGGCAGAGCAAGTAAGATCTGATTAGGCAACCAGATAGCTTTATGTAAAGGTTTTTGATCCTAGAAAAACAAGTGTTTAAACAATAGCATCTCATTGAAGTCATAACTGTCTAAAATCTGGGAAGAATGTTCAGATGACTGTCACATTGACTGGCAACACTGGTCATTTTCTGATTTGTTCTTCAAATCTGAGCTAAGACTGAGAAGCTCTGGGCACAACGTGTTCCCCTCTCTACCAGGGCTGTTATGGAAAATAATACTTGTAATGCAAAACTGTCCTTTCTGAGGTAGTCATGTTGAGTCCTACCCATGGTACTATAATTATGGCTGAGTTATCGACATAATTTGTCATTATTTTGCTTTCTCTTTGCTGTTTATAAAATGTGTGCCAGGTTATGATACTTGGAATTTAAGGATGTCAAGAGGAGAGAGGGAATCTGTTTTAGGGAAATCATATGGTTGTCTAACCATAACATTCCTTTGTGTTTGTCAATGGTAATACAAAGTTCTGGTCATTGTATTGGGAAGATGAGGCTTTGTAACTCATTCTCAACCCATATTTGTCTCAACCCATATCCTGAAAAGATAGTGTTTATGACTGACGAGTTCAAAACCTGAATTTTGCCAACAAACAGTTCTATTCACTGATGGATTTAACAATCATTTCAGAAAAATGTAAAAACCACTGTAAGTTTATTTAAATTGTGCGATAGATTAACTCAGTGGGCCTAGTAAATTAATCTCAAAATAATTAAACTGAAGTATTTTTAAATTTAATTTTTTTATTTGTTTTTAAAGTGTATTTATTTGAGAGAGAGAGAGAGTACACGAGTGGGGAAGAGGCAGAGAGAGAGAGGGACAGAATCCTAAGCAGTCTCCACACTGTCAGCACAGAGCCCAATGTGGGGCGTGATCACACAAATCGTGATCACAAATGACCTGAGCCGAAATCAAGAGTCAGATGCTTAACCAACTAAGCCACCCAGATGCCCCTTAAATTTTAATTTTTTTTTCATGTTTTTATTTATTTTTGAGAGAGAGGGAGACAGAGCACAAGTGGGGGAGGGACAGAGAGAAAGACACAGAATCCAAAGCAGGCTCCAGGCTCTAAGCTGTCAGCACAGAGCCTGACGCGGGGTTCAAACCCATAAACCGTGAGATCATGACGTGGCCGAAGTCAGACACTTAACTGACTGAGCTACCCAGGTACCCCTAACTTTTAAAATAGTTTTAGGGGCACGTGGGTGGCTCAGTCAGGTGAACGTCCGACTTTGGCTCAGGTTGTGATCTCATGGTTCGTGAGTTCGAGCTCCACATCAGGCTCACTGCTGTCAGTGCAGAGCCTGCTTCAGATCTTCTGTCCCCCTGTCCCTCTGCCCCTCCCCCGCATGCATGCACGCACTCTCTCTCAAAAATAAATAAAACATTTAAAAATAAATAAAATAATTTTAGATTTACAGAAAAGTTGCAAAGTAGAGTCCCTATTTATATTTCACCCAGTTTTCCCAGTGTTAACATCTTCTATAACCAAGAGATATGCATCAAAACAAGGATATTAACATTGGTATATTTCTATTAACTAAACTGCAGAATTTTTCAAACCTCACCAGTTGTCCACTAATGTCTTTTTACTACTTCAGGATCCAATCTAGGGTGCCACATTTAATTTAATGAGATCTTTTTGGAAAGGGTGTTCAGGAGTAGAGGGGAATGAATAAGGCAAAATCATTTTCCATTCTGTTGAAAACTGAACAAAATGCACGAGGATTCAGTATATGCAAATTACTTTGACCTCAGTGGTCTGCTGCTCAATGGCTACCTGGGTGTCAGCACCTGCCTTACCTGGCTGGGTTGGCTCCCTTAGGTCTTAGCGTCCCAGCTGGTGGCAGTGACCCACAGTGGCATATGGTCGATCCCAGTGAATATGGTGTCTGCTCTCATAGTCCTGGGCTCAACGCCACCCGTTGCACTAAATGCAAGTTTCTGGAGAGCAAGGGAGCAGAGCCGTCTTGCTGCTCTACAGTCCGTTAGAGCTGCGATTACAATACAGTGGTTAACAGCAGGACTGTGTTGTCAGACTCCTAGGCTTAAACCCTGACTCTACTTTGTCACTTTCGGCAAGGGGTTGAACCTTCCTAACTCATTTCCATTTTGCAGAGAGGAAGTGAGAGTTGTAGTGAGGTTTAAATTTTCTAATTTTCAGAGATTATATGGAAGAGTGCCTGGTACAGAGTCATTACTTACTAAATGTTACCTGTTATGATCACAGTGTTCCAGAAACCATGGGTGACAGTCTCCCAATCGGGTGGCTTGAGAAACAACCAAGACTCAATGCTAGAGCCAAAATCATTTAAGGAGATCAAACTTTTACTTATTGACTAGAAGAGGATGAGAGGTCTAAGGAAGACCATTCCATGGATAAAAGGAAAGAAATATGAAACTTGGGAATAGAATTCTAGAAAGCAAAGAAAATGACATTTTTCACTACTGCGGATCCCATGGGGCGGAGATCATGCTGATCCTCTTTGTGAGGGCCCGACTTTAATCTCTTTGTGCCTGAAGTGGGCACAGACCTTATCACCATTTTAAGCCTAGCTCATGTTTAAGCAATGAATAAGCAGGAGAAATGTTATAACTTGTAGAGGTGAATTTTACAATAATAATCACAAGGTCTCTAAAGAGAAAAGGCTTATTGCATAATAGCTTTTATAACATAACTTGGAACTTGCATAGTGTTTGGCATTTTTCAGAGGCCTTTCATGCTCCCTTTCTTCATGTGACTCTTGAGCTAAAGGAGAGTGTAGGAATTACGATCCACACTTTGTTGAAACAGAAGCTCAGAGCGACGAGAGCATATCAGAAAAGACTTCGTCGTGAAAATGACACGGCACTGAAGCTTGAGAGATGTGGAGGGGGTTCTCCAGGTGGATGGGAGGGGCGTCCAGGTAGAAGTGCAGCAGAAGGTAGAGAATAGTGTTAGAGGAGAGGGGAGTTCTTCTGTGGGACCAAATACCTAAAGAGATCTGATGCTTTGACTGAGGAGAGCAATGTAGAGGCAGGCCTTTATATGCCAGGCTAGGATTTTGGACGATATTCTCTGGCAGTGAGTTGCTTTGAGGCAAGAAGGATAACATGATCAGGTTTCAGTTTAGGAATACCACTCTGGCAATAGTATAAAAGATAAACTCAAGATATTTAGTGGGTAGGTTCAAGATAGCTGTTTTTTAAAATTTTTTTAAGTTTATTTATTTTGAGAGAGACAGAGTGCACATGCGAGTGGGGGAGGGACAGAGAGAGAGAGAAAGAGAGAACCCCAAGCAGACTCCTCACTGCCAGTGAAGAGCCCCACACAGGGCCTGAACTCATGAAACTCTGAGATCATGACCTGAGCCGAAAGTCGTATGCTTAACCAACTGAGCCACCCAGGCGCCCCTCAAGATAGCTGACATTTTCTAAACCTTGAGGCATGAGATCCCAGGTCCCAGATGGGTGACAACGAGAAGTAGACAGCCAGGTTAGCGCCAGCAGCACAATACTGCCTGCAACAAAAGCACAAGATTCAGGTGCAGAAACCTCTTGTTCCTCCTCTGGCGTTATCAGATCTAGAAATTTTCCTGAAGCATTACCATTTAATTTCCTTTTGCTTACCTCTGTGTAATGGGAGTACAGTATTTGTATAGCATCAACTGAAATATGTTAATTAACATCAATGGAGTACTTCCAACAACAAATCAGGACTTGGGAATGAAGACAAATGTGAAGATGTCATAGGCTGGTCCCAGAATCATATCCAGGATAGAGAGTTCAGCAGGCTGCCTAAGATATGTAACAGGGTGGATATGGAGATTTAAAAAAATTTTTTTAACGTTTTATTTATTTTTGAGATAGGGAGAGACAGAGCATGAACAGGGGAGGGTCAGAGAGAGGGAGACACAGAATCTGAAACAGGCTCCAGGCTCTGAGCTGTTAGCACAGAGCCCGACGCGGGGCTCGAACTCACGGACCGCGAGATCATGACCTCAGCCGAAGTCAGACGCTTAACCCACTGAGCCACCCAGGCGCCCCGATATGGAGATTTTAGAATCCAATTTTTAGCCGCTTCTATCATAAGTGATTATTCAAAGGACTTCTACATTTTATCGTCTCCCTGGAAAGTAGAGTCCCCCAAAGATTTATACAGAGATTTCAAGTTTAATATTGTATTATACCTAGGGATCTCTCATGAAATCTGGTAAGAAACAAAGCAAAATGTCCACTAGTTCTGTATGGATGGTTTGTTTATTTTATTTGCAAGTGCAGAGAACTGACTTCCTGCCGGGGAGAGAACATGGTGTGATAGATCTGGGACAGTAAACTGAGTGGGTGAAATTCTTTGTTCTTAGCATGCCGGTTGGGATAGCTGCGGGACCTGAATTTTCTATATCTAACAGGAAACCCAAAGAAATGTCCTTCCCTCCTGATTCTGGCCCTATGGATTTGTGTCAGGGCCTCCATGTTCTTCTGAGTGACATTGTAGCATTTATTAAGAGAGAACAGGTTACCACAGGTGACCACTTTCAAAGCTGACCAGTCATATGTTCAGGAAGCCTGTAATCTTATCAACAACAAAAATCAATTTTCTAACATGATGCGAAGACGGTAAGTAAAGAAATGCCTGAGTGGGAGCTGGCCAGGGAAATTCTGATGCTAACGAAATTTTGGCAATGGAAGTTTGTTTACAATTCTCTTGGAGGCAGAAGAAAGTAGTTTATACAGTAACTTGGTTTCTAGAAAGTTAACTGTAAATGTAATTTTTGCAAATGGAATTTTATTTTAAATATACTTCAGGAGTTAGCCATTTAAAGGATTCTTTTGGAGAACCTCCTTGTGATCATTCTTTATACTTCATAGTTTTGTATTTTTTACTCTTTGCCCATACCATTTTTTTTTTTAAAACAACAATCATTTGTAATTTTCTTTTCTTTCTTAAAGAGAGGCTAGGTTTCAGTGAGGAAGGACCCATTTAAAACCTTTTTTCCTTTTAAGTTTATTCATTTCCTTTGGGAGAGAGAGAGAGAGGGAGGGAGAAAACAAGCAGGGGAGGGGCAGAGAGAGAGAGGGAGAGAGAGAATCCTAAGCAGGCTCTGTGCTGCCCCTGTAATTTTCTTACAAGCTGAATAAATTGGTTTTTCCTTCCTGAAACACTTCTTTGATTATTTTTGTTTGTTTTGTTTTTTAGATAAAAGCAAGGTTTTGTTTGTGTTTAAACTCCTCTGCTTTCTTATTTCTCAATTTTTTTTCATTTCCTAGAATGACCGTATGGTAAGAAGTCTAAAGATTTATCTATTTTGATTTTTTAAAATATTTTTATTTAATAAATTTTTTTAGTGTTTTTTAGTGTTTTGAGAGAGAGACAGAGTGTGCGCAGGAGAGGGGCAGAGAGAGGAAGACACAGAATCTGAAGCAGGCTCCAGACTCTGAGCTGTCAGCACAGAGCCTGATGTGGGGCTTTAACTCACGAACCTCAAGATCATGACCTGAGCCAAAGTCAGATGCTTAATCGACTGAGCCACCCAGGTGCCCCAGTTTTGATTTTTTTTTTTTTTATCAAGGCAAAACCCTGAGAGAAAGAGGAAAGCCCCAACTACCCTACTACCCGCCTATGAAAATATATATACATCCTACTGCACTGTCACAGGAATCCTGAAATGCCATCATAATACTTTATCTTAATAAAGCTTCACATTTTATTTTTTAAAGACTTTATTTATTTACTTATTTTTAAGTTTATTTATTTATTTATGTATTTATTGAGAAAACAGAGAGAGCACGTGAGCAGGGAAGGGGCACAGAGAGAGTGGGAGAGAGAGAATCCCAAGCAGGCTCTGCTCTGTCGGCACAGAGCCCCATGCGGGGCTCGAACTCAGGAACCATGAGATCAGGACCTGAACTGAAGCCAAGAGTCAGACACTTAACTGACTGAGCCACCCAATCATTCCTAAAGATTTTAAGTAATCTCTATACCCAACATGGGGTTCGAACCCACAACTCTGAGATCAAGATTCACAGTCTCCACTGACTGAGCCAGCCAGGTGCCCCTCCTGCTTCACATTTTAAAACACAAACACCCTGGAGAATTATTGCATTAAGTGGTCTATTACAGCATAACATTTTAATGGAAAATTATCTGATTATTTTTCTCCTGGCAGTGAGAAAAATGGGAATTTTAATGGGAGCGTAGGAAAAAAAGGGTAATCTTAGAATCTGGGGCACCGTCCTAGAAAGACAGGCTTAACTAAAGGAAAAAGTTCTAAGTTGCCAAGAAGTTGCAGAAGGGATACAAGTGCCTGGGAAGTATGCTGGAGAAGCTGTTCAGTACTAAAGGAAAGGCAAATGGAAAGCAGAATTAAAGTAAACTTGGATTCCTGCACAATTTAATTTAAGGAAGACTGGATTTTCTTAGCACATTTGATTTCAGTAGTTGCCAACCATTTGAGAAGAAAGAGAGACATGAAAAGAGACCTATTCCTTCCAATATTTATTGATCACCCATATGGACCAGGCATTTGCTAAGTCCTAATCATACAGAGTGGAACCAGATATTTTTGTCCTCTGAGAATGTATATTCTGAAAGGAAAGATAGGCCTAAAGCAAAGCAAAACAGAACAAAAAAAGGAAAGTATGTTTTCAAGGTGTGATATGTGCAACAAAGCACACAAAACACACACTTTTTAGATTTGTTGTCTTCCACTCTGCAATTTGACTACTTTGCAAAATCTGTGGTAAAATGGAGATAGGTTGGCAATGACTACAGTCTTCATAATTTATGTAATCAACTACCATTGACTTAGGTCCTATGTAAAAAATCCTGCATAGGATTTCTAGGGATAATCTGATGGCACTCTCAGAACCCTTTGAAATTCTGTAGACTCAACATTTTAAGCACCGAGGGGCTCCTCAAAACCGATTCTAATAATTAAGTAGGTGAGGTGGACTGCTGTCTGTGAGGTTTGATTTTAAGATTTATTTTCTGTTTGCTATCCCCACCCTGGCACAATGCCCATCCTTCAGTTGCATTTCCGGAAATTCCAGGGTTGAGAATTCTAATAGACTGGCTTAACAAGAAAAAAGGGAGAAGTGATTCATTATGGAGCTGCTGGTTTTAAGGAGAGGAAGAAGGAATATCCCCAGAGCCCCAGAAGAAAGCAATCAAGAAAACTGACCGAAAATGCTCCATGTAGGAAGAGTGACCGAAAATGCTCCAGATCAGTAACTCAGGTAAACAGAAGAGTGGAGTACAGGGCAGAGGGGAGGAGCCACTTGAGGTCCCTGCTTGCTCAGTTGTGAGAGGGGACTATAAAACTACACTATGCTAGACTGCATGCTCCGTCCTAAACATTCTTTTATGCATGTGATTACTAAGGCCACTACAAGTAGAAATCAGGTAGGTGACTTATGTTATTTCTCCATGACACGGATCATTGTGCTATAGTTGACAGAATACCGAGGGACAATGTAAAATATATTTTTGCCTTGTCCCTCACTAGTGAAAGAGGTAATAAGAGGAATATGAACTAGAGTAATCAAGTAAAACTGCTGTCTTCTTGAGCCTTTTCATGGGCACACATTTTTATTTTTTCTGCCCAGCATCCTTTTGGGGGCACACATCCCCCACCCTCTGGTCAGATGGTTTGGCCCAAGGATGGGTATGTGATCCAGGCTCAGTCAATCAGAGCATTTTATCTTTCTAGTCAAAGGGATTAGCTTCTGGAAGAGTATATGATATGAGTTGGGCCAGCCAGAAGTCTCTCTTATTATTTACCAGCTATCCAGAAAAATTCCCTTTTTCCAGAATCATAGGCTCTAGGAACTCTGGAGGTCTGAGGCAGCCAGAGTCCATCTGGCTGACACATGGAGTCAACCTGAAGATGAACAGTGGATATAGGGAGTGAGGGCAGAGAGGTCCTAACCTACACTATGTCCATTCTAAGAGATCCTTGTGTGGGTGAAGTGGAGGAGAAGAGCAGGTTTCCAATCAGTCTCCAAGAATGGGGTAGTCAGGCCTCTGACTTACCATGGAACCAGGTGTCCTTGTCAGGAGGGGACAGTTTCTCCCAGGAAATTTATGGTGGAAGGGGTTGATGATAGCAAATAACCAGGTGGGACTATTTGAAATTATTTGCCTTTGGGTAACTTCAAATTTAGTGTATACGTGCCCACTCTCTGTGAAGACTTCCTGTTCCTCCCCACCCCCATTGCTTTCTGTCAATCTCAGTTACCATTTGCCTAGGGAGAAAGGGTGACGAAGAAATAGGAAGACTGAGATAGCATCCCAACATAACTAGTCTTCTTGTCTTTCTCCCACATCAGACTTTAGAATGTTTGTCTATCTTATTTTATTCATTTTAAAGAGAGAGAGGGAGAGAAAGAGAGAAAGAGGGAGGGAGAGAGAATGAGCAGGGGAGGGGCAGAGAGCAAGGGATACAGAGGAGATGCAGGACTTGAACTCACGAACTGTGAGATCAGGACCTGAGCCAAAGTCTGACACTTAACCAGCTGAGCCACCCAGGTGCCCAAACTTTAGAATGTTTGAAGGCAGGGCTGTCTCCCGGTACTGGATCGTCAAGGTCTTATGCAGCCCGAGAACTTAGTAAGCATGTCAGTGAATCGCTGAGTGAATCTGGAAGGGCCTACAGAGATAGAGGCCCTCTAATATTCAGCCTGAGAAAGTCACTGCTTTGGATGAAAATCACTGCCTCTCCAAGCATCCTCTTAAAAAAATCAAATACTCAGAGGAAACATAAGGTACTTCCCTACTGACCAGCAATTCTCAATTTTGGCAGCTGTCAGAACTAGGGGGAACTACAAACATTGGATTTTAGAGTACTTTTTCTGAGTATGATAGAAAGGGCACAGATTTGGTTAACTCATTTGGAAAACAGTTTGGCATATCTCCTAAAGTTGAGCATTTGTATACATATGATCCAACAATTCATTCTGAGGGATGGACCCAAGGGAAACTCATGCAGATATACAACAGGAGATGTGTGCAAGAATGTTCATAACTTCACTAATCACAACCTGGAGACAGCTCAAATGCCCATCAACAGGAGAGTGGGTGGATGAATTGTAACATATTCACACAACTGAATATTACATGGCATTAAAAACACACAACAATGTGTGTGTTTTTGTCCTCTGAGAATGTATATTCTGAAAGGAAAGATAGGCCTAAAGCAAAGCAAAACAGAACAAAAAAAGGAAAGTATGTTTTCAAGGTGTGATATGTGCAACAAAGCACACAAAACACACACTTTTTAGATTTGTTGTCTTCCACTCTGCAATTTGACTACTTTGCAAAATCTGTGGTAAAATGGAGATAGGTTGGCAATTTTGCTAACTGAACGAAGCTAACTCACAACAATGTGGATAAATCCTAGCAATGAAACAAGAAAACATTAAGTGAAGAAAGCAAATGTCCTAAAAGTATACAATATCATATAATTCTTATAGAGTTCTATAGAATTCATATAATTCTTATAGAAAACAACTAATATAAGAATATACTTTATACAAATATTTATAGATGCAATAAAACTGCACATTTTAAAAAAGCAAAGGAAGTGTAGATGATGGTTGTATTGTATGGGGACAGGGGGAGAATGAGAGGGGGACCACATGGTTAGATGAAGGTTATGTCAAGAGTTTAGCTTTTGTTTTGGATGGCAGGCTTGCAGGTACTTATCACATTATTAAGAATGTCAAAATAAATAACTAAGTCAAGACAAAACTGGAAAGCCTGGGTTTCAGGCTTGCTTTACTTACAAAGTGCAATCTCTGAGCAGTTATGGTGAGAGTAAAGTGAAGGGAGGTAGGAAGGTGGGGAGTAATGCAGTGGGGTGGCCTTAGCATGGCTCCACAAACGGCTCTGAAGACACAGGGCTGGTAAGTCGGCAGGTGTGTCTGTTTAGCCACATGGGAACGTCCTTCAGGGAGGATGTTGAGAGAGACTGTGCTTTGGAGGAGTCATTGGAAGGGAGGAAGTGAAGAAAACTGTCAGACTAGGTCTCTCCAATGAGAAGATAACTACTGGGCACCACTTCTGGGTTGCTTCTCTGGCCCCTTTTGGTATCAGGGAAACCAGATTTCACAGCCCGTGTTTGGTGGGAGAAGCCAAAATGTCAGGGTATGTGGCATGTTGGCTGAGCTACCCAACAGCAGCAAGGGGAAGGTCCTGATTCTCCCAGCAAGACTCTAGTTGGCCCCAGCTGGAGTAAGTTCTTGGGTTGTAGAGGCCACCGAGCCAGACAGAGCCTGTGGCTGAGGGTCCAGGCCAGTGTGGCACCAAGGGAATCTAAGAGGATTATAACATGTCTCCTGTATGAACAGGGGCTTGGGAGGTCAGACCCTCCCGAGGGCTTTGAACCCCTGTGTGAATTTGGATAAATTTCTTAATTTCCCTAGAACCGCATATGGAATGTGGGAATGTTGAAAACCACCTCCATGCATTGTGAGGATTCAAAAGAGATAATGTATGTAAGGCAATCAGCAGTCGTTGGCAGGTAAGAAGTCCTCAAAAAATGGAATTCTCTTTGGTGCTCCTGCATGCCATGAAGCATATGTGAAACAGTCCTGGATGAGGGAGCAGGCCTGGCTTCATTGTCCTTCTCTTCTCTTCATCCTACCTCACCTTTTTCCTGACTCTGGGCAGCCCAAGGGCACTGGGCGCCTGTGTTAGAAGATGAAAGAGAGAAGACAATGTTGATAGTCCTGGATGTACCTCTCCTCTGTGCTCTTGGCTTGTAAAACCACTGGGTTTAAAGAGGCACCCTGAACAAAGATGGCTGCTTCAAGCAGGCAAATAATTTGTCACCCCCTTGAAATGATATTCTTCAAATATTTGTCTAATATTCACTTCGGTTGGGGGCAGAGCTGGCCCCAGCACAGCAAAGGCAAATTTTTACTAGTGTGTCAGGAGTTGGGCATGGGGACCTGAGGTCAACGATTCAGATTTCCATTCGTTTTGGGCAAGTGTTAGCCCCTTTATGACTTACTACCTGTCGACCTGGTCATTCTTTTACAAGTCTAGAGCCCCTCAAAGGGTGACTAGACCTCTTGGAGCTGATGTCATCTTAATCAGGATCCCCTTTCTTTTTGGTCATTTAAGAAGATCCATTTCCCGGTTTGCCTGCCTTATACAATTACCTGCCAGCGCCTTTCATAACACCTCCATAGGCTCTTGCACTTGAATACTTGCCAAGGACTAAAATAAATGCACACTGCTATTTTGGCTGGTGAAATGTAGTATTGCATAAGTGGAGCTTTTGATTTGGTAGATTTGAATGAGTGACTTAAAGTTTTCCTTTCTTGCTCTTAATTTGTTGTCTAATTTGGAGATAAAATGAAGTTATATGGGGATTGGAAAAAAGCTCTCAAAAGGGGCACTCCTTATCGTTAATGTGTATTGTACACATACCCCAACTCCAAGACATTCCTCCTCAGAGCCTTTTCGAGGACAGAGAACATTCCTAATGGCTGGATTACCCCTCTTCCCTTTGAGTTAACCCCGTGGCCTCCACAAACATGTAAAAAATTTTGGAGGAGTGGCCCTCCTGTGCATTCTTTGCAAATTTTCTTCATCCAGCTCATTTCCCATGTCCACAGATCCGGTTGGCCCTAATTGCTTTCTAGTGGACAGTGGGCAAAGAGGTAGGAAGTCCTCTAAGGACTCCATACCACCCACTGCAAGTATTACTGGAGCCATAATGTCCTGCCTGCTCCCATAGCACCCCTTGGGCCCCCCAAGAGCGAAGCCGGGAATTCTACTACTGGAATCTCTTTCCTTTGGCTAAATTTTGAATGTTCCTAAAGGAACACCACCCTGGAGGACCAGCATTTTAAGGTGTCCTAAGTCATCTGTATCTTTTTTTAAAAAGGTTTATTATTTTTGAGAGAGAAAGTGCAAGTGGGGGAGGGTCAGAGAGAGGGGAGGGACAGAAGATCTGAAGCGGGCTCTGCACTGATAGCAGAGGGTGTGATGCGGGCTGAACTCATGGATCATGACCTGAGCTGAAGTCAGATGCTCAACTGACTGAGCCCCCCAGGTGCTGTAGTCATCTCTATCTTTAATGTGAATGGGGAGCATCTTGGGTCAGTGGAGGCTCTGAAGACAGCTGGCAGATGGGGGAGGAAGAGAGTATGTAATTAGGTAACTCAGGACCCAGAGAGAGCCTCCACTTTGATAGGAGCCATCCAAGGGCCTGCTTACAGGTAGCTAGTAACAATCTGACATTAAATTCCCTTTCTTGTGCTGGCATAGGTGCTCCCTGCCTTTAACTTTCAAATTAGAAATGTTTATGATAGCAATGGAAACTTGTGTCGGTTAGCAAAGTCAGCAGAAGTTGAAAAACCCCTTAAAAAATACCAGGGAAGTGTCACCCAAAACCCAACATAGTATTTAAAAAGTTAGACACTAAAAAAAAAAAAAAAAAAAAAAAAAAACAAAACAAACAAACAAACAAAAAACCATGACAGCCAAGAAAAAAGGCTCCTTGAAGAAAGAAACATAATTATGGTATTTTCTGCCCTATCTCTTTTTGCCCTGTGATATTAGGCCATCTTTTATGAAGGTCATCGTTTATGAAAACCAACAACTTTAACTAATTGTTAGGATATCTTCTGAGGCGATGGGAGATAATATGGTAAATAAACACTAGGCAGTTGCTGAATTAAAGGAGGGGATCATTCCAGAACTATTAGCCCAGCACTGCTGCCCGCTTTTGATCAGATCCCTCACTCTCTGTGGGGCTCACCCTTTGCCTAGACTTTATTGAGTTGTTGGATTAGAGGCATGAGAGTCAAGTCTCACTTTGTTCCATTTCTAATCTTAGAGAAGCCGTTTATTCCTTTTATCAGTTTTCAGGACAAGAAAATGTTGAGAATTGGGTGTGAGTCGTAATTACTTATATTATATGGTTCTTTGAGCTTGCAAAGCACATTTATGTGCATTGTTGCATTTAGTGCTTGTAACCACTCTGTGAAGTTGGCATCGTGGTTATATTATTATTGCCACAATTTTGCACCTGGGGAAACTGAAGCTTGAAGACATGCTGCTACTGGTCTAAAATCATAGAGGAAGGGATGGCTCTAAACTCAGGTTTTCTCCCCCAGGTCCCGTTGCTCCACAGTTGACATTGATTCTGAGGAGATATCAGTGGTCCACCACACTCCTCACTCTTAACTTTATTAATAATAACAGTGGCAGTTGTGACTGCCTTCTGGGATGGTCACATGATGCCACCAGGTACATCTCATTTAGTCCTTATGCCAATCCTATGATGTAGGTTTTATAACTAAACTTATTTTACACTTGAGTAAACTGAGGCTCAGAGAGGTTAGGTATGATATCTCAGGTGCATAGCTAGAAAGTGATAGAGACAGGATTCAAATTAAGGCCTGTTTGATTCCCCAGCTCTTAACCACATCACTGTGACCCTTGCTGTGTCCTTTGGTTTCTCTTTCAAGGTTTCCACCTCCTTTCAAACGTCTGATTCAACAGAGCAGAAGCACACAGGGTGCTTTCAAGTGCAAAGGACAAACTACAGGCTATAGGAGGGCATGGAATGAACATTGGGTCTTCTGGGACTTATTCCAGTGGGAGACACAATGACCTGTGGAACAAGCTTTGTAACAAATGTGTTAGTGGGGGGGGGGGGGGCATGGAGCCTAGTGGGGGTACAGAGAAAACTGGACTGGCCAACCTGCATTGAGACATTAAGTCCTTCATCAAGGGACTTACCATAGTAAGATCCTCTACCCTGAATCATTCACTTTTTATAGGGGGATGGGGTGCTTAACACCCAGGCATCCTTTACTAATAAGGGCCTATGGCAAGGTGAAGGGGACAGTGTCACCAGCTGGGTGTGAAGACAGCAGCCTGTTCTGAACATGGTGGCACAGACTGAGGACTGTAAGACCCTCCGGTTGGGTATAAATGCCTCAGGACTGAATAAACTCTATTTTTTAAAAAAATCTTTTATGTATTTGTTTTGAGAGAGAGAGAAAGAGCACAAGCAGGAGAGGAGCAGAGAAAGAGGGAGAGAGAGAATCCCAGGCTGGCTCCATGCTGTCAGCACAGAGTCTGATGCAGGGCTCGAACTCAGGAACCGTGAGATCATGACGTGAGCTGAAATCAAGAGTCAGACGTTTAACCGACTGAGCCACCCAGGTGCCCCAGGACTGAGTGAATTCTAAAAGATAAACTTTGAGGCAAAGACCATAATACATTTAAATATCTATCTATCGGGGCGCCTGGGTGGCGCAGTCGGTTAAGCGTCCGACTTCAGCCAGGTCATGATCTCGCGGTCCGTGAGTTCGAGCCCCGCGTCAGGCTCTGGGCTGACGGCTCGGAGCCTGGAGCCTGTTTCCGATTCTGTGTCTCCCTCTCTCTCTGCCCCTCCCCCGTTCATGCTCTGTCTCTCTCTGTCCCAAAAATAAAAAATTTAAAAAAAAAAAAAAATAAAAAAAAAAAAATAAAAATAAATATCTATCTATCTATGTATCTATCTATCTATTTATTTTTGAAAGAGAGAGAGCACAAGTTGGAGAGGGGTGGAGAGAGAGAGGGAGACACAGAATCCGAAGTAGGCTCCAGGTTCTGGGCTGTCAGCACAGAGCCTGACATAGGGCTCAAATTCACAAACTGTGAGAACATGACCTGAGCCAAAATCGACCGCTTAACCGACTGAGCCACCCAGGTGCCCCCATAATACACTTAAGTGCTACTTAGAGTTTGCTTCAATTAAAAACAATAAAAAGTGGGGCGCCTGGGTGGCTCAGTCAGTTAAGCATTCGACTCTTGGTTTCAGCTCAGGTCATGATTTCATGTGGGTTCGAGGCTCACAGTAGGCTCTGCACTGACCCTGTGGAGGCTGTATAGGATTCTCTCTCTCCCCCTCTCTCTCTGCCCCTACCCTGCTTGCACTCTCCTTCTCTCAAAAGAAATAAACTTAAAAATTTTTTTTTAAAAATCAATAAAAAGTCCCCAGCCACCTCTTCAAAATATTTAGTTCGTTTCCTTCTTGATTGATGCTGGCAGAGGGGTGGGGGAAGTTGGAGGGAGAAGTCTGGGAACAAGACAATTTGTCTAACCCCATGAAAAGAAACCCTTTGAAGATTTGGAGGAGGTGGGAGAATCCACGTGTCTTTCATTTTCCACCTTTCTCTGGGGGAGCAATAGAGAGTTTTTTTTTTTCTCTCTCTGTCGCAGCTCATGGTTCTGAGCCCTAGCTGCACATTAGAATCACCTGGGGGACTTTTAAAACCTACCCGTGCCTGGGACCCACCGTCCCCACATCTGCAGGGGTGTGGCCCAGCTACTGTAATTTTATAAGCTCCCCAGGTGGCTGTGAAGCACACAGGATATGGCCGCTCTGGAATTCCACAGTCAGAAACAAAGAACTGACACACGTATCCAATTAAACTTTCTACCATTTTGGCGCCATTGGAAGGAAACAGTCATCGTAGGCCAGTTTTAAAGAGGGGGAAGAGAGGCAGAGAGAGAAGTGATTTGTCAGGCCAGAGGGCTGGCGAGGGCCTCCTTTTCTTTTTGTTCTCTCACATCCTTTTTTTTTTTTTTTTTTTCCTGGTAGTATATTACAATATCAGTAGTTCTGACAGCTTCGCTTTGTATGTTGCCAGGCAGGAGGTCTCTACTCCTTCGCTGGCATGACCTTTCTTCCAATGAGAACTCTACTACAGTGTTAATGTGTTTCCTGGTATGGAAACCCAAATCTTTCTTTTCTAAATCTCAGCTCTTGGCGAGCCCCAGCAGTGGGTAACGAGACGCCTGTATCTGTTTTAGAAGGAGCCAGGGAACCACGTTTAGTGCATTCTGTACAGAGCAGAACACGTGCGCCTGCAGTGAAAACATATCAGTGAGGGTGGAATTCAGACCTAACTCGGTCGCGGCTTTCAGTCCAGCTGTAAACCCAGCATGTCTGCCACTGAATCTACAACAGTTAATTCTTTTAGAACACAGAGCTAAGTCTCCCAGGAGGCTTGGCCTGGAGAGGCTACCTGAATTGCTGCCTGCTTAAAGGTGCACTCATGTTTCTTGATTGAACTGGGTCAGTTTGGTTGTTTATTTTTGTCATTTGATTTCAGGGCAGAGCTGGCTTCTGTGTGCTGGCCATTCCCAGAGAGCACAGGCTCTGAATGACTGGGGCAGGTGTTCGGTAACCCCCTGTGACTGTCATTCAATTTGGTTCCTCCACCAGCCTCACGGTTTCTGTACGAGTTGTTATGTGACCGTGTTCTATTTTTAACTGCAAACAAGAATCATGTTCTTTAGACACTGCATTATGCAAGCTGGCTCCAGAGTTTGCCAGGAGTGCTAAACTAAACGGTGACAATTCCCAGCCATAGTCACTGACACCCCCGCAGTGAGGCAAACAGCATGCCTCCTTGCTTCAGGATAGAGTTTCGGTTGTGTTAAATAGCCGTCCGGTGCTAACTCATGAAAAAGCCATGTCTGGCCCCTTCGATCAGCTTCTCTCATCTTGTCTCCTGCCTAATCCGAGAATAAATCCTGTGGGTCTTGGGGGAGGGCATTAAAAATGCTTCTGGTGAAGAAGATTAAATGTGGAACAAATCATAATGAGGCACAAGCAAGGTAATGCTTGTTGTAATGTATCTTCTCAGGTTGTAAGCAGGAGAGGAGAAACGATGGTGTAGATGGCTTCCAGTGGAGAAGCCACTGTCATGGAGGTGTTCTGTCAAGTCAGGTGTTATCCTAAAGTGAGTACATTAGACAAGCCCACTGGTGGGTTCTCAGGTGGTTTTCTTGGGGATAATCAGAAGGAAGTGGCTTGCAAGGATTGTGCAGAGCTGGGGGTTTCTCCTCTGACTTCTTCTGGAGGACTGGCATCCCGTTTATCCAAGATGACCTAGAGAAGGAACAGAGCCAGCAATCTCCAAACGGAGAATATTATTATCAATCAGAATTCTTTGGTGGCAAGCAACAGAGACCAACTATTTGATAAGAGTTAACCTATTAAAATTTTTAAAAAATGTTTATTTATTTTTGAGAGAGAGAGAGAGAGACAAAGGGTGAGTGGGGGAGGGGTAGAGAGAGAAGGAGACACAGAATCAGAAGCAGGCTTCAGGCTCTGAACTGTCAGCACAGAGCCCAAAGTGGGGTTCGAACTCACAAACTGTGAGATCAGGACCTGAGCCAAGTGAAGTTGGACGACTGAGCCACCCAGGTGCCCCAAGAGTTAACCTACTTAAGAAAAGGACTCTTTAGAAAACAAGTTCCACGAGAGAGAGCAGGCCTACCTTGATCACCACTCTTCCCCCAGTAGAACAGACCTTGACTAGAGTAGGTACTCAGTAAATATTTGTGGGCTGAAAGAAGATATGGGAAATTGCTAGGAAAGACTGAGAACCAGTTTCAGGAAAGGACAAGAATGAAGCGTCTCTGGAGGGGTCTAGGTAGCAGGACTGAGGTTCCCGAATGTCTCATCATGACATCACTGCTGAAATGAATGCTTTCCAGCTACTCTTATGGTTTTGAGTGTGTCTCCCCATGCATCAAAATCCAGAGGAAGAGAGGGAGAATGTATTAGAATTTTCCAGAGAAAAACAGAACCAATAGAATATACACAGAAAGGGATGGGGGAGAGAGAGAGGGATAATTATGATAAGGAATTGGCTCACACAATTAAGGAGGCTGGTAAGCCCAATGTGCAGGGTGAGTTGGAGTTGGAGACCCAGGGGGAGGTGATGTATCACTTGTAGGGCCATCAGGCAGGAGGGGTTATGTTGCAGATGAAACCCAAAGGCAATCTGCTGGATAATTCTCTCCTACTCAGGGGAGGGTTGGTCTTTTTTTTTTTTTTAATTTTTTTTTTCACGTTTATTTATTTTTGAGACAGAGAGAGACAGAGCATGAATGGGGGAGGGTCAGAGAGAGGGAGACACAGAATCCGAAACAGGCTCCAGGCTCTGAGCTGTCAGCACAGAGCCCGACGCGGGGCTCGAACTCACGGACCGTGAGATCATGACCTGAGCCGAGGTCGGCCGCCTAACCGACTGAGCCACCCAGGTGCCCCTGGTCTTTTTTTTTTTTTAATTCAGACCTTCAACTGATTGGACGAGTCTCACCCACATACAATTAAAATGCCAATCTCATCCAAAAACATCTTTGCAGAAACACCCAGAATAATGGTTGACCAAATAGCTGGGCATCCCATAGCCCAGTAGACACCTTAAGTTAACCATCAGAGAGAGGGAGAGAGAGAGCACATCTGGCTTAGTTTGAATCACATGACCATCCCTTTGGCCAGTAGAAGGCAGGCTCTTTTGTTGGGCAATTGCATAGGCTTTGCACAATGGAGCAGAACCTATTTCCCAAAGGGAAAGTGGGGGGTTATTACTAGGAGAAAGGGGAATGGATACTGGGAAGCCACAAGACAACAAGTGACTCTTCATTAAGGAGAGTCTTAACTTCATCACATCCTTCTGTGTGGCTTAACAGCAACACACATCTCTCTGGTTTGCCTTTTTCAGTTCCTCTTCTCTGTGTGATAAGGGAGAGCAGCTGAGATGGGGAGAAAAATAATTTCTGTCTCTTTGCTCCTTTACCTCCAGTCAAAAGTGGTGCTAACTATTTGAGGATAGACCATCAGCTCCAGACCCTTACTCTTAAAGGTTTGTTCTAACGTAAGAAGTGTTCTTAAGACAGCTCTGCCCCAGAAGAGTTTGAATCTTTTGTATTCTGTGCATTTTTCTTCTTTTCCATTCTTTACGTAATACAGGTGTCATACAGCTGTGGCTGCTGCTAACACACACAGTACCTTTGTGGAATTAAAAAGGCACCTATTCCTCGATATGTTACATCCATTGGTCAGAAAGTGTCATAATGGACTGATTTTGTTAGAGCATGACGCTGCTATACACCAGAATATTATTACAGTAAGTATAAGTCTAACATGCTTCCAATGTCAATGATGCCTCCCTAGATATAGCACTCTTGTGCAGTGTGCAACTTGTCCACCCATAGATGGCAGGTCTGAATGATCAAGGAAGAGGTAGACTACCAGAGGCCAGGAAAGCACAATCTGTTCAGTGCTCTTGTGAATGGTGTGTGCGTGTGCGTGTGCGTGTGCGTGTGCGTGTGCGTGTGTGTGTGTGTGTGTGTGCATGCGCGCGCATGCGCACATTCACAGAGGTGGAGTGTTCCCTTTCTTTGGGTTTGACTAATAGCTGAGCCGCTGATCAGATTCAAGACAGAACTGTAAGTCCAAGACTCCTGAAGCATGGCAAGTCCATCGTACTGCCCAAAAAAACTGCCTGCAAGGAATTAGGGGCCTCTGCCCTCCTCCCAGGAGAGTTCCTGAGAGACATACATAGCTCAGACCAGACCATCAGACACAGGCAATGGACAGATATTACCACTCAAGGGCACATATGCTATAATATCCTTTTCAGAGGTTTGTAATCCTGACTTCTGATTAGCATGAATGGACTGATTCATTGCAAATTCCATGGATTCATGATGGGGTAGCCAAGATCAATAGTCTGAAATGAAAACAGGTAAGATAAAAATAAAACAAATTCTAATGTGTTTTTCCCCATATCTCAATGGATCATATACACATCCTGAGAAAGGCATAGCCCGCTTTGTGGACCCATGGACCTGTTAGAGTAACCAGTAGAACCTGTTACTCCCCTTAACAGCACCTGTGCAGATTAAGACTAATTGATCACAACACTGCCCCTGGGCCTCGAGACATCATTTACATTTCCTTATAACACAGTGGTCTCTAAGGTGAGGGGTGGCAAACTATGGCCTGAGGACCTTATTCAGCCTGCTGCCTGCTGGTTTTGACAAAGTTTTATTGGGACACAACCACAACTCACTTGTTTATGTATTGTCCATGGCTGCTTTCATACTCCAAGCGCTGAGCTGAGTAACTGCCACTTTGACCATTCTGTCCAAAACGTCTAAAATACCTTATCTGTCCCTTTACAAATATGAAATCCAACCCAGGCTCTGGGCAGTCAGTATTGATCACTGTGTGTTGGTAATGAAAGGTTTGTTTGCCATCCCTGCTCTAGAGTTTGGCTAGTGTTTGGAGAATAGTTCGTCGTGCTGAGGAGGCCAAACTTGGCCTTGCTTTCTTTCCTGGGTATCTAATCTTTGCTAGCTTTCTTAGAAATCTAATCATTCGGTCACAAGGACACAGAGAAGCAAGTGTGGATGAAAGTGGTCACCTAAAGCCCATGTCCTGCTCAGTATGGTCAGCAGTGGCCACTCCCCAGAGACTTGCCTCCAGGTGGAGGTGTGTGCTTCTCCGCATAGGTAACACTAACTGCCCCACTACAGGACCGCAAACATACCGCACATCACCAAAGGGGCGTAGGGATCTGTGTCGAAATGTTTGAATTTCTCAAGAGGCGCTTTTTTTTTTTAATTTTAATTTTTTAATTTCAGGTTCGAGGTGGCAGATGGGGAGGGAACTGAAATGCTTTGTTTCTTCTGGTCCTGACAATGCCCCCTCATCCCTTTCCTCTTTGGCTTCTGCCATTGGAAGTAGGAAAGGAGAAAAGGAGTCAGAGCTGATAAAGGAGGGGAAGAGAAAAGGTAGGCTGAAAGGGGGGGTGGGTAGTTACGTTCGGAAATTCTGGAAGTGTTTAAATACAAGGTGTTTAAATACAAAGTGGTTGAATTTGAATCTATATAAGGTGCCCCCTCCCCCGTCAGGTTTGGGAAACCCTCACAGATAGTGAGGGATGAGCCTGACCCTTCCTTAGGGGTGGGCCATGTGGGCAGGGAAGCCTCCGGGAGTAGCGGGAGGCCCTGGGCGCGGACGGCGGCGGACTGGGACTGAGGCACCTCTGCTCGCCCCCACCCGACCCTCCCGCCTCCTCGCACCCCTGTCTCACCCCGCAGCGGGGACAGGTGCGGAGAGGGTTGAGGAAAACGGCGACAGGGGATCCGGGACCAGGAGAGCACAGTCTGCTCACGTCTAGCGGGCTGTTCACGAAGAAGGCAGGCGGAGCAGCCCTCTCGAGGCCGGGCCCCGTAGTTTCCTGCGGCTCAGAAGCCACGGTGCGTGGTGGGCACCCCGAGAAGCCGCTGGCGGCAGCAGCAGGACGTCTCCTTGGCTTCGGCTTCTCGGGCAGCGTGGGCAGAGAGGCAGACGGAGCAGGACGAAGGAAATGGCGGACGCCGCGCCGGCGGCCAGGACTTGCGCTGTGCCCACGTGAGTGCCGGGGCTGGGGTGACACCCAGCTCCAGGAGGTTCAAGGCTGGCTCACGTGTGCTTGTCTTGTTACGTTTTCGTTTTTGTGGATCTCTGCAGCCCCTTTAGTGGGAACTGGTGCTTTCCCGTTCAGGAAGGTTCTGTGGGCTGTGAACCGTGTGGCTATGGCTTTCTAGCCACAAAGGTGTTCACTGTTGGGAGAAGGAGCCCTTCTGGGTCCCGCGTGTGGGCCAAGTAGGCAAAATCCTCCTGGGTCTGTTCTGGCGACCCTGCGTCAGGGCTGTTTATGTGGCTGGTAACCTCGTGAGACAGATGATATTTCCCCCCTCAACCGACAAAGAGCAGGCTTGCTTGCTATAAAAGCAGTGGGTGTCTGAAGCCCAGTGTTTCTGGGCTGTAGCATGTGCGCACAAACACTGCGTGGGGGGGGGGGGAGGGGAAGATGGGGGGGATTTCTGGGTTGTCCCATCTGGGTGCTCCCATAGACTGACTGGGGCACGGATATTCATGCTCCGTGCTCGGCTGTGAGTAGTAAAATCCCTGGTCCTTGAACTATCCCGTCTTTGGCAGCTTGCAAGACACAGTCACGGGCCAACTTACTAGCTTGGAAGTAGGGTAAAATTTAATCACAAAGAGGGTGAGCATGAGCATTTGGTTTTCAGAAATGGATCCAAACAGGGTTTCTATAAAAGCCCTCTCTAGGGATTGATGTGGATCTAAGAGAGAAAATAGTGTGCATGCCCCCAAGTTTGCCAATTGTGTAGACAGTGATCTGGCAGCTATAAATGTAGGCGCTTGATTCATACTTTATAAATGTAGTTGTTGCACCTGTTACCCAGATCCCCTCCCCGTAGCTTTGGTGTGGTGTCAATTGTAAATATTAAACCGGATTCAAATGCTAACCTGCTGTGTGTTCTCCTGCCCCTAATTTAACTCTCAGCTCCACCTGTAGGCCATGAAAACCACTCCTCTCCTGACCTTTTCCTGTCAGCTGGGGAAGTGTTTCCGTACAAGTGAATTTCTCTCCCTCAGTTCTGAGAGCAAGCTGACCAAAGCATGAAAGTGGATGCCACAGCAGAGCTGATATTTTTGTAGCTGGGGCCTGCATAGCCTAGGGTACATGTTCACAGGCACTGAAATTGCCATGGCGTTGAACTTGTGTCTGAACGGCTTAGCACCAGCCTCTGCCAGGACACTTGCTATCCTCCCCTTCTACCCATGCATTCAACTTGCAAGTGAACTCTGTGAGCCCATTGGATGCATTGCCTGGGTAGTGCCACTAGATGGGCCTCTAACTATTTAATTTCTAGCAGTATGGATTTGAGGTGGTGGTTTTTACTTAAGAACTCAGGTCCTAGGCTTTGCATAATTCAGATTTCAGTATTATGTGGAAAAACTCCAGAGGTTCATTTCAGATGTCCAGACTCACATATGTGAGTATGTAAAGACAGCTGTAAAATCTAGATTTTGTTGGTGGGGGTGTCTTCTAGTAAATTGTTCACCCAGGGGTGGAGTGAGTTCTGTTGGACTTTACTTGCTCAGAAGAGTGTCTTTTTGTACTTTGCTCAAGAATGCCACATGTCCTAATGCTGGCTCTGGTTTGGGGCCACCAGGAAAAGGCCAAGAGAATCCCAGAAGTCTTGTGCTTTCCCCCTACCCCCCCCCCCCCACATCCCCTTCCAATCTCTGAACCAACGCCAGCAGCCACTCACCTTGAGATTCGTTGTTAGAGAAAATGAAAACCTCACCTTGTTTTCTTGGGTTCTGTTTCTCACAGCTGAATGAAATTCCTTAGTGATAAATGAGAAAATTAAGGAAAAGCTTCAAGCAAACAGAAATAGGAGAAGCTTTCATTCTAGGAACATGGAATGATACGTGTGGCTGGGTTGAGATGTGACCTGTTGTCTTATTCTGTGCCCCTGAGCCAGTCACTCTAACCTCAAGACTCAGTTCAAGGCAGGACGACAGTGCTCTGAGACTTCCTACCCCTCCCCACGTTGTGATGTCTTCTGTGTTCAGCCTTGGACTCTAGACCCTGGGTGTAATGAGGACAGAAGATTTTCACTCTCCTTCCCAGAGTTCACAGGCAGGGGAAATAAGAATTACCTCTCTGGTAGGATGGGCACATTTCCAGAAAGAAACATAATTTAGCTTATTTCATGGACACAAGAGCTCAGAGTCTGATGACAACTGACCAATCCTTTTTGTGGTAAGGTCAATGGAAATCCAGAAAGCCTTCCTCCAGAAGAGCCCTAGAAACCTACTGTTTCAGGAGCTCAGTCAGTTAAGCGTCTGACTTTAGCTCAGGTCATGGTCTCACAGATCATGGGTTCGAGCCCCATGTCAGGCTCTGTGCTGACAGTTTGGAGCCTACTTCAGATTCTGTGTCTCCCTCTCTCTCTGCCCCTCCCCCGCTCGCTCGCATGCGTGCGCTGTCTCTCTCTCTCTCTCTCAAAAATAAAATAAACACACACACACACACACACACACAAACCCAACTATTTCATTTCAAAACACCATCTTCTCCCAGGCAAACATGGTGGAAAAGTCCTCCCTGATAACATTGAGGGATTTCAGGCCAGACTTTTATTTTTTTCTGCAGACTGTTTTTGACATTTATTTTAACTCCACTGTGAACTAAAACACTCATATGGAAAAATATATAGTTTAAAATTTAAAAATCTAAAGTAAGCCCCTTATCAGGTTAAGAAATGAGATCCTGTTGGCACCCTGGAACCCTCCTGCATATTCTGCTCAGTGACCATACTTTTATGGTCATTCACTTCTTTGCTTTTCTTTAAAATTTTACTACATAAATGTACATCCATGGACACTTTTATTTTAAAGCCTGTTACTGAAATTTATAGAAAGGGATCCATACAGTATGTGTTCTTTATGTCTGGCTTCTTTTACCAACCTAATATATGCAAGATGCATTTATGTTGTGCACAGCTGTAGTTGATTCATTGTCACTGTTGTATTTTATTGTATGAATAATCAACTGATTTTTTACAAATGCGCCTAATTACGGGCGATTACTTGTTACCAGTTTGGGGATTTTGTGAATACGTCTTCTCTGAGCATTCTCAACCATGTCTGCCCGTACTCAAGTACACAAATTTAAGCAGGGTAGATTCTTTGGATTCGAATTGCCAGGTCACGGGCTATGTTCCTTCAACTTAATTGGATCATGCCAAAGTGATTCTGTCAATTTATGCTCCCACCAGCTGTGTGTGAGAGGTCTTGGGGCTCACATCCTCACCAACCCTTGGAAATGTCTATTTGTGAGTTTAGTTTCCCTGTTAGTATGCATTGAAATATAATTGTGTGAGAGTGTTTTTTAACCTAACATTTATTATTAGGCTAACTTAATATTAAAAATTTCAAACATAAAGAATAAGAGAACACCCGCATACCTACCAGTAAGTCAATAATTATTAACATTTGGCATATTTGCTCTTTTATCCGTATCTATCATCTGTTTTGTCGGTGTGAATTGTATATAAAAACAGCAGTTGTGAGGACACTTACTCTTAAATATTTCAACATAAACTCTACTAAGAAGGGGGATATTTTACTATTTAATCACAATAATGAAGAAAATTAATTCATATTTGGTCCACAAATTTCCCCAGCTGATCTGAAAGTATTTTTTATGGCTAGTTTTTTGAAATCTGGAGCCACTCAAAGTTTATACGTCACATTTGGTTGTTGTATCTTTTGCCTCTTGTATTCATGACCCCGACCTTTTAATTTTTTTTAATGTTTATTTTTGAGAGAGAGAGAGAGAGAGAGAGAGAGAGAGAGAGAGAATGTGAGTGGGGGAGGGGCAGAGAGAGAGGGAAACACAGAGTCTGAAGCAGGCTCCAGGTTCTAGGTGTCGGCACAGAGCCAGACACGGGGCTCGAACTCATGGACTGCAAGATCATGAGCTGAGCTGAAGGTGGAAGCTGAAGTCAGATGCTTAACTGACTGAGCCACCCCGGCGCCCCCATGACCCTGACCTTTTAAAAAGGCTAGGCTAGTTGTCCCGAAGCCCCACATTCTGCATTTGTCTGCTGTTTCTTCTTGGTGTTTCACCTGCTTTCTGGGATTTCCTATAAACTGGAAGTTAGGGCTGAAGGCTTCACTAGGTTAGGCTTGTTGTGGTTTTGACTCATCTGTTGGATTTGTAAATGAGATTGAGCACCTTTTCGTATGCTTATTGGCCATTTGGATTTCTTCTCTTAGATGTGCCTATTCAAACTCTTGCCTGGTTTTCTACTGTTTCTCTTTTGCTTACTGATTTGTATATATTTTTTAAATTCTAGATATGTGTGGAAATGTCTTCCACACTGGTTTGTCTTTTTACTCTTGTGAAGATGCTTTGAGTAGAAATTCTTAAATTTAATGTCCAACTTATCTTTCTGTGACTTGTAGGAAACTTTCTTGAATTGGGGTCAAAAAGATATTCTTATAGATTAGATCCAATTATGAAAGGCAGCTGAGGGGATAAAGCCTTCCTGGAAGAGTTTTTGTCTCTGTGTGTGAGGCACAGGCCAGGTTTCATCTCCTTTCCACAAAGCTGCTTATTAAAAAGAGTGTCCTGGGGCACCTGGGTGGCTCAGTTGGTTAAGCATCCGACTCTTGGTTTCAGCTCAGGTCATGATCTCATGCATGGTTCATGGGTTTGAGTCCCCTGTCAGGCTCTGCACTGACAGTGGTAGCCTGCTTGGGATTCTCTGTCTCTCCCTCTCTCTCTGCCTCTCCCTTGCTTGCATACACTTGCTCTCTCTCTCTCTCTCAAAATAAAACAAAAGAGTGTCCTTCCCCTAGTACTCCACAGTGCCAAGGGCCCCTATGTGTGAGTCTGTTTGGAAGATTTCCATTCTGTCCACTGGCCTATTTTGCTGTCATTGCACCAGTACCTTTTCTTAGTTACTGTAGCTTTATAATGAGTGTTGACATCCAATTGTGTAAGTTTTCCATTGTATTACTTCAAGAATGACTTGGCTAAGATTTTGGTATTTTACATAAGAACTGACTAAAACCTGGAGCTTCCATTTTGAAATGAGTATCACAGGGTTATGATTCTTTCCTGGGTTGTGTTTTTGGAAGTGACTTACCCAACTTCCCAATTGGTCCTTTCTGGGGCTTTCCCATCCATGGCTTAAAATCCGATTTGAACCCAATATTTGGAATTCTTGTATTTGTTACATTCTATTTCTTGGAGTAGACTGAAATATAGCAATTGAATCTGAAATAGCTTATGGCCTTTCTAAGAGAAATCACTGGATATTTGGAAGTGGGTGACTGAGAGGTTGTTCTGACCCCTCCTTTGGGGACTGCACCTTGGAAACAGAATGAGCTCTGGAGTCAGATTTTTGAATTGTTTTTGAGTATACCATTTACTAGCCTAGAGCACTTACTAGCCAGGCAACCCTGGGCAAGTTAGCAAAACTCTCTGGCCTCAATTTCCTCATCAGTAAAATGGGCTATTAGTATCTACATCATGGATATTGATAGGGATTGAACAAGATCATATGTGAAAAAGGTCTGGCATAGAAAAAGTGCTTTGTAAATGTTAGCCATTCTTCTTTTTTTTTTTTTTTTAACGTTTATTTATTATTGAGACAGAGACACAGAACGCGAGCAGGGGAGGGGTAGAGAGAGGGGGAGACACAGAATCTGAAGTAGGCTCCAGGCTCTGAGCTGTCAGCACAGAGCCTGATGTGGGGCTTGAACTCACGATCTGTGAGATCATGACCTGAGCTGAAGTCAGTTGCCTAACCAATTGAGCCACCCAGGCGCCCCTCCATTATTGTTCTTGAAAGAAGTTCCTGTTCTCTCCAAGGGCGTTGAGATTCACCTAGGAAAATGGCAAAACAATATTACTTTTTCATTTCTGAGATGCAGCAAGCTTTACTTGTTGCAGACTAAACAGGGTGTTCCTAATATTGTCATTTACCTCTCAGCAGTGTGGAAGGAAAACAGTTGATTTGTGTCCTTGGCTGAAAAATCACTTAATATACTGGACTCCTTCAGTTCTTTGAGTCTAACATTTCCAAGGTCCTGGATATTATGACAGGAGAGAGTCAGAGTCATACCCAGGGTCCTGTTCTAGATCTACTCAACAGCAGTTTTAATTCAGCCTTTGCCTACTTACTGGTGTAATAGAGTTTTTTTTACCACCCTGCAGATCTCTCTCAGGTCAGGGATGTATGCACATGGCCCCAAGGAGAGTTGGGTTGTTAGGGCTGCTATACATTGCAGGGAGAAAACTACAGTTTATTGGTTGGGGAACTGAAACGAAAGACCCCAGTGTCATGGAGCAAGGAGTTGCTGCCTCTAACAGACTGGGAAGCGACCAGAGAGGGAGGGTACCTCCAGAGCACACTGGTTGGGAATAAAGGCCCCGGGGTAGAGTAGAGAGATGTGGTCTAGGGAAAGTTGAAGGGCTCGTTGCAGGTACCTCAGGAGATAGTTGGTGTGAGACTAGTCTGCACACCCAGGGGCAGCTGGCCAACTGGCCCAAGCCAGCTGACGGCAGTGTAGAGAAGTGGCTTCTGCTGTCCTGGCCCCATGAAGGCCACCACCACCTCAAAAGCCCTTCTAGAAACAGAGGAAGGTGGGGATATGGGAGGGACAGTCTTAGGTCTGGGACCAGGGCTGAATGGGGCAGGGGCAGGCCACCCTTGTTGTATGGAAATGGAAAGATGTTTGGGATGCACTGTAAAGCGGTTGCAATTACAGATGCATAATTGTACCTGCAGTATGGTCCCATCTAATAATAAATGCATATACGTGTATATGTGTGTTGAAAAGATCTGGGAGGTTACTTCCATGGGATTACAAGTAATTGTTTCTGGGGGCGCCTGGGTGACTCAGTCGGCTAAGTGTCTGATTTCGGCTCAGGTCATGATCTCACAGTTTGTGGGTTGACTCTCAGAGTCTGGAGCCTGCTTCAGATTCTGTGTCTCCTCTCTCTCTGCCCCTCCCCCACTTGCACTCACTCTCTCTCAAAAATAAACTTTAAAAAAATTAAAAATAATTATTTCTGGGTGAAATTACTGTTTTCTTAATATGTCTATTTCCATGTTTATATATCTGCAGATTTTTCTGATTAAAGGAGTTTTTGTATTTTGTAGCTAGAATAAAAAAAGGGAACATAACTGAAATTTTCTGCTTTCACCTAACTAGTTGGGTAGGTGGGTTGGGTTAGGGGGATCTAGGGGGAGGGAAGTGAATTTGTGAATTATCATTAGAATTGTCATTTATGATCAATTCTTACTCATAAGAATTGTGATATGATACTTACAGAATAAGTATCATACACTTATACACCTATAACATGTAACCCTCCACATGTTGGTGACTAACCAGTTGCTAAAATGTGAGGTTCCTTCCAGCTTGGGGGCAGGACTGAGAGATTCCCTTGGTTCCCCACTCAAAGGTTCCGGTTAAGGTTATTTCCATGGCACCATGGGGAAAAACAAATCAGAAGTCTGTCTGGATTGGAGATAGGCAAGAGGGCATTTTTCTTTCTCAGTTACCTCAGCGTCTGGCAATGACATTCACATAGCCTTGGTCAGGACTGGCTCCTGCAGCTTGCAGCGGGGGGTCAATGTCGGTACCTTGAGAACATTAGGGATTTATTCTCTCAAGTACCAGAAGGACGAAGGAGTCCGGGGCTGTTATGGTGTCTCCTAAAGGTCATTGTACCCAGGGTCCTCCTGTCTCTGCCCTGCCACTCCTGGTAGGTGGCTCTTAGCACTGAGCTCACAAGACGAGGCTGGACCTTCAGCCATTGTGTCCTTGTTACAGCTGCAATTGGAGGAAAGGTGGAGATGTGCCTTCCAAGAAGCCTCACCTAGGGCTTGCCTTCCTCTTGGGTGGCACTCGGTCTGCGCAAGAAGCTCTGGATATAGTTCATCTTTATTTTTATTCTTTTTAAAAATATATTGATGTGTTTATGTATTTACTCACATATGCATATATCTGGACAAAGTCCGGCACACTGCCTGAGAAAGGGCCCCGGGCAGGCAACAAAGCAGTCTGTATCTAAAAGCTCTGCCTTTTTTTTTTTTTGCTGTGAAGTCCATATGTGCTCCAAAGATTTCACGATGAGACTGGGATTTTGAAAAATTGGAAAACCAAAGGCCGTAAAGATCTCCCACGGGAAGGTGTGCTCAACAAGATGGCTCTTTGGCAGCAGTTGGTTAGTCAGGATCTTGTCCAGTTCAACGCAGGGGCCCAGTGCAGCAGATCCGCCTTTGGGTGGCAGGGTGCAGGGGGTCTCAATACGGCTGATCCATGGAAAGCCAGCACAGGAGCAGAAGGTTCTTACTTGTCACCCCCTGTATTTCCCTCTCTCCCTGTACGGTGGGGCCCACTGATGTTCTTTTGACAGTCATTAAAATCACAGACGTGCTTGGCATTGGATTTTTCAGAGGGAACCTGTACCTTTCTGAGGACCAGGAGGTCTGTGAGCAGTGAGACCCAGTGGCCCCAGATGGGCTTTTTGTAAGACAAATGCTTAGAGTGAGTGTCATGGAATTTCCTTTTTAAACATGTACTCAAAGTTTGGAATAAAATTTGTGCTAATAAGTTATCTGGGCCTGAAATAAGGATGGTCTTTTTCAAAAGCTGAGTGGGTCAGGCGTTCACTAGAAAGGACTTCTGACTGGAAGTGGGTAAGGCAGGCAGCAGTTCACAGAAGACCCTAAGGCTGCCTCAAAAACTGGCCCTGTTCTCAAAGAACAAAGAGGAAATTGTCTCTCGGAGGAATTCCTGGTGAGAAATGGTATTCAGAAATAATGTGGTTTTCCAGGAGGCTGATTGTGTGTCAGGAGAAAGGTTGCTTCTGGGTGTTTTATCAAAGGAAATGGAGCCTTCTGTCTCACTACCCCCACCCCCTGCAGTCTGAACTTTAGACAAGTGCAGATCCCACTAAGGCTGTGGTCTCTCTGAGATCCAAGAGACTTGCAGAGCATTCTAGCTTTGCTTATTCTCTAATTCTGGAAACCTGCGTTGAAATAGGAGCTTTTCCTCGTTCCACCTGCCCTGACTCAGCCCAGAAATGCATCCTGGAGCCCTGCTGCAGATGGCTACCCTTCCCTTGGCTCTCTGCTGCCCTCTGCTGGAATGGTGCTGCCACCACCACTAGGATTTGTCACCAAAGCTTTCTAGGGCTCCTGGCCAATTCTTGATACTTGCAGAGATGCTGACAAGCAAGTTGCAGACTTCAATGACTTGTAACTGAATACTAAGTTACAATCAATGCTGTATTATCACAGAATGAACAACATGGCTGTAGTAACAAGCAATTGATGAAGATAGTTAATTATCAACCAAGAAAGAAAAGACAAATTTCTTGTACTTAGAGGGAAATAAATGCCTATCGATGGCTATACTGTCTAAGATGTTGTGCTCATCTTTTATGCATACAATGAGTTAGACAGTTTTTCTCTGCACTGAGTTTATAACTGTATCATCCAGGGAAAGTAATTATAAAATAAGAAGGATCAAGGTAAACCCCACAAAGAGAGTAGCAAATAGCAGTGGGGCTCTGATGAGAAAGAGTTCCAATTCAGTTAGAGATCAGGGGAGGTCTCAGAAAAGTAGAGAATGCAGCTGTCTGTGAGGAAGTCTGAGTATTCCATCCAGGGAACAGCAGGAACAAGATCTAGGATGGAGGGAAGAAGAGAGATGGCATTTGGAATTGGGGAATGGTCAAGTGTGTGCAGAGATTAGCACATATATGGCCTGGCGGGGGGAAGCTGGGGAAGACAGGTAGGAATTTAGTTCTTTTTCCCTTTTATCCTACATCCTGGTACCGTTTTAGGAGTTACTGTTATTCTCTCTCTCTGTGTGTGTGTGTGTGTGTGTGTGTGTGTATACATATAAATACATATATATATATGTATATATATATACACACAAGTATAAGAGATCCATATGTATATCTGTACTCATGGTCATAAAAAGAATGGTATTTGGTTGCTTTCGTTGGGTTTCCTGGAGACTAATACTGAGATCTATTAAATGTTTCACATGAAATTGGATTAATAAGGACTGTTGTACAGTAATAACTTGAGGGATGAATCATTCCCCCCACCTTTTTCATTTTTTAAAATGTAGAATAATACCAGATATGAAGACTACACAAAAGTGAACATCTAAGTGTGTAATTTTAGATCTTGTAGTTTAGCAGCGTCCCCCACTCCCAGCCTTTTCAAAATGATTGATATTTCCTTCAAGTCACTCTTAATCTACAGGTTCCCCCTCCATGCTTTTATTTTCCTTAAAATTTATTGGTAGCCTGGGGCAACCTGACCTGTGATTGGGATCTTGTGTTTGTGTGCATGTCACCTTCTATGTTCCTCTGAGCTCTGTGTTTCCTGCAGATTGGAAGCCAAAACACACTTGGTTTGAACCTTTTTGGCAAGATGCTAGGTGAAGAGACTTCTTTTGTCTCATAACCTCTGACTGTGATGTTGGCAGCCATTGATTCTCAATGTCCAGATCCACCAGTTCACCGGGCTTTGAGAAATGGTGATATTCTGAAACTATCATTTCTTTTCATTTCACTTATTAGTTAGACTATATCTTTAAGGAGATGCTTTCCCATGGCAGTAGTTCTTTAGAGGAAGGTAATGCTAACATCCTATGCAATTTTGGGTTACTCAAAGTCTCCTAAGCCTAGACTCTTAGCAGTCAGCTCTCTCAGGACTTTACAAAGCCCAAGGTGGCCCCAGAGACATTGGCCCATTTGTTATGGCATTGCGCACTTGTAAACCCAGAATCCAGGGGCCCTTACCCTCCCTGGTGATCCACTCTCCATGGAGTGAAATGGCTGTTTCTGTTCATACAGCAGACTAGATGGTCTGAGTCATCTTCCAGTTGAAAAACACCAAAATGCCAGGTAAATGTTTTAAAAATGTATTGTTAAGCTTTTGTAAAATCTGCAGAGGTCAAAAAAGAATAAAAGGAAAGCTGGAATCTTGTAAGGTATGTGAATGACAAAGCTGGCTTCTGCACAGAGGGTTTCTGCTGAAATATGGAGACCACGAGCTTCCTCTTTGATAGTTACAGGGAGCTTAGGGGGTAGGAGAGAAGAGTAGGCCATGCCCGGGGGGGGGGGGGGGGGGGCGGAGTTTATGAGGAGACCCTTCTGCATAAGGACAGGAATCCAACAGGCTGCAGTCTGAGGGAAGCATGAGTGAGAAGTAAGCCCAATGTACTGCAGAGGACAGCAAGGAGACTTGACTGTTGCAGCCTTGACACCAGATGGAAGGGAATAAAAACTCTTCTCTGAGAATCTGCTATGACAAGCTGGCTCTCTTAGTTGTGGTCCAAATTTATGTAACCTGTGTGGCTAAAAAAAAACCCCCCAAAAACCTCAAAGAGATCATTAAATTTAGAATGGCTGTCAGTTCATAGTACCTCCAGGGAAATGGCAGAATCAAACATCAACCTTTTTTTGGAAGAATGCAACCTCAGCAGCAGCTTCAGAGACTCCCTGTAGAGAATTTCCTCACTTCCAAGTGAGCGAGTAGTTTCAGATAAAAAATTTTAAGTGGGGGGTGGGTGGGAATGAGGCACATGACTGAGGCCCACTTGAAATGATAGATAACAGAAATAGACCCTAAAGACGTTGGATGTTGGAATTATCAGATGCTAGCTATATATATGGACATATTTAATGTGTTTAAAGAAAAGCTTGAAAATATGATTGGAAAAGACTGCCAAGGAATGTCCAAGTCAATTTGAAGAAATAGAATTTTTAGCAATAAAGTATTAACTGAACATAAAAATCCCAAGGATGGTTTAAATATCAGATTTTAGGTGAAGCTGAAGAGAGAAACAGTGAACTAGAAAATCAGTTCAGAGAATTATCCATAATACAGATCAGAAGGGCAAAGACACAAGAAATGAGAGAGGTACAAAGACTTGGAGAGAGAGGATCTAACAGACCCTCCCCAGAATTCTAGAAGGAGACATGCCAGTGAGGGTGACATTCAAAGAGACAATGGCTGAGAATTTTCCAAATCGGACAGAAGCAACCAATCTTCATATTCAGGAAGTCTAAGAAATCTCCAGTAGCACAGATAAAAAGAAATTTACCAACATACCTCAGAGGCAAACCATAGAGCATCAGTATGAAGAGGAGAGCTTAAAAATAGCTATATTAAAAAGGAACAGCAATTAGAGAAGCTGGATTCTTAACAGCAAAAATGGAAGCCAGAAGACAATGGCATAATAGCTTCAATTTGCTAAGAGAAAATTCAAACTAGAATTCTATACTCAGAATATTTCTCAGGGCGCCTGGGTGGCTTAGTTGGTTAGGCGTCTGACTTTGGCTCAGGTCATGATCTCATGGCTCGTGAGTTCGGGCCCTGCGTCGGGCTTTGTGCTGACAGCTCGGAGCCTGGAGCCTGCTTTGGATTCTGTGTCTCCCTCTCTCTCTGCCCCTCCCCCTGCTTGTGCTCTCTTTCTGTCTCTCAAAAATGAATAAATGTAAAAAAAAAAAAAAAAGATAACATCAGACTGGATTAAAAGTAAATAACATACTGTTAAAACGAGGCATCATGACCCAAAAAGCTGCAGAGAGGATAGAGAAGCTGGTTACTGCATAAAGATTAAAGGTCTAGTTCACTGGGAAGTTATAATTTTAAACATGCTTGTGCCCCATAACACTGCATCACACTATTTAAAGAAAAACAGCAAATCCACCAGGAGAAAGAGATGAATCCATCAAGATAGTGAAAGATTCTGCTATCTCACTTTCTGTTAAATTTTGGATCCAGAAGACAAAAATCCGTGAGAGAGAGATTTGAATAGCACAATTAGCAAGCACCGGAAGAAGCATGTATGAACAATTGGAGAGTTCCTTTTTTTTTTTTTTTTTAAGAACATACAATTTAATAAAATTGTCTACATGCTAGATCACAAATCTAGCTTTTACAAATTTCAAAGTTTCAGTATCCTATAGAATACAATTGCTGACGATCCAATTGTGGATCTAAATAGCGAACACTAGAAAATTATCACTCAGCATTCAGTGACTCAAAGATCTCTAGATGTTTTAGGCAGAAAAGGAATTGATTCTGGGAATTAGATGATTAGTCTCTTATAGTCAGCATAAGGATGGGTCTTTTTAAAAATCCAGTCACTGTGTTTTTTTGGTTGGAGGATTTAGTCCATTACATTTAAAGTAATTATTGATAGTTATGTACTTATTGCCAATTTGTTAATTGCTTTCTGGTTTCTTTCTGTTCCTTTCTTTTGCTTTCATCTCTTGTGTCTCTTGTGTGTTGACTTTCTTTACTTGGATTCCTTTCTCTTTATGTATTTATTTTTGTCATTATTATAGGTTTTTGGTTTGTGGATACCATGAGGTTCATATGTAACACCTTATGTATACAGCAGTGTATTTTAAGTTCATAGTTGCTTCAATTTAAACACATTCTAAAAGTACCACATTTTTTACCTCCTCACCCATGTTTTATGTATTCGATGTCCTACTTAAAATTTTTAATGTTGTATATCCCTTACCTAACTAATGTAGATGTAGTTTGTTTTACTGTTTTTGTCTTTTAACCTTCATACTACCTTTATTAGTGATTGGTATACTACCTTTACTGTATGATTGCTTTTTAAAATGTTTATTTTTGAGGGGTGCCTGGGTGGCTCAGTCTGTGCTGACAGCTCAGAGCCAGGAGCCTGCTTCAGATTCTGTGTCTCCCTCTCTCTCTGCTCCTTTCCCACTCATGCTCTGTCTCTGTCTCAAAAATAAATATAAACATTAGAAAAAATTATTAAAATGTTTATTTTTGAAAGAGAAAGAGACTGTGAGCAGAGATGGGCAGGGATGGACAGAGAGAGAGGGGGACAGAGGATCTGAAGCAGCTCTGTGCTGACAGCAGAGAGCCTGATGCAAGTCCTTGAACTCAGAAATCGTGAGATCACGACCTGAGCTGAAGTTGGATGCTTAACTGACTGAGCCACCCAGGTGCCCTTATGATTGGTTTTAGTAAGGAAACTTTCTCTTGCTTAAGTTTCTTCTAGTCATGTTTTTTTCTTTTTTGCTTAAGGAGTCTCTTTAACATTTCTTGTAAGGCTAGTTTAGTGGTGGTGAACTCCTTTAACTTTTGTGTGTCTAAGGAGATTTTTTCTCTCTTCTTCAATTCTGAATGATAACCTTGCCAGGTAGAGTTCTCTATGATTCCTGGACCTGGATGTCTGTTTTCTTCCCCAGATTGGGGAAGTTTGCAGCTATTCCTTTTTCCAATAATTTTCCTGCTTTGTTCTCTCTTTTCCTTCTGGAAATTACAGTGAGAATGTTAGTATGCTCAGTGTTGTCACAGAGGTCCCTTAACTTAACCTCACTTTAAAAATCTTTTTTTTCTTTTTGCTGTTCAGTTTGAATGATTTCTGCTACCGTGTCTTTCAGATAGCTGATCCGTTCTTCTACATCTTCTAATCTGCTATTGATTCCCTGTAGCATAGTTTTCATTTTAGTTATTTTTCAGCACTGATTAGTTCTTTCTTATATTTTCTATCTTTGCTGAAGTTCTGAGTCTATCCATTCTTCTCCCATCTTTATAAGCATCTTTATGACCATTACTTTGAACTCTTTATCAGATAGATTGCTTATCTCTGTTTCACTTAGTTCTTTTTCAAGGTTTTGTCTTGTTCTTTCATTTGGAACCTATTCCTCAGTCTCCTTTGTCTCTGTTTCCTGCCCTGCTCCCCCCCATGTATGTTTCAGCCTAAAGGGCTCCCTTTAACATTTCTCATAAAACCAGTCTAGTGCTGATGAACTCTATCAGCTTTTGCTTGTCTCTAAAGTTCTTTGTTTGTCCCTCAGTTCTGAAGGATGACTTTGCTAAGCAGAATAGTCTTGGTTGGCAGTTTTTCTTTTTTAGCACTTTGAATGTATCTTCCTGCTTCCTTCTGGCCTGCAAAGTTTGTGATGAAAAATCTGATGGGGTTGCTCTTGTATGTTATAATTTGTTTTGTTTTGTTTTTTACTGCTTTCAACATTTTCTCCTGACTTTAACTTTTGACCATTTACTGTGTCTTGGGTTTATTTATTTAAATTAGTTAATTAACTTAGATTTTATTTTTAAGTAATCTCTACACCCAATGTGGGGCTTGAACCCACAACCCTGAGATTAGGAGTCGCATGCTCTACTGACTGAGCCAGCCAGGTGCCCCTTGGGTTGGGTCTTAGATGACTCTTATAGATACTTTCTGGACTTGAATCTGGGTGTCTCTTTCTATCCCTAGGAAAGGGAAGACTTTGGCCATTATTTCTTTGAATAATGTTTCTGCATCTTTCTCTCCCATTTCTCTTTCTGGGATTTCCATAACGTGGATATCAGTCTTCTTGATGGTGTCCCAAAAATCCCTTAAGTCACCTTCACTCTCTTTCTTTTTTTATTTTTGTTCCTCTGCTTGGATGAATTCAGTGGTCATGTCCTTGAGTTCACTGATCCATTCTTTCGTTTGATTTCTTCTGTTTAAACCTGCTATTGAACTTTTCAGTTCAGTTATTGCATTCTTCAGCTCCGTGATTTCTGTTTGGTACTTTTAAACTATTTTCTTTGCTGAAATATTTGTATTGTCCATGTATTGTTCCTCTGATTTTGGTGAGCATCTTTATGACTGTTATTTTGAACTCTTTGTCATATAAATCACTTCTCTCTCCATTAAGATTTGTTTGAGAATTTTATCTTGTTCTTTTGTTTAGAATATATTCCTCTTTTCCTTCATTTCCTTGGACTCAGTGTTGGTTTCTGGGCATTAAATAAAACAGCCACTTCTCCCAGTCTTGACAGAGTGGTCTTGAGTAGGTGATAAACCTCATCAAGGAGCCTGGCTCCTGGTTGTCCTTCATACCTTTGTGATTATCCAAGCTGTCTTCTTCATTTCTAGTGGCTCCCAGTAGTTGAGGATGTGCCAAAACCCATCAGTGTCCCAAAGAGGGGAGGATCACAGTCAGTACCTAGATTCAGGCCATTTGGAAGCCTTACTGACCTTTAGGCAGCAGCTGGAAAAATATGTAGGTAGGCCCCTTCCAGGGAAGATTGTGAGGTAGGTATTTTTACTTGCTGCCTTTGCACTGGGCCTGGGCATACAGCTGTGGGAAGGTGCTTCTGAGCCTATTAAGAACTTCTTGCTTGCTATAGTCCTATGGGACTCTTGATGCAAGTCCCATTGGCTCTTGGAGCCAAGTGATCCAGGAGGCTCCTCCTCAGGTGGCAGCAGCAAATACTGGGGCACTAGACGTGTATACAAACTCCTTCCAGGGAACTACTGGTGACTTGGAGTGGGCTAGAGAGAAAAAGCAGGGGAGCTGTCCATAGACCTCCTTGGTCTCTGCAGAGAAGCTAGCTCCTAGATGTGTGCTAAACTAGAAACCTTACCCTCAGACAGCAGTTACTGAAGTATGCAAATAGACCCGTTTTAGGAAAAGACTGGGAGATGGGCATTTCTGCCTGCTCCCTCTGCTCCGAGCGCTTGGGGGGATATCCATGGCAAGTGCTTGTGCCTGTTTTTATCTGCTTGTTTGCTTACTGTAGTCTTGGGGATCTCATGGATGCAAGCCCTGTTGGCTTTCAGAAGCAGGTGTTTTGGGAGCCTGTCCTTCACACGAGAGTCTTAAATTTGGGGCTGTAAGTGTAGAGTCTAAACACTTTATTCATCAGAGAGAGCCTGGGAGTTGGGGATTCCCTGCAACTCCCTCCAATTGCATGGCACTGTGCTGCAGTGGGGTTTATGGTGAGACTGTGTCTCAGCCTCTTCTACCCATTTCGTGTGGTATTTTCATTTGCTCAGTGTGTAGCGGCCACTCAGGTGGTTTCTGCATTTCTCTCGGGGGGATTTGCTCCATGTGCAGTTGTTCATTCAGTGTGTTTGTGGGAGGAGAGGAGCTCAGGAGCCTCCTGTGTTGCCATCTTTGAAGACCGCCTGCGATGATGTTTACTTCCGTTCCACCTTTTTTTTTTTTTTTTTTTTAATTTTTTTTTTCAACGTTTTTTATTTATTTTTGGGACAGAGAGAGACAGAGCATGAACGAGGGAGGGGCAGAGAGAGAGGGAGACACAGAACGGGGGAGGGGCAGAGAGAGAGGGAGACACAGAATCAGAAACAGGCTCCAGGCTCTGAGCCATCAGCCCAGAGCCCGACGCGGGGCTCGAACTCACGGACCGCGAGATCGTGACCTGGCTGAAGTCGGACGCTTAACCGACTGCGCCACCCAGGCGCCCCCCGTTCCACCTTTTAAATCATGTGTAGACGCATCCGGTGGAAGGACTTAATTCACTTTCAGCTGCAAGGGAATCTGACCAACGAACATTTAACTTTTCAGGCTTTGCAGGATTAGAAGATGACTAGAAAGAGGTTTGGCATGGATGAGAAATGCCAATTTCCCAAGTCCTCCATAACTCATGGGTCAAAGAGAATAAAATCATGATGTGAATTTAAAATTATTCAGTATCGAACAATAAAATATTATCTATCAAAACTTGTGAGGTACAGTGAAAAAGACACTCAGAAATGGAAAGCTTAAATGTTTGTTGGAAAAGATAAACATTAATGATCTAAGATTCTAACTTGAAAATTTTAAGAAATAGCATATCCTACCTAAAGACATATAATAATTGAGAAATAATAGCAGAATTATTGGCATAGCAAATAGATACAATAGAAAAGGTAAATAAAACAAAGAATTGGTTCACAACAATAAAATAGATGTCTGGCAAAATTATCCCATATCAGGGAAGAAAAGGGAGATTAAATAAAAGGAATGAAAAGGGAAATAGTACTATAGATGCTGTAGACATTATGGTAGTAAAAGGACATTATAAAAAAACTTTCTGTCAGTACGTTTGAAGACTTTGTTTAAATTATTCATGGGGGTGCCTTGGTGACTCAGTCAGTTGAATGTCTGACTCTTGATTTCAGCTCAGGTCATGATCCCAGGGTCATGGGTTTGAACCCTGAGTCCGGCTCCATGCTGAGCCTGGAGGTTCTCTCCCTCTACCCCTCTTGAGATTCTCTTCCCTTGCCCCTCTCCCCTATTCATGCTCTCTCTCTCTACAGAAAAATTATTGCATTCACAGAAAAATACAACTTACTTAAATTGACCCAAGAATATGTAGAAAAAAAATCTTATGTTACTTAAGTAAGTTGAAATCTGTTAATATGAGCCCTTAAAGAAAACATCAAATTCAGAAGGTTTTATAAAAGACTTTTAAAGTCTTTTATACTTTCAAAGCCTAGATAATTCTAAGTAAAACCCTTTCACTTATTTCAACTTATTTCAGCAAGAGCTGGCTTTTTAAATATAACTATCCCTATTTTTAAATGTTGGCAACTATTGAAACATTTTTGTTGGTGCAGGCAAAACAAAATATGTCTGTAAGCTGGTTTTGGCCCATAGTCTGCCACTTTGCAACCCTTGATCTAAATTTTACAAAGAAGAGCTGATCCAAGTCATAGAGCAATTAAATTGGACAATTTAGGTCTGACATGAAGAAAACTTGCTGAGAGAATCGTGAGACATTCGCATGCATTTCCAGAGGTGGTTGTAGAAATAGTCTCTAAAGACTAAAAATCACATTTGACTATACTGTTCGTAATAAGGTGGACATGCACTCCTACTTGGAGACAGGGGGATGGACAAGATGGTCTTTCAGGGTTGTGTCATGGACACTTTCAGCCTTTCTAATAAATGCAGTTTTCTTAATGTCTCTCTTCTGTATTTCCATCTGCTCCAATAATGAACACAGTAATTTGATGCTTACTGTAGACATTCTGACTTCAAGGGAAAGAACTATTATTATTTAGGTCTAATTTAGAGTCCAGAATCTTCTATCCCATCCAATTACTTTCATTTCTTTTATTAGCAGAGGTAATCTAATGTAGTGATTAATAGCATGGACTTCAGAGCCAGACTTTTAGTTCAAATCCTGGCTCTACCATTTCATACCTATGGGACCTCTCCGTACCTTAATTTCCTACCAGTAAGATGATAAGACAGACAGGATCCCTATTCTCAGAGCACTCACATTTTAGTTGTGGGAGACAATTTAAAAAGACACATAGTTTATGTCAGATAGCAGATTCTATTGCCCTACCTTAGGCATGTCCGACCTTGACTGTGTGATTTGGTTTGGACAATGGAATAAGGCAGAAGTGAGGGTGCTCCACTTTTAAGCCTGGGCCTCGGGAGTTTTTGTGTGTTTCTTCTTGCTTTCTTGTACTTTTGCTATTTCCATGAAAGGGATATGCTGGCCTGGCATGCTATTCCCAGGAGATGGGTGAAAAGATAGGGGAGGCTGAGCTAAATTTAGCTAGACTCTTCAATTCTTAGCTGGCTATTGATGTGTGTGTAAGACCAGCTGAGCCCAGAAGAACTGCAGAACCAAGCTTGGCCAATATTTGGCATCTCTCCCGCTAACTGACAGATTGAGAATTAACAAATCGTGGTGGCTTTAAGCTTCTGAATTTTTGGGTGTTTTGTTACACAGCAGTAGCTGACAGCTAAATGTATTTATCAACGTCTACTAGAGGTCCTTTGTGCCCAAGAGTCTTTTAATTTATTAAAAAAAAATTTTTTTTTTACATTTACTTTTTGAGAGACAGAGTGAGTTAGAGTGCAAGCAGGGGAGCGGCAGAAAGAGAGGGAGACACAGAATCTGAAGCAGGCTCCTGGCTCTGAGCTGTCAGCACAGAGCCTGACACGGGGCCCGAACCCATGAGCTGTGAGATCATGACCTGAGCTGAAGTCAGACACTCAACCCACTGAGCTACCCAGGTGCCCCTCATTTAATTAATTTAAATAATACTTCATAATATTTAATGGAATTTTGATAGACTATAGTAAAAATATTAAAGTCTCAGTTTATGTAGAGAAATTTGAAATGAAGCAAAAACCTATGTCTCTCCTCCTCCCCTCAACTCCAACCAAATTTTGTCAAGAATCCTATAACTTCAAGGTTGGTTGGTTGAGTACATTGTGAACTATGCCAGGTTGAGAAATAGAAATACTTGATATTTGTCTGGATCAACTTTAAAGTATGGAGTCTTCCGTAATGTGAGGTCACTATTGAATCCCTCACATAAAGTTCAATGACCTTGGACCACTATCATTATCTCCATTTGACAGATAAGGAAATTAAGATGTGGAGTGGTTGAGATCACACAGCAAATGGCAGGTGCCTTCTAGGATGGCAGTCAATGCAGAAAGTTGGAGCAATACCAGTTACCTAAAGTGTTGTTTCTTTACTGCAGAACACAGTTCAGGAATGTACAGTCACTACAGGTGATTTGACTCCGTTCTTTGCTCAGGCCGAGTGGGGCAGCCCAGGTTTACTGGGCCATGTGCCCTCTGCTATCTGTATTCAGGATCATGAATTTCTAATGATTATGACTTTGGTTTTTGCATATTCTTTATGATCCTTGATGTTTTCAACATTGCATTTGGCATTCCTAGTAACATATTCTCTGATCCCTGTATCCATGCTTTTAAAGTGTATTCTACCTTATCTATTCTCTTTGCTGCTTTGGATTAAGATTTTTAAATTCTCCAGCTCTATCTTTATCAGTTCTTTAGCATAAAGTTTTTACCTCTGCCCTTTGGGTCCTACAAACTTGGCCTAAAAAGGAGTTAGGTCATTTTTGTCCCCTCACTATACTTTCTTGGCTCTTCGATAAATTCCTGGCCCTTTGTGGCCCTCTAGTGGCTTCCTGATTTACTGCTTTATTTTATGACCCGTTCTCTGAGCTGAAAGCAGTTGTTGGAACTGACAGTTTTTTTAAAGGATGTGCTGAATGACTGTATTTCATTTTTGACCAGATTCTGCCTCCTTTATAATGCTGTTATGTGTTTAAAGGATATACAGTCATTTTATTCAAGATTTGAAAAAAATTAATGATAATTATTGCTGAGAACCCAAGAAAAGGTCTACTCTAATGTTTTGACCTCCAGTTGATCCCCGTTCTAATGGATATTTTCCTCTCAGTATTACTAAGGAGTCAACAAATCAGTCAACAAACATTTACTAACATTTGCCAAGTACAGTAAAACCTTGGGTCGCAAGTAACTTGTTCTGTGAGTGTTCTGCAAGACAAGCAAACGTTGCTAATACATTTTAACTTGATAAACGAGTGATGTCTTGCAAAGCGAGTAGTATGTGATGCCGAACATCATGTGATCACAACTGGACCAGTGGTGGTGGTGGTGGTTCTTGTTCTTCCTCTCTCTCTCTCCCCCTCCCTCTCCCTCTCTCCCTCTCTCTCTCTCTCCCTCTCCCTCTCTCTCTCTCCCTCTCTCTCTCTCCCTCTCTCTCTCTCCCTCTCTCTCTCTCCCTCTCTCTCTCTCTCTCTCTCTCTCCATGATTGTGGGTGATAATCTCCCATGCTCCGATGCTCAGTCTCAGGCCATGGTATTTGTCAGAAATCAGTGATTTTTCAGAACATTGGAAGGTGCTTACAACTGGCACTAGTGTATTTTTTGTCGCTTCAAAGCAACCATGGACAGTCCTTTGCTTTTCTGTATAAGAGTAAGCTTAGGAATGCTTTGCTTCATTCTAGGTCAGGCTGCCTGCAGATATAGACCCTGTCCTCTGCTCACCTTATTGCTGGTTACATTAAATACAGTATATGACCAGAGTTTATTAATACTGTACTGGGGTCAACATCTGTGCGAGCATACACAACGGCCCCCATGCAGAAAGATTCCATTGACCAGTAGATGGCAGTGATTCTGTTAGTGATAGTGAGAGTCGTCCTACACAATAACCCTCCTCTTGCCTCACACCAGCCACGAAGGTTTCTCTAAGGTAAGTGCAGGTTAATTTGTTTATTTTTCTTTATATTTTGTATTTTCTTTATTTGTATTATATTACAATATTGTAATCATTTTTATATGAATATTTTTGGGTTGTGGAACGAATCTTCAGAGTTTCCATTATTTCTTATGGGGAAATTCGCTTTGATGTGCAAGTACTTTGGATTACAAGCATGTTTCCAGAATGAATTATTCTCAGAAACTAAGGTTTCCCTATACTTCACACTCTTCTTAGATACTAGGATGCAGCTGGAAGGAAATGTCTCCCACTGTATTTCAGAAACAATTCTGCTATTATTCTCCTTAAAACAACAACAAAAAAATCCCCACAAACAACTTACATGACTTCTGTGAGGAGGAGAAGTTCATCCTGCCCTTTCTAATCCCAAATAAATCTATGCCACTTTTTATAGTGCTGGCTAGGCTAACTGCAATAAGATCACAAGTCATAGATGATCATGTAAAAAATGCAAGGTTTATTGCAAAGCACATTTTTCACAACACAGGTACAATGAGGAGATTCAGTTTTATACAGCAAAAAGTGAAACACATGTCCTAGGTGAAGCATCTAGGTTAAGGGTTATGTAACAGTAAATCATCGTAGGTAAAGTAGAATTTCACAAGAGCCCTTGTAGCAAACAGCCCAATTTATGATTTGGCTTGAAATGTCCCTCATTCCACCTTGGCAAAGATCTATATTTTTGGTGTCCTTAAGATTTGCTCTGGGCTTGGCATTCTCAAAGCATTTGCGATGACAGTATTTTCATTTTCTTGAAGTTTCTTAGCCATTGTTGGAATGGAAAACCTCTGATTTCAACTATACTCTCAACCAAGGTTGAATCAACTTTCCGAGGTTTGTAGTTTTCTGTTTTCACACAGGCGTCGCACTGATATCCAAAGTTGCTGACATTAAGGAGCTTACGTCCTGGTAGGGGAGAGAACTGATGAACATATAAATAAATACATAAGCCCCTGGGAGCAGTGCCTGGGTGAAAGTCATTTGCTCAGAGCTGGTCAAATCCCATAGTGTTCTCTGCCTCCATTCCTAGATCCTTTTGCTTCCAAGGGAAATATTCATGTTACTATTGGATTTAATGCCTGCTGTGGTACAAGCAACAGTTTTTATTTCCTGTAAGCGTCTGCTGACCCTGACTGGCTTCCCTGGCCCTCGGTCCTGGAGGAATTAGAAATCTCGTAGTGACCAGTGCTAGTGGGAGGACCATTTCCTCATGCCGTCCCTCGGCACGCGGACCTTCCCCTAGGAGCTCAGTCTTAGAACACTGTCTAGAAGGTCAGAACCTTCCCTTGAGTTTCTCTGCTCATTTAGGAGAGGTAGGAGGGGAGAGTCAGTCTTAGGACATGTTGGACACCTGCCCATGTATTGCCTTCTCTCAAGGCCCTTCCCACAAAGGCTATCACCATGGGGCAGATCTAGGTGTTGTGGGGCCTGAAACTTAGATAATTGTGTGTGTCGGGGGTGCTCTTTGAGCAAAACAACATAAAATTAGGATAAATATTAGATATAAAAGTATTTAGAATGAGACATCAGTCATAACAAATGAAACATTTTTAAAGCTAGCACATAATAGAAACGTCCCGCAAATCGAGCAAAATAACAAAAGACATTTAGTAACTGCCCAGCATCCTTCTACAATATTTTTTTCCCTTCATTTGTGGCTGTTTACTCTCTGAGCACATCTTCACATGTAAAAGATTTTAGAATTTGTGAGAGATGACAGAAGGATGGTGCTATGGATTAAATGCTTTTGTCCCCCCACAATTCAGATGTTGCAGTCTAATCCCCAATACGATGGTGTTAGGAGGTGCGGTCTTTGGAAGGTGATTACGTCTGAGGGCAGAGCCCTCGTGAATGGGATGACTGCCATTATGAAAGAGGCCCCAGAAAGCTCTCTTGGCCCTTCTGCCCAGTGAGAACATGAAGAAAAGATGTCTGTCTCTGAACCAGGACGCAGGCTTTCACCAAACACGAATCTGCCAGCATCTTAACCTTAGACTTATCAGCCTCCAGGACTGTGAGAGATAAGTGTTTGTTGTTTAAGCCACACAGTTTCTGGTATTTTTTTAAAATGTTTTTTAAGTTTATTTATTTTGAGAGAGGGAGAGGGAAAGGAAGAGAGGCAGGGAGGGGCAGAGACAGAGAGAATCCTAAGTACTGCAGAGCACGTTGTCAGTGCAGAGCCTGACGCGAGCTCAAACTCACGAACCGTGAAACCATGACCTGAGCTGAAATCAAGAGTGGGACACTTTACCGACCGAGCCACCCAGGCACCCCTGTTGTATTTTAATTGCAGTGCCCTGAATGGACTAAGACAGATAGACACCTACATCATTCCTTTCAGCATTTTGATCAAAATTCCTTTAAGAACAGAGTTTAGAAAAGTTATTTACAGCTTCATAATTCATTATTGGTAATGTTATTTATTTTTAATTTTTAAATTTAATTTTAAATGTTTATTTTTGGGAGAAAGAGCAAGTTCATGCGAGTGGGGGAGGGACAGAGAGAGGGGGACAGAGGATTTGAAGTGGACTCTGTGCTGACAGCAGAGAGCCCAATGTGGGGCTCGAACTCATGAACCGTGAGATCATGATCTCAGCCGGAAGTCAGACACTTAACCAACTGAGCCACCCAGCCACCCCTGTTTTTAATTTTTTATTTTTTTAATTTTTGAGAGAGTAAGAGAGAGAGCGAGTGGGGAGGGGCAGAGAGAGAGGGAGACAGAGAATTCTAAACAAGCTCTGTGTTGTCAGTGTGGAGCCTGATACGGGGCTCGAACTCATGAACTGTGAGATCATGACCTGAGCCGAAATCAAGAGTCAGTCAGATGCTTAACTGACTGAACCACCTGGGCACCCTGGTTATGTTATTTAGAATTTTAGAATTAACTTGTAAATTTTGGAAGTCCTCTAACAAATTTTTTCATGTATGAGTTATGAAAGTTGGAAGAATTTTCCATAGTCTAGCCTCTAGTTCTCTACGTGTCAAACTTAGTTTCTCCCTAACTATCCATATACTTCCAGATCTGTGCACCATAAGTCATGATCATACAGTCAAACACACAGCCTTCGGGTCCTTAGATCATGACCCGGGTTAAATAGTCATGGTAGATGGTAGGGGTATTCCTGGAAGACCTCCTTGTACTGGGACAGCTAACAACAGCTTAGCTCTATAGTGAAGTAACTGTAAACACCTAAGTATATCCCACTAAACTCAAAGCAAATACATCCTCAGCTTCTCTGTAGCTGGACCCTCAGGGCCTGTGTTCACTCCAATATAATTGGCAGGAGAACTAGGAGAGGAAGTCAGAGTGGAAGCGACAGCGGTCTTAACCAGTTGCAGCTGAAATATCTTTCTTTGGCAAATTTTACAAAAACATGTCCATGTAAACCCATTACTAGGGCCTCTCCCAGGGCCTGGCAGGGGTCCATGCAGGTGAGGGGCCTGAAGCCTAGGATTCACTTGATTCATGGTAAATACTTAACCTGCCCTTCATGAGGAACATTTCTTCCAGCCTAGAATGATTTTTCAGCATCTATTTTGTATGGGAAGAATTGCTTTCTTCCCCTGTTCTTTACATCCTCTTATATGCACTCCCCAGCTCTCATGGTGAGCTTCCTCATCTCTCCACTGATAGCACCTCTGTGAGGCTGTCGGCAAATTCTGAATCATGACAACTCTTTTTGGGCTATTACCCTGGCCCTCCCCACTGTAGTTTACACTCGTGAGTGTCTTCCCTTCTGGAGACAACTCCTTTGGCTTCTGTGGTATAGCCCTTGCCGTCTCACCTGCTCTGATCTCCTCTCTCACTCCTCTGTTGCTTCTGTCTTAAATGTTGGTGTTCCTCCGGGTTCCATCCTTTCCCAACTTGTCAGTCTACTCACAGCCCCAGAGGGACGGCATCCAGTCCCATGATGACAGCCAGTACTCCCGTGCTCTGGTTCCTGAGTCTAGGTCTCAGCCTAGGCCTTTGTAACCGTCCATTTGTGGCCTTGAGGCAGGAACCACATGTTATTTAAGTTTGCATCCCCAGGACCTAGCAGGTACTTAATAAATGTCTGTGTGAATGAATAAATGAGGGAGTGCTTGCTGGTGTAGCTTGGGTTACACCCAAGTTGGAATGTTCACCCACGTATGAAGTCCTGTATGCAGAGCAGAAAGCACAGCAGTCGCAGCCACTCACTGTTTGTCCTCCCATTTAACTCTTCATCAGGGACGGGAAGCCCTACACATGAGAAGAAATGAAAAGAAAAGAACCCAGCAGATCAGTTCTGTTTCCCATGGAGATTAGAATAAAGACTGCAGTATTTTCATTAGAAACCCATGGAAACCACCCTCTACAGTCTTTCATTCTGAGTGATTCTGAAAAATTTGTTTTAGCAGTCTGGTGAATGAAGGCAAAGAAACATAGAGTTTCTTTAAATACTATTTTTTTTTCCTGTTCATTTACTGTTGACAACAACTTCAAATTTTCTTAGACTGGCATGGAAAATTAGATGGTATTTCTTTGTGCAACTAATAAGGTAAATTATTTCATGTGTTTTGGATATATTTTCTCCTTGAAGGCTGATTATATGCCTAGCTCTGTCTAAACACAAACTGCACAAAGAAAAAATATGCTTAAGAAATCCTTGTCCTTGAATAGCAATAAAATCTAATTTGTTTGAATTTTTTTTTAATTTTCCCCATCAATTGTTTGCTGCAATTAAAAAAAAGGGAACTTAATTGAATTAATACAAGATCTTTTAGGTAATAAAATTTTCTTAGGCTATATAATCAAACTTCTCTGTTGCTAATATTTTAAGCTCATTAAAGATCTAGCTCCAGTTTTGTTACTCCTTAAACAAGAGGTCAGATAGCACGTACACCCCCACTTTTTAAAGTGAAATTGTTGGGGTGCCTGGGTGGCTCAGTTGCTTGAGCAGCCGACTTCAGCTCAGGTCACGATCTCACAGTTCTTGAGTTCATGCCCTGCATTGGGCTCTCTGCTGTTGGCACAGATCCCGCTTTAGATCCTCTGGCTTCTGATCCTCTGTCTCTCTCTCTTTCTCTCTCTCTCTCCCCCTCTCTCCCCCACTTGCACTCTCTCTTAAAAATAAGTAAAAATGATTAAAAGATATTGTGAAACTGTAAAAATCTTTCAATGACTGAGAAATCTAAAATTGTTTGAGGAAGTTAGCATGCACAGGTTGCCTTTCTTGGTGGCTAGGACAAGTGTCAGGAGTGGCAAAAGAAGGGCATTGGATAAGAACTCGCAGTGCCCAGGAGGTAGGAGCCATAGAGGATGTGAGAATGAGCGCTGAGCCTACAAATAGCTATGGGAGGAGCCTGATTCTCGGGGTGTTCCCCGATCCCTACCTGCAGCATCACCTGGGAACTTGCTAGAAATGCAGATTCTAGGCCCTCATCCCAGACTCACTTTATCAGAAATTCTGGGAATGGGACCCAGCCACCTGGGTTTTAACAAGCCCCTAGATTATTGGGAAGCACAGTCAAGTCTGACAATACCTGATTTCGAGAGATGTGGAACACCTCTGTGCATGTGAAAATATTCTGTTAGTGAAATTTTTCGTTAGAAAAAAAAGACCACACAGATTATGTTTTCTAAAGCAAACTGATCTGCCGTTTTTCTCATGGTTGAGTGTCTGGGAGTGACATCCTCTCCCCTGACTGGGTGCTGACTGCAGAAATCCTCCCCGCTTTATCCACCACAGAGGATGCAGTCCAAGCCCCCCAGCGGATGCCTGAAGCCACGGAAAGCACACTATGTTACAAAGAGGATCATTTGCTTTTGAACAGTGGTTTGCCGGTGGGGGGTGGGGGGGGGTAACTGAAACCACAGAAAGGGACACTGTAGACAATGGTGGTACTACTGTATATTTTAAGGATGGATGTGGAAGGGAAGATACCCAAGTCTTAGTGGTGTATATGTAATAGTTTCTCAGCCCTAGACACATGATACGTTGTCTTTCTGCTAAAATTAATGCAAGTGATTGTCAGATTTTCACATCATTTGTATATAGATACTATTTTCACAGGCATTGGAAACCAAAAAATCAAATTTGAATTATTTTATTGTTTGCCTTTAACTGAGCTAAACTTAGTTTTATTTTAACTTTCCATTTTTTTCAAGCCTTTCCTTCTGTGTTCATGGTTGGGGTGTTAATAGCATGTCAAACTAATTGCACTCCTGATGGTCTAATTCTATTCACTGTCATCTTTGGCAATAAAATTCTGAGTTTGGCATGCTCTCACACTGGCACAGGCATGCTAAATTAGCTGGGAAGGATATCAGACTGCTAGAATAAATCCAGGCAGAATAAATCCAAAAAAATATCATCAAAGATCACACAGGACATTTAAGAGTACTAGTTGGCTTACACATCCACTCTAGGGAGAACTTGTTTTGATGACCTCCCATTGCACTTTGATTTTATTGACGATGGTGTTTATTTTCAGTGTATATATTAACATATTAGTGAAGGATTCCCTGGGCTACATGTGATTTGTCTGAAACCGAACTCAAACTGATTTCAGCCAAGAGAAGTAACTCTCCTAACTGAAAAGACCAGGAAGTATCTGACTTCAGGCATGGCTGGCTCCAAGGGGCTCAAATAATGTTGCGTTAGGCAGTCTCTAAAAGGGTTCCCAGTGATCCTTGTCTCCTGCTATTCATGCCCTGTGTAATCTTCTTACCTTGATTGTAGGTTGGACCTAGGGACTAGCTTCCAACAGGTATAATATGGTTAGAGCAGTGGGGCGTCATTTCCGAGATTAGGTTGTGAAAGGACTGTGACTTCAGTCTCTCTTGCCACTACTTGCTCACACTGTCCTAGAGCTCTTGATCTGGGGGAATCAAGCTGCCATGTTGTGAGGAGCCCTGTGGAGAGACCTGGGTGGCAAGAAACTAATGTTTCCAGCCAACAGCGTGCAAGCACCTGAGACCTGCGAAAGGCCACATGAGTGAGCTTGGAAGTGGGTCCACTGTGACCTGTGGACTGCCGTGTGAGTGTGGCTCTTTGCCCATTGGGAGCCTTGAGGACTGTGGTCCTGGTCATTATCTTAACTGCTGAACTAGAACCATCCAGCTAGGCCCCACTCCATTCCTGACCCTCAGCTTCTGTGAGATAATCAGTGTGTTGCTTTATGTGCTATGTTTTGGGGGTAACTCATTACATAGCAGTCAAGGACAAATGTAGGTATCATTCACCATAAGAGATTCTCTCTCCAGCTCCTAGCAACGTATTCCTCTGTGCGGCCTTTATTACCAGGCAGACCTTCCTCACGTGGTGGCAAAATGGTGCTGGTAGCTCTAGGCTCAGAGCCTTGCTACCTTAAAGAGTAAGTGCCTTTCACCTTTGCAGTGGATAAAGGAAAACTCCTGGGATTCACCCTCATACAACTGACTTGGATACTTCCTGCTGGAGTATTTAGGACTCATTTTTCCTGATGCTTCTCTCTTAGGTGGTTTTGAAACACCTGAGTAATTGTAACTGGAGCGTTCAAGGTCGGTCTACCTACCTGTCCCACTTGACCCTCTCTGAGTTTGGGTTCTACCTTAAAGCCAAAAGTGACCCTAGAATTCCTTCTGCTTGTCCTTTGCCAAAGGTGAACCTCCAGTAAAATCTAGGTGGTGAAACAGAACACAGATGACTTAGATGAAGCAGTGGTAAGTGTCTCCACAAGATGTCCATCTATTTATTACCTATTAGTAGTCAATATATGACTGTTAAAGTGTTTATAGTTTTCATTTTTATGTTCGATTTTCATGACCAGTTTTTGACTTGTTTCAATCAGTCTTCTGGGCCCGGTTCACCTCCTGAAATCACAGGAGTGTACCACGTGTTGAGTGCCTGCTGCAGGAGTTCTGTTCCCAGTGGTCCTCAGGAACATTCTTCTCTAACTTGGCCTTTCTCTGGCCACCCTCCAGTTGGAAATGGCAGAATGCCATAATCAAGGGCCAGGGCTTTACAATTAGAGAGCTGGGTTTGAGTTCTGCGTTGGCTGTTTATATGCTGTGCTGCCATGTTCTCTCTGAGTTATAGTTTCTTATTATAGAATGGGATTTTGTATCTGCCTCATGGTAGAACTATTAAGTGGTGCAAAAATGTGGGTGTGGGTGTGGATACAGTTGTCCCTGGAACAGAGTAAATGCTTCATAAATCTTCAACACAACTAATGCTACAGTGTCCTTCTTCAAATGCAGAAGCCAGATCTGAACACCGCATTTCAGATAATCTAATGAGCTCATCATCTTCTGAACTCTTGTAACAATATATCTTAGTCCGCAATAAATCTTTTTTAAGGCGGGGGGAGGCAAGGGGTAGCTACATCATACTGTTGACTCAAAGTGATCTTCTAATGAAAAAGATCCTTCCAGTTCTTTACACGAACTGCTAATAAACCCCATCTCTCCTATTCTGTACTTGTCCCGCTGAAAATTTGTACCTAAATTCTTGGCTTCACATTGATGCCTGTAATATTGTTTTGCTGTGTATGCACACACCCATTTTACCTACTTTATCCAGTACATCAGTTGGATATGCACTATGTTGGATAACAAATATGCTTACTGGATGAGCAGGCTGTCTGTTCTGTCACTCAGGACATTAAAAAAACCCAGTCTACACTCCTTTTGGCTGATACTGGCTGATTAATCAATCCGAACTCTTGGTTTATTTAGCCAGCTGCAAATGCTCCTGATTGTTCTAATTGTCAACCCGCATAGCTTCGGATTCTCCTCTTGAATATCATGAAAGCCGTTTTAAAATACTTTGTTAAAACTCATAGCCTGTGTGTGATCTACATTATTATAACTTTATCAAAAAAGAAAATGAAAGATCTCCTCCCTTTTATATCAGCAGCTGTGTCTCTTGGTGAAGCAGGTCCCTCTTATTCTTGTGAATGATACTGTTGCTCACGTGTAAGAGTTCTGCTGTTCCACATTTTTGCCAACGCATGGTATTAATCAGGGATAATTTTTGTCAGTTTTCTGAGGGTGAAATGGTCTCTTATGGTGATAATTACTGATGAGGTTGAGCATGTTTTCATATTGACAGTTTGGGTTTTCTTTCCTATGGTTTTTGTTTGTTTGTTTTTTGCCTTTTGGTATTTTTTGTCATTTTTCTGAACTTTGATATATTTTTTTAATTTAATAATATATCTTGGAAATCTTTCTGTACATGTGCATGTGTAGAGTGTATGTTGTTAACAATTGCAGAATGTCTCATTTCATGGATAGAGCATATTTTATTTAACAGTGTCCTGATACTTGGGTTATTTCCCATTTTTATTTCCTACTGTAAACACTGCTTTATCTTACGTGATTTGCTTAGCATAGTCATGGACAGATGCCATTCTAGGAGATAGATTGTAGATCAAAAAGTATGTGTGTTTTGTATTTTTTTTTTATGTTTTCATTCCTCTGTTTTATTCCATATTTTGCCTCTGGGAAACTTCCTGGGGAGTAATGTTTTTGGATGTACAGTTATTTATATTTTTCAGAAAAAAATTTTTTCAAAAGACTTAAAATAATATTAAATGGTTGGGCCATTTAAATTTCAAAAATGTGTTTATTTTGCTTTTATTTTTTATTTTTTTATTTTTCATTTTTTTTAATATGAAATTTATTGTCAAATTGGTTTCCATACAACACCCAGTGCTCATTCCAACAGGTGCCCTCCTCAATACCCATCACCCACCCTCCCCTCCCTCCCACCCCACATCAACCCTCAGTTTGTTCTCAGTTTTTAAGAGTCTCTTATGTTTTGGCTCCTTCCCTCTCTAACCTCTTTTTTTTTTCCTTCCCCTCCCCCATGGTCTTCTGTTAAGTTTCTCAGGATCCACGTAAGAGTGAAAACATACGGTATCTGTCTTTCTCTATATGACTTATTTCACTTAGCATAACACTCTCCAGTTCCATCCACGTTGCTACAAATGGCCAGATTTTATTCTTTCTCATTGCCAAGTAGTATTCCATTGTATATAAACCACATCTTCTTTATCCATTCATCAGTTGATGGACATTTAGGCTTTTCCCACAATTTGGCTATTGTTGAAAGTGCTGCTATAAACATTGGGGTACAAGTGCCCCTATGCATCAGTACTCCTGTATCCGTTGGGTAAGTTCCTACCAGTGCTATTGCTGGGTCATAGGGTAGATCTATTTTTAATTTTTTGAGGAACCTCCACACTGGTTTCCAGAGTGGCTGCACCAGTTTGCATTCCCACCAACAGTGCAAGAGGTTTCCCGTTTCTCCACATCCTCGCCAGCATCTATAGTCTCCTGACTTGTTCATTTTGGCCACTCTGACTGGCATGAGGTGGTATCTCAGTGTGGTTTTGATTTGTGTTTCCCTGATGAGCGACATTGAGCATCTTTTCATGTGCCCGTTGGCCATCTGGATGTCTTCTTTAGAGAAGTGTCTATTTATGTTTTCTGCCCATTTCTTCACTGGATTATTTGTTTTTCGGGTGTGGAGTTTGGTGAGCTCTTTATAGATTTTGGATACTAGCCCTTTGTCTGATATGTCATTTGCAAATATCTTTTTCCATTCCGTCAGTTGCCTTTTAGTTTTGTTGATTGTTTCCTTTGTAGTGCAGAAGATTTTTATCTTCATGAGGTCCCAATAGTTCATCTTTGCTTTTAATTCCCTTGCCTTTGGGGATGTGTCAAGTAAGAAATTGCTGCGGCTGAGGTCAGACAGGTTTTTAATGAATGTTGCACCAGCTTATACTCTTCTTCAACAAGTCTCTCTTCCATTGGGATCAGGAAAATGCTCTCTGTACTCTTTAACTCTCACTAGGCCATTTGTACAACAAGACTTTATCATCATCATCTCTTCCATCTCTTCCTTTATCATTCCTGAGTGCTCTCCAAAGTGAGAACATCTTCTCATGCCTGGCTTCCCACATGACTCAGGGGAAGATGACCTTTTTATTTAGCAAGTATTTCCTTCATTCCTACTCTTTCTCCCCACACCCCTCACACCCTCATTGGAAGAGTATATTTCTTTATCCCACTGATTTTGGGTTGGCCGTGTGACTTGCTTTGGACAGTGGAATGTGCATGTCTGAGGCACATGCAGAGGGTTTTTTTTTTTCTTGTTTCTATTTTGTTTTTTTAGTTGAGATTATTTTTTTAATTGAGATATAACTGACATATAACATTGCATAAATTTAAGGTATACAGTATGTTGATTTGATACATTTATATGATGCGATATGATGACCACTCAATCCCATGAGGTAATTTTCTTTTTTTGTGGTGAGAACAATTAAGATCTCATCTCTTAGAAATTTGAAGTTTGTAATACAGTGTTGTTGACTATAATCACTTATCTGTGTATTAGATCTCCAGAACTTATTTATCTACTGGTTGTAAGTTTGTACCCTTAAACAGCATCTCCCTCATTTCTCCACCCTGCCCCCCAATCCCTGGTAACCCCTGTTTTGTTCTGGTCTCAGCCTGTCAATAACCAGTGTTGTGGCTGGACCAGCCCTTGCGGTTCTAGTGATTTCAAGATGCTCGTTAGTCATAACCATATAGAAACCTTGGAGAAAAAACAGTTCATTACTTACAGGACCAGGAAATTTCACAGCATACCTGGGGCCACACAGTGGGGTTGCAGGTGGAGAGAGTGTGCACAAGCCTTTGGGTATTTTTTATTGGGATGGAAAGTGGGGGCCTAGGGTTTTGCAGGCTCATTCTTTATTGGTGAATTTAAAACATAAGAGCAGGGACTTAAAGCTCAGGAAGAGAAGAAACAAGTGGCTCAAATGGTCATATAGAAATCAACCAAGATCTAAAACCAAGGAGGCTCAATGGCCGGAGGGTGCCTGGCTGTTTATCTTGTGATGTAGCTAGTAATGTGTTTATTCGAGATAGCCATCTTTTAAGTGAATGCCTCTCTGAAGTGGATGCCTTGGCAATAAAAGCTTAAGTTAGATACTTGAAATTACAAAAAAAAAAAAAAACTGTCAAGGGTCTATACTACAGTCCACTCTGATGCCAAGGCATACGAGTTAATGGCGAAGACATTAACTGCCTGGGTCGCTGATATGCTGAACATCAGGAATACGGCAATTTGTAACCCAGAAAGAATATATCTAAATAGGATTATGGTAGGCAATCTTATAATAATTATGTAGGTAATAGTCTGAAATCCAGTCTATAGATGTTGTCTCGAAATTGAAAGGTCCTGCAGTGAAACTAAGTCTGTGATATCAGGGACCCTAGGAATGTCTTCAAAGATTTGGGTACTGTTGGAAAATATTTTAACATCTTGGGCCATTTGGTATAAATTGAACCTGTCCTGAGTTGGTAGATTGTCCCATATCGCATCAAACTGGTCTTCTAGTCCTGAGGATGGGTCAGTTCACTTAAAGTTTGTGTCTTCTTTCGGGAGGTGGTCATGCAGGTGGGCTCCCAAAGTTAGGCCTATTTGGTGCAAGTATTTGCATCAGGTATCAAATAAGAGGCATTTCTATGGAAACCAAAACCAAAACACAAAGGTTAATGATCAGAGCAAGTTATAATCCCAGGTTTTGAGTTCTGAAGGCAGCCAATCAAGAAGATTTCTAGATGTTGGGCTGGAAGCATCTTCGAATGGAGTGCGGACGCACAATGGCAGTCTGATAGATTTTCCTGGTCTCAGTTTGAATGTCTCTGTTGATCTTTCTGAGTGGACTACATAGCATCAGGCATGAAGATTGTCCATACATGTGCTATTGTGATTTCTCAGAAGTTCATATCAAAAATAGATAAGCTTATTTAGATGTTTCAGTATTTTGTCTTGTTTGGAAATGATCTAGACATTTAATGAATTTCCATCATTTAACTTAGCAAAACACTAAGGGTATAAATTACCAAAGAGATTTGGGAACCTATTTCGGTAGATATATCATAATACATAATTGTTGAAAAGTTTACTTAAAAGCTTCTATTTCACTTACATTTATTAGGTGTACTTGTTCTTAAGAATTATATTTAGATGACTCATGAAAATGTTATTTTCTTACTGATAAATTTTTTTGCAACAGAGATAGCATGAACTCACTTGACTAATAAACCCAGGTAGAGTAAAAGTTGTATGACCCCATTATATTTAATGTTGATAACCTGAAGAAATGCCTATTTTAATTAGACCAACAAACTTTAGCTTTTGCTTACCAAAGATTCTCCTAGGTCATGTGAACTTGAAAACATTTGAGTTAGTTTCCATTACATTTCCGAGAGTTTAGAAATATTTAATTTGATAAGTGCTTATTTTTCTTTAAGCCAGTTAGATAGAGCTGTTTTACAAATTAAATTTGGCAATACAGTGCAGAAGTAGAGAGGAAAAAAAATCACATATACACAATATACATTCATACACATACATAAGCATGCATATAGGACACTGACCTGATAGCTTTTAATTTCAAATTTTTAGCTGTGAATCAGGTACAATAATATAAAACTCAGTAATTTATAAATAACATTTAAAAATTTTTTAATGTTTTTATTTTTGAGAGAGAGAGGGAGAGGGGGACAGAGGATCTGAAGCGGGCTCTGCACTGACAGCAGAGAACCTGATGCAGGGCTCGAACTTATGAACCGTGAGATCATGACCTGAGCCGAGGTTGGATGCTTAACAGACTGAGCCACCCAGGCACCCCACTAATTTATAAATAAAATTTTAATTCAAATTGTGTCTGGCAGACAGAAGAAGTTAAGGTTACCCAATCCAATGGCTAAAACTTTTTGCTAATACTTGTGAAGATTTTTAAGATCTGTATTTGTCCTTGACAAGTGACCTTAAGGAGGCTAGATTAAGGTGGGCTAGATCTTGGGCAAAAGAGTTTTTATAGCACTTTTTATTTTAAAAGGCTTCTCCATCCATTGTTCTTCTTCAGTCTCAGGGGATTGTGGGCAGTTTTAATTACCACCTGGGTGTTTATATTTCAAAGACACAGTAAGATTTACATCTTCAAGGGACAGAGAAAATTTTCTCCAAGGAGTTTTAGTGCCTTTTGGTAATTTGAGCAGTCCCAATTGAAATGTAGTAGTGCCACCCAGCCATTAGGGAGAGCACCTTGTGAAGAATAATTCTCTGGGCTCAGGGTCAAATGGGGTCTCTTCAGGGTTAGAAATGAAGAGGGGTCATTTGGGTCACCGTGGTCATGGAAATAATCAACCTATTGGACCATGCCAGTTTTGTGCAGCGGGAGATGGGCCTCATCTAACGTTTTCCACTTACTGCGAGCCTTCGCAGTGATCATTATGATGGAAGGATGGACACAGCCTCAGGCAATAAATGTCCAGGTTAGGAGAGGGATTCAATTCAATATTCAAATATTGGTGACTCTGGGGGCCTTTGCTTTCCCTTCTCCCCCTTCTTCCTCTCTAGAGGCCTTGATTTCCCTGTCAGCTTTTCCCTTAGGAGCAGCAGGGACACCTTATAAGACATATTTTTTTAGTTCTGTCCCATTCATGGGAAAGCCTAGGGGCTCAGGCTCTATGGTATCTCAGAGAAAATGAGCATATAGGTGGCTTTCTTTAAGAAAGCTATGGATTTTAGGGTTATGGATTTTAGGGTCTTTAGAGATACCAGCCAGTTGATACATTTTGGCTGCCTTGAATAACAATTTGGAGCTCATTTCAAACAAGCAAAAAACCCTGGGATAGCCAGTTAGCTCCCCTCTGTCCTTCCTGCTACATGAAATCTTTAAGAAAGCTTTGAATTTCAGATAAGATAGTTTTTTATCTCCGTTTCTACTTCTTGATTGTCTCTTTTTACCATAATCTTATGTGTTGTTACTGGAAACTTTGGGATGTCACTGTGAGCCCTCTTCATAGGTGGCCACTTTCCTTTCCAGGGTGTCCCAAGAGACCTCTCTTGGATTGGGGTCCACCCCCACTAGTATGATATGCACAGGGTCTTAGGGAAAAGCTCTTAGGCCACTGGGCATAAACTAGAGTCTTGGCATGGTATGCATGGCATTGAGCAATGCTCAGGGAGCTTCGTGGGGTTGGCATTTCTCAAGAAGCTGGGGTTCTTCAGGGTTCTTAGGAGGTGCTGGCACCAGCTGTTCAGGACATTTATATTTGTCCATTAATTCTTTAGCAACATCACACGGGGGTTGGACCCATAATATCCCATTGGGTCAGGGGACGAAGTGACAGCAGTGAGTGAAGTGGTGCCACGGACCATAGGCCTCTGTTGTATTTTCTCTCTGGTGATGCCATTGGCTTCCAGTTGCAAGGCTATTCCACTTTTCAGGTTTAGGACACGTAGTCTGGGCATGACCCACTGACTCAGTGGTTAGACAGAGGTCTCCCATCCTCCCCAGCTTTGGGAATCTTTTCCTCATGCCTTTAACCCAGAGCTTCTCCTTGTCTGGTGACCATAGCCTGGCAATCCAGTCCACCCTCCTTAGCTCTTCTTGGCCTTGAGGAGTGAAGGACCCTCACACACATTAACAGCTAATTCATGCCTTTATAATTAGTGGCCTAATTGTCTTGTTAGACTATCTGCCCTTGACCATGCTGCCCTTGACCATACAGGGGAGATTGTTGGATTATTACAGCAGCTGTGGCCTTTTGAGTCGGATACTGCAGGCAACACAGCAGGTGACAGAGGCAATGTGCCACAGCACGTAGCAGTGCCACAGATCCCCCAGCAGGTGGTGCTCATTTCCCAGATGCTGTTACCACCTGAGTTTGGTGCTTATAAGCAAGTTACAGCTAAAGGGCCTTCCCCTTGGTTAACTGAAAGGGCAATTATGCATTCCTGCTAAGGCAATTATTCTGTGTTGGTGTCAGTCTGTCAATAACCAATATCGTGGCTGGATTAGCTCTTGTGGTTCTTATAATTGCAGGATGCCCTTCAGCAATAACCAAGCAGGAAATTTAGGGAAAAGGCGGTTCATTATTTATAGGACTTGGAAATCACACAGCCCACCTGGGGCTACACCCCTCCTCCCCCACCCCCCACGCACTCAGCCTAAGCACACAGGGATGGGGTTCTGCTTTTGTTAGGGTAGAGGGTGGAGCCTAGGGTTTCACGAGCTCACTTTTTATTGGTGAATTTAAAGTGCAGGAAGAGGAAAAATAAGTGGCCCCAAGTGTTATCAAAATCTATCAGGAACTCTAAAACAAAGGAGCCTCAGTGTGGGGAGATGTCCTCTTTATCTAGTCCTATGGCTGGCAATGTATTTATTTGAGATAGCCATCTTTGAAGTAGATGCCTCTTTGATGTGGATGAGTTGGCCATCAAAACTTAAGTCAGGCACTTGCTTTACAAAAAAGGAAGGAGGAAACTCAACTGTCAGGGTTTACACTAGACCACCATTCTACTCTGTTTCTATGAGTTTGGCTTTTTCAGATTCCACATTTGAGAACATGCAGTATTTGTCTTTCTCTGTCTGACTTACTTCACTTAGCATAATGCCTTCATTTCATCCATGTTGTCACACATGGCAGGATTTCCTTTTTTCTCATGGTTGAATAACATTCCATTGTGTTATTCACACATATTACATCTTCTTTACCCATGTAGCCATCGATGGACACTTAGGTTGTTTCTATATTTTGACTATTGTGAATAATTCTACAGTGAACATGGGGTGCAGATACCTTTTTGATGTCCTATTTTCGTTTCCTTTGAATATGAATCTAATCCCAGAAGTGGGATTGCTGGGTCTTATAGCAATTCTATTTAATTTTTTTGAGGTACCTCCCTACTGCTTTCCCTAGTGGCGGCACCAATTTACATTCCCACCAACAGTGCACAGAAGTTTCCTTTTCTCCACATCCTTGCAAATACTTGTTATCTCTTGTCTTTTTGATGATAGCCATTCTAACAAGTGTGAGGTGATATCTCATTGTGGTTTTGATTCTCATTTCCCTGGTGATTGGTGATATTGAGCCCCTCTTCATGTGTTTCTTGGCCATTTGTACTAGTCTATTCAGTTCCTCTGCCCATTTTAAAATAGGGTTGTTTCTTCTTGTTGTTATTGAGTTGTGTGAGTTCATTACATATTTTGGATATTAACTTGTTACCTGATACATAATTTGCAAATATTTTCTTCCATTCTGTAGGTTGACTTTTCATTTTGTTGATTATTTTGCTGTGCAGAAGCTTTTTCATTTGATGTCATGTCAATTTATTTTTCTCATGTTGCTTGTGTTTTTGGTGTCATATCAAAAAGTCATTGCTAAGACCAACATCAAGGGGTTTTCTTACCAGTATTTTCTTCTAGGGGTTTTATGGTTTGAGGTCTTATGTTAAAGTTTTTAATCCATTCTGCATTAATTTTTGTAAGTGGTGTAAGATAGGGGTCCAGTTTCATTTTTCTGCATGTTATCCAACTTTTCAGACATCATTTGTTGAACAGATTATCCTTTTCCCATTGAATGTTCTTGGCTCCTTTGTCAAATATTAGTTGACTACATATATGTGGGTTTATTTATGAACTCTCTAATTATGTTTCATTGGTCTTCATATCTGTTTTTATGCCAGTACCATATTGCTTTAATTATTCTAGCTTTGTAGTATAGTTTGGAATCAGGAAGAATGGTGTCTTTGGCTTTGTTCTTCTTTGTCAGTATTCTTTGGCTGTTGGGGGTCTTTTGTGGTTCCATACAAATTTTAGGATTATTTTTTCTATTTCTATGATAAATGCCACTGGAGTTTTGATAGGGATTATTTTGAATGTATAGATGGCTTTGGGTAGTATGGACATGTTAACAATATTCTTACAAAACATGAACACATGGTATCTTTCCATTATTTGTGACATCTTTAGTTTCTTTCATCAGAGTCTTATAATTTTCATTATACAGATCTTTTCCTTCTCAGGTTAAATGTATTCCTAAGTATTTTATTGTTCATGATGCTATTGTGAGTGGGATAGTTTTAAGAAGTATTTTTCATTGTTAGCATGTAGAAATGCACCTGATTTCTGCATGTTGATTGCTATGTCCAACTTTACTGAATTTGATTAGTTCCAACAGTGTTTTGGGTGAGTGTCTAGGATTTTCTCCATATAAGATCATATCAACTGCACATAATGACAACTTTATACCTTCCTTTCCAATTTGGATGCCCCCCCTTTTTTTCTTGTCTATTTGCTTTGGCTAGGACTTCCAGTACTTTGTTGAGTAAAAATGGTGAGAGTGGGCACCCTTGTCTTTTACCTGATCTTAAAGGAAATGCTTTCAGTCTTTCACCATTGAGTATGATGTTAGCTATGCGTTCATTGCATATGGTCTTTATTATGTTGAGGTATGTCCCTTCTATACCCAATTTGTTGAGGGTTTTATAATGAAAGGATTTTGTGTTTTGTCAAATGCTTTTTCTGCATCTATAGAGATAGTCATGATTTTTATCTTTCATTCTGTTAATGTAGAGTATTACATTTATTGATTTGTATATGTTGAATCATCCTTGCATCCCAGGGATAAATCCCACTTGGTGAAGGTGTGTATGATACTTTTAATAAGTGCTGTTCAATTTGGTTTGCAGATATTTTGTTGAGAATGTTGCATCTATGCTCCTCAGGAGTATTGGTCTATAGTTGCTCTTTTTGTAGTATCCTTTTTGGCTTTGGTTTCAGGGTAATAACACTGGCCTTGTAAACTGAATTTGAAAGTGTTTCTTTTCAAAAAAAAAATTCTTTGGAAGAGTTTGAGAAGGATTGGCATTAATTCTTCATTAAATTCTTGGTAGAATTTGCCAGTGAAGCCATCTGGTCCTGGGCTTTTTTTGTGTGTTGGAGGTTTTTTGATTACTGATTACTGATTATTCATTATTGGTCTGTTCATATTTTTTATTTCTTCCTGATTCAGTCTTGATAGGTGGTATTGTTTCTAGGAGTTTATCCATTTCTTCTAGATTGTCCAATTTATTGGCATATAATTGTTCATAATTTCTTATGATAATTTGTATTTTTCTAGTTGTAATATCTCCTCTTTCACTTCACATTTTTAGTCTTCTCCCTCTTTGTTTTGTTTGTTTCTTTTTTGTTAGTGTAGCTAGAAGTTTGCCAACTTTATTCATCAAAAAACTAGCTTAGTTTTGTTGTTTTTTTCTGTTGTTTTTCTGGTCTCTATTTCATTTCTTTTTGCTCTGATCTTTATTATTTCCTTCCCTCTCTTAACTTGGGGCTTAGTTTGTTCAAGTTAGGTTGTTAGAGATTTTTCTGTTTTCCTAGTAAAAGCATTTATTGGTGGGGCACCTGGGTGGTTCAGTTAAGTGACTGACTCAATTCTGGCTCAGGTCATGATCTGACCATTCATGAGTGTGAGCCCCAGGTTGTGCTCTACACTGTTAGCACAGAGCCTGCTTGAGATTTTTCTCTCTTCCCCTCTCTCTGCCCCTCTACAGCTCTCTCTCTCTCTCTCTCTCTCTCTCTCTCAAAATAAACACACATTTTTTTCATTAGTGTGGACTTTTTTTTTAATGTTAATTTATTTTTGAGAGAGAGAGAGAGAGAGAGAGACAGAGCATGAGTGGGGGAGGGGCAGAAAGAGAGAGGGAGAGACAGAATCTGAAGCAGGCTCCAGGCTCTTAGCTGTTAGCACAGAGCCCGATGTGGGGCTCAAACCCACGAACTGCTAGATCGTGACCTGAGCCAAAGTTGGACACTTGACCGAATGAGCCACCCAGGTGCCCCAACAAACATTTTTAAAAAAAGCATTTAGTGGTATAAACTTCCCCCTTAGAACTGCTTTTGTAGCGTTCCATAGGTTTTGGTGTGTTGTATTTCCATTTTTATTTGTTTTGAGATAATTTTAATTTCTTTTTTGATTTCTTCTTTGATCCATTGATCAGGAGTGTGTTATTCCATTTCCACATGCTTATAAAATTTCTAGCTTTTCTCTTGTTGACTTGTTTCATAGCAAGTCAGAAAAGTGGTCATAAAAGAAACTTGTTATGATTTCAGTCTTCTTGTATTAAGACTTGTTTTATTACCTATTATATGATCTATGCCAGATAATGTTCAGTGTGTACTTGAGAAGAATATGTATTTTACTTTGTTGGATGGAGTGTTGTGTAAATGTCTGTTAGGTTTACTTCGTTTAATGTATGGTTCAAGTCCAGTGTTTCTGGGATATTGAAGTCCCTGATATTACTGTATTATATTTCTGTCTTCAGATCTGTTAGTATTTTCTTAATATATTCAGGTGCTCAGATGTCGGGTGTATATTTATTTATGATTGTTAACATCATCTTGATGAATTGACCTCTTCATTATTATGTAGTGACCTTCTTGTCTCTTATTACTGTTTTTTTTTTTTTTACTTAAAGAATATTTCATCTCATATAAATAAAAGTTTTCTTCTGGTTTCCACTTGCATGGGATAAATTTCTCTGTCACTTCACTTGGAGCCTATGTGTATCCTTAAATCAGAAGCGAGTCTCTTGTAGGCAGCTTATAGTTAGGGGTTGTTTTCTTATCCATCTAGCCATTCTGTATATTTTGATTGGTGAATTCAATCCATTTACATTTAGAATGAGTTTTGATATACATGAACTTATTCTTACCATCGTAATTATTTGATATTTTGTAGTTCTCTTTTTCTGTTTCTGTCTACCTTTGTAAGTTGGTGGGGTTTGTGTGTGTGTGTGTGTGTGTGTGTGTGTGTATGTGGCAATATGTTCTATTTCTCCTTTACCTTTTATGAATGTAGTCTAGGTTTTTGCTTTGTACTTACCATGAGCCTTGCATAAAACGATAAAATAGTCCATTTTAAGCTGATAGCAACTTTGCATATAAAAGCTTCACCCTTTTACTCTCCCCTTTTATATATTTGATATTGTAATTTACTTTTTATATTGTGTATTTTCAAATTGTAGTAGCTGTAGTTATTTTTAATATTCTCTTTAACCATTATACTGTAGTTAACTAGTTAACATATCATTTTATTATAGAATTCATTTTCTGAATCTGACTGTATTTTTACCTTGGCCAATATGTTATACAACACATTGTTTTCATATCACTACTTAGCACCCTTTTATTTCAGCTTTAAGAACTCCTTTCTGTATTTCTTGCAGGGCAGGTCTAGTGGTGATGAACTTCAACTTTTGTTGTTTGGGAGTCTATTTCAAATATATACATGTATATGCATATATATTTTATGTTATATATGAAATATGTAAAGGATAACTTTGGATAGACTATTTCTCTTGGCTGGCAGTTTTTTTCTGTCAACACTTTGAATATCTCATTCCGTGTTCCTGGCCTGTAGGGGTTGCTGCTGAGAAATCCACTGGTAGGCTGCTGGTTTGGGGTTTGTTTTGTTTATTTATAAGCTACAATTTTTTTCCTTGACTGCCTGAAGGAATGTCTTTATGTTTGATTTTTGCATTCTCATTATAATATGTCTTGGAAAAGGTCTTTTTGCCCTGAGATACTAGGGTGATCTGTTAGCTTCATGAACTTGGATGTCCAGGTCTTTCCCCAGGCTTTGGATTTCTTAGCTCTTATTTCTTTAAATAAACTTTCTGTCCCTTCTCCACCTCTTCTCCTTCTAGAATGCCAATTATTCTAATATCTGTATGTTTGATGGAGTCCCATCAGTCCTGTAGTCTTTCTTTGTTCTTTCATTCGTTGTCTCCTCTCATTGGACTGTTTAAAACTTGCTATCTGCTAGCTTACTCTGTCTTCCATTTGGTCTACTCTACCGCTGATGCTCTCTATTGTGCTGTACTTTTTCATTTCATCCATTGACTTCTTCAGCTCCAGAATTTTTTGTGTTCTTTTTTATGATTTGGCTCTTCGTTAAATTTCTTTTTTGTTCATGTATTCCCGACATCTTTGTCTGTTTTCTTGTAGCTCATTGAGTTTCCTCAAAAAAGTTCTTTAATTCTTTATCAGCTAGATCAGAAAATTCTGTGCCTTTGAATTTGCTCATTGGAAGAGTATTGTCTTTGGTGATGACATGTTTTCTTGATTCTTTATATTCCTTGTAGTTTCATGTTGCTTCTTTTGCATTTGAGGTACCTAATAGCTCCTCACATCTTTACTAGCAGCCTTGGTTCTGTTAAATCTGAGGTTTTTCCTCAACCTTGCGTCGACACACCTGCTCCGTTTTTCCTGCTCCCTCTTGTGGCAGAATTCTTATGCGTGTACATCTTCCCTGGTTCTTAAAGCTCATCAGAATGGCTGCTGGAAACCTCTCTTCAGTTTTCCAGAAGGTGGCGCTACAGGTCAAATTTGTGGTTTCTCCCTCCCTCGCCCGGGTCTGTTTTTCTGAGAGCTAGCCGGACGCTGGATCCTTGCCGCCGCACTCTAGAGTACACATAGGAGCCGGATTCGGAGTTAGGGAAAGTGTGGGTGGAGCACTCAGGGTGCTGGGGGGTGCCCCTGGGCCAGTGGGCAGGTCCTCAGGTAAGGTTCTCCCAGAGGTTGTGGGCAGGCTTCCTGCTCAAGTCCTGAGCACTGTCAGCAGGAACCCCCTTCCTTTAATGGCCTTTGGTAATCTTACCTGCCTCTTTCTTGAACTCCTCCCTCCCCCCCCCCCCCCCCACCTCGGTCATGGAGGTCCCTTCTCAGTACTCTGGGTGCTGCTACGTGGAAATGGGTTTCTCCAGCAGCATCCACCGTGGCTGGGAAAGCGGCTCGCTGTTCTTCCTTTGTCCTGTGGGAGAGGTTACCACTGGCTAGGTCAGCCCTGTGCAGTGTTGCCTTGGGGAAGGGGCAGTATTGGCGCAATTGCTCTTCTCCAACAAGTTGAAATCTGTATTTTTACCCCCAGAGGCATGCTGAAATTCCCTTGGGAAGGCTGGATCTTTTCAAAGGCTCTTTTGTTGTGGGTTTCTATGCAAATCAGCGCCCTCTAGGCTTTCCCCGACAACAGCCTAGAGGGGTTGGGGCAGATTCACTGGCTCTTGCTGGTTTTGCAGTCTAGACAGGTCTGTCTGCCTATTACTGGGTGCACAGGTGGGTGAGACTCCTTCTGGGTCCCTTGATATAAGGTGCTGGATCCCACACTTCCCACAGAGGTACTTTTCTTCATGGATAGGTGCCTAGTTAATTGTTAAAAAGTAGGGCATCTTACGTCTCCGTGATGCTGACATCAGTCCATGAGCAGATTTAAATGTGCTTGCGTGGATTAGCTTGACCTCTTGGGCCTCTGTCATTATCCATGAGAAGAACATGCCCCAGATAGTTCTGGTTTCGGAATGAGAGTCACAGGGAGTGCCCTATAGCCTGAAGGAGTCATACCTGCCAGTCCGTAGATCTATGAGTGAGAAAAAGATGCCTTTTTTTGTATGTCACTGAGGCTTTGGGTTTGGTGTGTTACATATCATTATTATAATAATATTTGACTAATAAGCTCTTAACAGTTATATTTTAAGAGATCCTGTATGCATAAAAACATATACATAATTTTACATAAGCGCATAGCGTAATTATGATTGTTGCACATTTTTTTAAATGTTTCTGTTTTCTTGTTCTTAGGTTGCCTCCCTCACCTTTTCTCCTCCATCTCTACCCACAGAAGCCCCCTTTTCCTTCCTTGCTAATCTGTGTTAACAATCTAGTATGCACCTATTGGTTTCTTCTCCATATTTGTTATGTACTCATATACAATAGCATGAACGCATATATACAGGAGTGCCATTCAAAATATGTAGCAACAGTATGGCACCGTGTGAATCAATTAGAATGATAGAGCCACACTGAATGTTTCAGCTATCAATGTGTACTGGCTGCATGTCAACCCTGTGCACGCACGTGTGCACACACACACACCAGGAGTTTCTGTCATTTTGTTTTACAAAACAGCAATATTATAAACATTTTTTTGCCTTATTGTTTTTATACAACAGTACCCAATCCCTTAAATTCCAACTGTGATATGACTTTTATTCATTCTTATCAACTGCTATATAAAGTTATATTAAGCAGGCTAGATGTATCAACACGTATTTATTAATACTCTATTAACAGACTTTCTCTGTTACCAGTGTTTATGTTATCATGAACAATGCTGTAGTTGACATTTTTGAGCATACATCATTAGGTACTGGTGTTTTTAATCTCCAGGGCCTCAAGTCCCAGGAATGGAACTAGAGGGGATTCCTCAAGATTCCCCTCATTGACGAAGAGGGGGATTGACCAAGAGTGGTAAATTTCATTAGATGTCAGTTTTTCAAAGTTATATGACAATTGACATCTTTACCATCAAGATTTAAAGAAATCACTTCCCCTACATCCTACTGAGCAGTAAGTACATGGCTTTCTGATTTTTGCCAACCTCAAAGGTATAAAGTAATGATCTTCGTTTCCCAAACCACTAGTGAACTCACCCACCTTTTTGTGTATTGGCTGTTTGGGTTATCTCTTCATGTCTTGCCCCTTTCTCTATTGTGGTGTTTGTATCTTTGCCAATACATAAGAGCTTTTGCATGTTGTAGATAATAACCCCATGCCCAGACTGGAAATTTTTTTTTAATCTAAGACTCATCCATTGATTTGGCTTAGGTTATCTCTTGCCATACCAAAATGTTGGCACAGTCATGAAATGTGCCTTCCTTCCTCCTGTCTCTCTTCCTTTCTTCCCCATCTTTCTGTGTGTGTGCATGTGTGTGCGTGCGCACGCGTGGGCATGCCTGTTTTCCTTCCCCTCTTCCTGCCTTTCTATGTGTTTCTTGGTCTCTCTTTTCTGTTCCCTCTCACCTGGCTGTTTACCCCTCATTTTTTTTTTTTAGCTTCACATGAATACTAATTTTCAGTATAGGGAGTGCTTTTTCTCGCTTGTGTTATTTACAAAGCCAAGACAGACCCAAGAGGCGACGGGAGGCAGCACAATAAGGGATAAAGCAATGTGCTTTCAAAATTGGCTGAATTTGGGATCCCTTGAGTATTTTTCTTTTCCTAGGGATTTTCCAGTCCACCTGCTGAGATTCTGATTCTGTAGGTCTGCAGTAGAGTGTTGTGTACAAGTGGCTATTCATTTTAAAATCTTTCCAGGGTATTCAAGTGCACTGTCGGGGCTAGAAGTCTGTGTAAACACTGGGTCAGAGAGGCTAAACAAATCCTCCCCCTGGTGCAGGCAGCTTGCTTGGGTGATGGGACAGACTAGGGCATTGCTGTCTCAGATTACCCTCAACAACCACCTAGCTCAGCACAAGACTGTGTGAGGGGCTCACATGGAGTAGAAATGATGGGAGGTAGGTCTACTGGCTTGACATTGCATTACCTCAAATGGCGGAAGAAAGGCCAGGGACAATTTGGCTTAAGTGTGGCTGCAGTGTGGCAAATGGACGCTGGGGGACAGTGTGGCCCCATGTGGCTCAGAAGCCTTCTATCTAACTCGGGGCGGTCCCCTGCTCCAGGAAAGCTCTGGTGGGCGAGATGCCGTCCCATCACCTACCTCTCCTCCCACTCTTTGTCTCTGCCCTACAGAACCTGGCTCTCAGATGATTAAAGTTCATACAGCATTTACTGTGCATAAATTATCTCAGGTTCAACACTACCCTGCGTTACTTAATCTCCATAGCAGTTCAAGGTAGGCAGGCTTGTTGTTTCTATTCTACCAAAGAAGACCCTACAGCTTAGGAAAGTTAATTAATTCCCTAGTGGGTGTCAAAGCCAGGGTTTAGACTCAAGCCTATCTGACTCTAAGCCAAATGCTCTTTGCATTGAACAATTGCTACTTTATACAGCTAACATTTAATTGATTCTGAACATATTACTACATGCTAATTTATTTACCAATTAATTTATTCATATAGGCTGATTTTTTTCTTTTCTCCTTTCTTTGTTTCTTAAAGGGATCTGTCAGAATAACTGAGTTAGGTAAGCAATCTTAAAGCCCATGGTCTGTTTTCATTTTAACAGGAAACTGAAGAAACAAAGAATGAATGGCCGATGGTGAAATAGTAGCTGTGGGGTTGCCCACTCCATGCAGGTGGACCTAGGTGTCACATTGAAAGTCTGCAGACCTAATGCAGGATTTTACTTGGCTAACATGGTGTCTTTTAAAAGTCTAAATTTCAGTGGATTTAGATGGGATATCACCCTGCAGTTCAACAGAATCCCCGCCATTTTCTTTTCTTTCCATTTTTATGCTATACTCATCTATGACACCTGCCTGGTACCTGCTGATGGCAGCACTGGGCTGATGGGTCCCAGCAATGCTGCTGCGAGAGGAGACCTGCATTTGGGCCTTGAACCTCACCGCATTCCCTCTCCCTGCCCTTGCTTACTCACACTGGTGTTGTGTGTAGCTGGAGGCTCTCATACATGTGATGGGTGCATTCGTGGGTCCACTCTGCTGCTTCTGGCTCCCAGACTGCCTGGGTTTGCCGGGGCTAAATTTAACTGCAGCTGCTTCATCAGATGTTCTGGTATTTTCAGTCCCAGGAACACTGGGTAGCTGAGCTGGAAGTTGCTGAGGGCTGGTGGCCAGGGCTCAGTGAACCCACTGTTTTGGATTGAAATTAGCATCCAGGTTGTTCCAAGGGCTTGTTTCTACCCTCTCCCCCCCCCCCCCCCGCCTCCTTTTTCTCTTAATTGGAGTTGAGAAGAAAGGAGAAGGCAAGAAGTGGTGGAGAGTAAGACAACACAAGATAGACCCTGGGGACCCTCTGAATTTGCTTGGTCATTTCTCTGTTCTTCATAACAGCCACTGTGCTGGCATGTGAGTGCTGGAAGGTTGTGAGCTAGACCCCCTCCTTTTCAGCTAAGCCCAGTGAAGGTGATGTCTGTGGCCAGAGCCATCCCTGATTGGTGGCCAGGAGGAGGGAATGGTCTGCATTGCACAATGACGGACTGCCTGCTGGCCTGTTTTTCCCTGCCTGCTGCCCCTGAGTCACTGTCCAAGGGATTTCCAGCTTTGCTTCAGCGTTCTTCATGTGTCATCCAGTGTCCTTTCCTGACCTGAGTGTTATTGGACAGGGTATGTTCCCGAAAGTCTTGGCCCATAGCCCTCTGAAAGTTCCAGCCAGTGTATGCTGTTGGGCCGGTAGTTCCTCTGGCCAAGAGAGCAGATGTATGTGCAGAATCACAGGCTTTTAGTGGTGGTTACAAAGAGAAGAGGAACATGGGCCAACAGATGGAGCTGGTGGCATTGAGGGTGTGGGGAGGAGAGGAAAAGCACAGAGAGGGAGGATGTAGCCCTCAGTCCCGGGGCGTTCAGTAAGGGAGAAGCCTGCCAGATCATGGGAACCACCCTGGCTGTTCTCAACTGGTGCCCTTGGCTGTGAGATGTCAAACCTCCTGTGAATCCATGTGAAACTGTATCTTCCCTTTCTCCCTAATTCATGTATGTCCAAGGCAGGAGAAATTCTGACTACTTCCTGTGTCCCCTGCCTGACTCTCAGGATACTTACTAAGTATCCACTAGGAGGCACCTCTAGCCTGCAGCTCTTCTACTAGAAGGGGCCCTGGGATCCTCTGTTTTGATCTGCTCATGTTACAAAAGGCTACAGCTCTGAGGTTGTTAGTTTCATATCTGGCTTCCTGCCCTCTCCCTGATGTCCTCTGCACCTTTCTCTTGGTCATGCCAGTATTGACAAGAACTGGCTATCGGGACTCTGCACCAGGCAAGTTTCAAACACTTTGCCTATATTAACTCATTTAGACCTTCCATCACACCTATCTAATGAGGCAGGCTCTGCTTTTGTTTCCCTTTTATGGAAATGGGACATGGACACCCAGAGAGGTTAAGTGACTTGCCCAGAGTCACACAGGATTTGAAGCTGGATATTCTGGCCCCAGAGCTTTGCCCCACAGTGTGCATTGCCTCTCATCATGCTTCATTGGGACTGCGTGCTTCTTGTCCATCTCCTATGCCAGATTTTCAACACCTTGATGGAAGAGATTGTATTTTAATCTCTTGGACCCTAAGATCTAACCCGGAGCCCAGCACAGTAGAAACAAACAAATGTTTGTTAAATGAATGAATGAAAAAACAAAAGTGTCAGTTAAACTACTGTTTCTTGCCCTGCATTTCTTAGACCTAATGTCTCTGAGGGGGTTGTGGGTACAGGGTGGGAAGTTCTGGCCTCTGGGGGGAACTGGCTGGGAGGTCCCAGCAACCCTTAGCTGGCTAGGAACCTTCCAGGTCCCACCCCTGTCTCTTCCCCAGCAGCCCCTCCTCACCCCAGCTGCCCATGTGCCTGTGTGTACCTGAGCACTGCACGTTTTCTCTGGTGGAACAGACATGTGCACTGACGATTCTGGATGCTGCTTGCAGGCGACATTGCCAGTGGTGGTGGCAGAGTCAACCTCCGTGATGAACCAGAGGCAGGGAAGGCCGTAAAGGCTCCCCTCTTCCTAACCTCACCGGTGCTTTGGAAAGTTACCTGCGTATGTTTGCTTCATTCTTGAAGCCCAGGGGCCATGCAGGTGGTCTCTGAGTGTCCAGTGTGGTGACGCTAATGCGGGGTTGTGCATGTGCCTAACATTCCCCGCAGCTGGGGCATGAGGTGCTAAGTCGTAAAGGGGGATCTGAGGGAGACCCCATGACATGTGCTACCAGACACATTCACCCTCAAAACGGCGAGAGAAACGATCAAAGCCTGAAGCTGTGTCTGAGAAGCTGAAAACAGGGGAAAAAGAAAGAATGGCACTCACAGTGTGCTTCCCCATTATAACTGCAGTGCCTGGGAGCTCATTAGAGACACATCCTCAGCCCCACTCCAGACCTCCTGAGTCAGCCAGTCTGGGGCAGGGGACCCAGAAATCTGTTCTGGGGTTTTTTTTTGTTGTTGTTGTTGTTGTTTTTAGTTTTTTTAAATATTTATTTTTGAGAGGCAGAGTGTGAATGAGGGAGGGGCAGAGAGAAAGAGGGAGACACAGAACCTGAAGCAGGCTCCAGGCTCTGGACTGTCAGTACAGAGCCCAATACAGGGCTCGGACCCACAAACCATGAGATCGTGACCTGAGTCGAAGTTGGACGCTTAACCGACTGAGCCACCCATGCTGTTTTTAACAAGCCTCATGTGGTTCTGATGCAGGCTCCAGTGTGAGAACCACTGTTCCAGATGATTTCGTTAGCAGGCCTGACTGAGTGCTGAGTTCTGGTCCTCTGTAGAGGGAAATCAGGCATGTCATAGATTGGACACAATCCTTGCTTCCCTCTTCCCCACCCTGATGGACTCTCCATCAATTCTGTCCAAGAATGAGGGAAATAATGAACGACAAAATACAGAGCCAATCATTACATGGCCCAAAGAAAGGGGAATCACAAGAGAGGTTTCTTATCCAAGGTTAGTCACATCTGTGGCCTGCCAATGTTCAGCAAAGGAATAATACATTAAACCCGTATCTTTCCAGTTGATAAAATGCTAGTAACTCACGGGTAAATTACAAATTATAATTGCCCCCTCCCAGAGGCTCTCAGTACTTACAGTTACTTAGAAGCAACAATTTAGAAGCCTGGCGTATAAAAGATTAAAGACAATGTATCATTCAACCAGTTCCTCCAAGCAAGTAATTTTATTCCAAGAACCTCCAAGTGGGACAACATGCTTATGTTTAAAATTGTTAATTTAGGTAGATTGTTAATTTAAAAATCAACACTGGCTTCTCTCTTGGAGCATCGTTTATATAAATTACATTAGTAAGTATCCCAAGTTTTAACTCCTGTCTATTCAGGGAGGATCACTAATTTACTAACATTTTAATTTTTCCAGATCAAGGAAGTTTGCCCTCAGTAGATAGTCTTTTTTGTTTGTTGTAATTAGCATGCTTCTTCTCCTATCCCTTTGTTTCCCATATGTATCCCATATGCCTGGGATCCCTGGTCCACTCCTTGATTTGCAACTCTATTGTTTTTGCATCTTTTTAAAAAATAATAGTACCTGGCTGGGACATGTGCGCAGTTGGTTGAGTGTCTGACTTTGGCTCAGGTCATGATCTTGTGCTTCATGAGTTCAAGCCTCACATTGGGCTCGCTTCTGTCAGCCTGTCAGCACAGAGCTTGCTTCAGGTCCTCTGTCCCTCTCTCTCTGCCCCTCCCCTACTTGGGCTCTCCCAAAAACTAAATAAAATATTAAAAAAAATATATAGTACCTGGATTTGGTTTTTTGTTTTTAATTTTTTTTAATGTTTATTTGTTTGTGAGAGAGAAAGAGAGGTCAAGCATGAGTGGGGGAGGGGCAGAGCGAGAGGGAGACAGAATCTGAAGCAGGCTCTAGGCTCTGAGCTGTCAGCACAGTGCCCTATGCGGGGCTCGAACTTACAAACTGCGAGATCATGACCTGAGCTGAAGTCAGACACCCAGCCGACTGAGCCACCCAGGCACCCCTCTCTGCCCTTTTATTAAAAAACCAAAACTGGATATTTAAGGGTAAATGTTTTATTATAGGGTCTACCTTGGTACTTAAATCTCCTTTAATGACTTTATTTCCCTATTGGCTTATTTAAGCTTTCATTATCTGCTTTATCAGTTTATTTGTTTTTTCATGTTTATTTGTGAGAGAGAGAGAGAGAGAGAGAGAGAGAGCGCGCGCGCGCATGAGTGGGGGAGGGGCAGAGCAAGAGGGAGATACAGAATCAGAAGCAGGCTCCAGGCTCTGAGCTGTTGGCACAGAGCCTGACATGGGACTCAACCTCACAAACTGTAAGACCATGACCTGAGCTGAAGTCGGATGCCTAACCGACTGAGCCACCCAGGCACCCCTTGGCTGTATTTGTTTTTAAGCCAATTTGACAATCTGTGTCTTTTAACAGGTTCATTCAGTTTATTTACATTTAATGGCAGTTGATAATGCTCATTTTCTGCAAACTTACATTAAGTTTGTTGCTTATTTTGCTGGTTCCTCTTTATCCCTTTTCTTACTCTTACTGGTTTAATCAAGTTAGCCTTTATTTTCTTTTTGCCTTTGTTAATTTTTTTTTTTTTTTTTTTTTACCGGCTCCCTTGAGGTAAAATGGACATAGAATCAACTACACATGTTAAAGGATACAATTTGATGTCCCGTCATTTGTATACATCCATGAAACTGTCACCAGCTATCTGCACTTTACAGAATCTTTACAGAATCTTACAGAAACGGAATCATAAAGTTTATATGTGTTTTTGACTTCTTTCTTTTTTTTTTCAATATATGAAATTAATTGTCAAATTGATTTCCATACAACACCCAGTGCTCATCCCAAAAGGTGCCCTCCTCAATACCCATCACCCACCCTCCCCTCCCTCCCTGCCCCCATCAACCTTCAGTTTGTTCTCAGTTTTTAAGAGTCTCTTATGCTTTGGCTAGGCTCTCCCACTCTAACCTCTTTTTTTTTTTTTTTTCCCTTCCCCTCCCCCATGGGTTTCTGTCAAGTTTCTCAGGATCCACATAAGAGTGAACACATATGGTATCTGTCTTTCTCTGTATGGGTTATTTCACTTAGCATCACACTCTCCAGTTCCATCCACGTTGCTGCAAGGGGCCATATTTCATTTTTTCTCATTGACTTCTTTCAATCAGCATTATTATTTAGAGATTCATCAGTGCTGTGCATGTCCATAGCTCATTCCTTTTTATTGCAAATGAGTAGTTGTTGGCTGTTACGTGTGGAGCTGCCTTGAACACTCGTGCGATCTTTGTGTGGATGTCTGCTCTCATTTCTTGGCTAAATGTCTAGGAGTAGCATGGTTGGGTCATATGTCACAGTATGTTTACCATTTTAAGAAACTAGCATACTGTTTTCTAAAGCAGTTGCCCCAATTTGCATTCAGGGTATGAAAGTTGTGGTTCCTTCACACCTCACCAACCTTAGTATGTGTACTTTTTAACATTTTAGGGATTCTATTAATAGGTGTATAATGATACCTCATTGGGATTTGAATTTGTATTTCATGCCTAATGATGTCAAGTATCTTTTTAAAAAATGTGTTTGGGGCACCTGGGTGGCTCATCTTCGGCTCAGATCATGATCTTATGGTTTGTGAGTTTGAGCCCCGTGTCAGGCTCTGAGCTGTCAGCCCAGAGCCTGGAGCCTGCTTCAGATTCTCTGTTTCCCTCTCTCTCTGCCCCTCCCTTGCTCATGCTCTGTCTCTCAAAACTAAATAAACATTAAAAAACTTTTAAAAATGTGTTTGCCACCTTTATATCTTCTTTGGTGAAGTGTCCATTCAAATCTTTTGCCCATTTTTTTTTTTTTAATGGTTGTTTTCTTGTTATTGAGTTTTTGGGTGATATATATTCTGGATATAAGTCCTTTATCAGATAGATATGCGATTTGTAAGTAACTTCTCCCACTCTGTGGCTTGTCTTTTCATTCTTAAGAGTGTCTTTCAAAGAGAAGTTTTTAATGAAGTCTGTTTTATTTTTTCCATTTATAGATGATACACTTAGTATATAGCTAAGAAATCTTTAACACAGTGTCACAAAGATGTTCTCCTAGGTTTCCTTCTAGAAGTTTTTTTTTTCCTTTCCACCCCAAATTCCTTCTAGAAGTTTCATAGTTTCAGGTTGATACTTAGATATGTTTTGTTTTGAGTTAATTCTCAAATATGTGTGATATATGGATCAAAGCCCCTCCCCCCCTTTTTTTGCATGTGGATATACAGTTGTTTCAGGAACCATTTATTGAAATGACCATCCATTTTCCTTTGGATTGCTTTTGTACCTCCATCGAAAATCAGTTGTCCACACAAAGGTGATTGTATTTCTGGACTCTCTCTGGTTTTCCATTGATTTATTTGTCTATCTTTACACTAATACCACACTGTCTTTTTTTTTTTTTTAATGTTTATTTATTTTGAGAGAGCGTGTGAGCAGAGGAGAAAGAGAAGAGAAAAGGAGAGAGAGAATCACAAGCAAGCTCTGCACTGTCAGCACAGGGACTGACGTGGGGCTCTATCTCATAAACCATGAGATCATGACCTGAGCCAAAATCAAGTCAAGTGTTTAACCAAATGAGCCACCCAGACACCCCTAATGCCACACTGTCTTGATATCTGCAGCTTTATAGTAAACATTGAAATCAGGATATATTAATCCTTCAGTTTTCTTTTCCATTTTCAAAGCTGTTTCTCTATTCTATGTTCCTGTGTGAATTCAGTCTTTCCCCTCATATGATATTAATGATAGATTTTTCATAGGGCTCTCTATCTGATTAAGAAAGTTCCCTTTTATTTCTAGTTTGCTCAGTTTTTACCAGAAATAATGTTGGATTTTGTTAAGTATGTCTTATGCATCTATTGAAATGATCATGTGGTTTTTCATTTTAGTTTACTAATATGGTAAGTTATAAAATGTTTTTGATTCTTGAATGTGAAATTAACCTTGCATTCATCAGATTAAACTCCACCTGCCTTGGTCATGATGTATTATCCATTTTAATTAGGCAGTTGCCATTCATTCATTCATTCATTCATTCGAACACGAGTAGGGAAGGGGGAGAGGGAGAGGGAGAAAGAATCTTAAGCAGGCTCCATGCTTGGAGCCATGCTAGGCATGGAGCCTGACTCAGAGCCCATTTAGGGGCTGGATCTCAGAACCGTGAGATCGTGACCTGAGATGAAATTAAAAGTTGGATGCTAAACTGGCCGAGCCACCCAGGAACCCCAGGCAGTTGTCTTTTAAAGAGTTAAACAATGAGGAAAACAATCGTACCAAAAATAGTTAACGTTTCCAGTGGTGTTCAGTCTTTAGTATGGATTCACGGTTCCACTTGGCATCATTTCCTTTCCATTCCTTCCTTATGTTTACCTTCCCAAAGGACTTCCTTTGTCCTTTTTATATGTTTCAATGTCTTTATTTCACTGATATTCTTAAAAGAGATTCTCATGGAGTATAGACTTTTTTCCTTCAGTACTTTAAAGACATTGCTTTGTTATTAGTCCCCTTTATTGTTTCTTACCAAAAAATTCATGCTTATCTTTGGTTCCTCTGAATGTGAGGTGTCTTTTTTTCTCTAAGATTTTCCCTTTAACACTGGCTTTCAGAAATTTGATACATAATGTGCCTTGGTATCATGTTATTTATGTTTCTCATGTTTGTGCAGGAGTTTGTTGAACTTCTTAGAATTTTGAAAATTTAAAAATATAGAAAATTTAAAAAATTGTAGGTGTGATCTATTCACCCATTTTTCTGTTTTCTCCCTCTCTTTTGTCTCCTTTGGAGACTCTAATTATATGTGTATCAGGCTCCTTGATGCTTTCCCACAGTTTAATGATGTTCTGTACATTGATATTTGAGTCTTTCTTTGCCCTGTGTTTTATTTTGAATAGCTTTTCCTGGTAGGTTTTAAATTCACTAATCATTTTTTCTGTAATGTTTAATCTGCTTTAAATCGCATCTAATATGTTTTTCATCACAAATATTGTCATTTCCATCTCTGGAAGTGAAGTCTTTTTAAAATATGTTCATGTCTTGGGGAGCCTGGGTGACTCAGATGGTTAAGTGTACAACTTCAGCTCAGGTCCTGATCTCATGGTTTGTGGGTTTGAGCCCCACGTCGGGCTTTTCTCTTAGCACAGAGCCTGCTTTGGATCCTCTGTCTCCCTGTCCCTCTCTCTCTGTCCCTCCCCTGCTCATGTACACACACACACTCTGTCTCTCTCTGTCTCAAAAATAAATGAATATTAAAAAATTATTTAAAATATCTTTATGTCTCTACTATAGCCTGTTCAACATTTTCTCCAGCTTTCTGAACATAGGAATATAGTTGTAATAACTGTTTTAAAGTATTTTTCTGCAATTCTCGCATTTGTATCTATTCTGGGTTGGCTTCACCTGATTGGTTTATCTTCTTACAATGAATTGTAGTTTTCTGCTTCTTTGCATGTCTGGTGACTTTTGATTGGATATTGTAAATTTTACCGTTGGACACTGGATATATTTTTTTTAACGTTTATTTATTTTTGAGACAAACAGAGCATGAATGGGGGGAGGGTCAGAGAGAGAGGGAGACACAGAATCTGAAACAGGCTCCAGGCTCTGAGCTGTCAACACAGAGCCCGACGCGGGGTTCGAACTCATGGGACCACTAGATCATGACCTGGGCCAAAGTCGGATGCTTAACCCACTGAGCCACCCAGGTGCCCCTGGACACTGAATATTTTCATATTGTTATAAATGTTCTTGAGCTTTGTTCTGGGACGCAGTTAGTTTACTTGGAAGACTTTGATCCTTTCAGGGCTTGCCTTTAAGATTGTTAGGCAGAACTGGAACAGTCTTTCGTTTAGGGTTAATTATTTCTCACTCCCAATGCTCAACACTTTTGAGTATCACCCACACAGCCCGTGAATTACAGTGTTCTGTGGTCTGGTTGGCAGAACAGGCACTAATCCTGGGTCTGCAGGTGTTTTAGGTCCTGTTTCCTTTAACCCTTTCAGGCACTTCCTCACACACATGCTCTTAGCAGCCCTCTGCTGAATACTCAAGAGGAACCCTCTGCAGATCTCTGGAGCATGTGTGCGTGCTTTCTCTTGTGCTCTCTGTGCAGTCCTCTCCTTTATGGTACTCTTCCCTGCACGCAGATCATGGAATTCTAGCTGTCCATGGTCTTCTTGGCCTTTCAGCTGTGTTTCTGTAACTTTGAGAATTGGTCAAGCTTGCCTGGGTTCATTGCTTGTTGGTTTCCTCTCTTTAAAGGATCACTTTCTTTGTTGCCTGGTGTCCAGTGTCTTATAAACCATAGTTTCATTTATTTTTTTCTGCTTTTTTTTTGGTTTTTGTTTTTGTTAAAAAAAATTTTTTTTTTAATGTTTATTTACTTTTGAGACAGAGAGAGACAGAGCATGAACAGGGGAGGGGCAGAGAGAGAGGGAGACACAGAATCTGAAACAGGCTCCAGGCTCTGAGCTGTCAGCATAGAGCCCGACGCGGGGCTCGAACTCACGGACTGCGAGATCGTGACCTGAGCCGAAGTCGGCCGCTTAACCGACTGAGCCACCCAGGTGCCCCTGTTTTTGTTTTTAATATGAAGTTTATTGTCAAATTGGTTTCCATACAACACCCAGAGCTCATCCCAACAGGTGCTGTCCTCAATGCCCATCACCCACTTTCCTCTCCCTCCCACCCCCCATCAACCCTCAGTTTATTCTCAGTTTTTAAGAGTTTCTTATGGTTTGGCTCCCTCCCTCTCTAACTTTTTTTTCCTTCCCCTCCCCCATGGTCTTCTGTTAAGTTTCTCAGGATCCACATAAGAGTGAAAACATATGGTATCTGTCTTTCTCTATATGACTTATTTCACTTAGCATAACACTCTCCAGTTCTATCCATGTTGCTACAAAAGGCCATATTTCATTTTTTCTCATTACCAAGTAGTATTCCATTGTGTATATAAACCACAATTTCTCTATCCACTCATCAGTTGATGGACATTTAGGCTCTTTCCATAATTTAGCTATTGTTGAAAGAGCTGCTATAAACATTGGGGTACAAGTGCCCCTATGCATCAGCACTCCTGTATCTCTTGGATAAGTTCCTACCAGTGCTATTGCTGGGTCATAGGGTAGATCTATTTTTAATTTTCTGAGGAACCTCCACACCGTTTTTCAGAGCAGCTGCACCAGTTTGCATTCCCACCAATAGTGCAAGAGGGTTCCCGTTTCTCCACATCCTCTCCAGCATCTATAGTCTCCTGATTTGTTCATTTTGGCTACTCTGACTGACGTGAGGTGATATCTGAGTATGGTTTTGATTTGTATTTCCCTGATGAGGAGCAATGTTGAGCATCTTTTCATGTGCCTGTTGGCAATTTGGATGTCTTCTTTAGAGAAGTGTCTATTCATGTTTTCTGCCCATTTCTTCACTGGATTATTTGTTTTTTGGGTGTGGAGTTTGGTGAGTTCTTTATAGATTTCAGATACTAGCCCTTTGTCTGATATGTCATTTGCAAATATCTTTTCCCATTCCATCGGTTGCCTTTTAGTTTTGTTGATTGTTTCCTTTTCAGTGCAGGAGGTTTTATCAAAAATCTCCCAACAAATAAGAGTCCAGGACCAGATGGCTTCCCAGGGGAATTCTACCAGACATTTAAAGCAGAGATCATACCTATCCTTCTCAAGCTGTTCCAATAAATAGAAAGGGAAGGAAAACTTCCAGACTTATTCTATGAAGCCAGCATTACTTTGATTCCCAAACCAGACATAGACCCAGCAAAAAAAGAGAACTACAGGCTAGTATCCCTGATGAATAGGGATGCAAAAATTCTCAAACAAGATACTAGCAAATCGAATTCAACAGCATATAAAAAGAATTATTCACCATGATCAAGTGGGATTCATTCCTGGGCTGTAGGGCTGGTTCAACATTCACAAATCAATCAACATGATACATCACATTAATAAAAGATAAGAACCATATGATCCTGTCAATCAATGCAGAAAAAGCATTTGACAAAATTCAGCATCCTTTCTTAATAAAAACCCTCGTGAAAGTCAGGATAGAAGGAACATACTTAAATATCATAAAAGCCATTTATGAAAAGCCCACAGCTGATATCATCCTCAATGGGGAAAAACTGAGAGCTTTCTCCCTGAGATCAGGAACATGACAGGGATGTCCACTCTCACCGCTGTTGTTTAACATGGTGTTGGAAGTTCTAGCATCAACAATCAGACAACAAAAGGAAATCAAAAGGATCAAAATTGGAAAGATGAAGTCAAGCTTTCACTTTTTGAAGATGACATGATATTATACATGGAAAACCCAATAGACTCCACTAAAAGTCTGCTAGAAATGATACACAGATTCAGCAAAGTCACAGGATACAAAATCAATGTACAGAAATCAGTTGCATTCTTATACACTAATAATGAAGCAACAGAAAGACAAAGAAACTTATCCCATTCACAATTGCACCAGGATTAATAAAATACCTAGGAATAAACCTAACCAAAGATGTAAAAGATCTGTATGCTGAAAACTATAGAAAGCTTATGAAGGAAATTGAAGAAGATATAAAGAAATGGAAAAACATTCCGTGCTCATGGATTGGAAGAATAAATAGTGTTAAAATATCAATACTACCCAAAGCTATCTACACATTCAGTGCGATCCCAATCAAAATTGCACCAGCATTCTTCTTGAAGCTAGAACAAGGAATCCTAAAATTCATATGGAACCACAAAAGGCCCCGAATAGCCAAAGTAATTTTGAAGAAGAAGACCAAAGCAGGAGGCATCACAATCCCAGACTTTAGCCTCTACTACAAAGCTGTAATCATCAAGACAGCATGGTATTGGCACAAAAACAGACACATAGACCAATGGAATAGAATAGAAACCCCAGAACTAGACCCACAAACATATGGCCAACTAATCTTTGACAAAGCAGGAAAGAATATCCAATGGAAAAAAAGACAGTCTCTTTAACAAATGGTGCTGGGAGAACTGGAAAGCAACATGTAGAAGAATGAAACTAGACCACTTTCTTACACCATTCACAAAAATAAACTCCAAATGGATAAAGGACCTGAATGTGAGACAGGAAACCATCAAAACCTTAGAGGAGAAAGCAAGAAAAAACCTCTCTGACCTCAGCCGCAGCACTTTCTTACTTGACACATTTCCAAAGGCAAGGGAATTAAAAGCAAAAATGAACTATTGGGACCTCATGAAGATAAAAAGCTTTTTTTTTGTTTGTTTTTAGAAGTTGTTTCAGGAGTGAGGATAAATACATTCCTTGTCACTCCATCTTGGTGGGAAGCAGAAGTTCCCAGATTCTGCCTTTAAAGTCTAGGCCTTGAGGGGCGCCTGGGTGGCTCACTCGGTTGAGTGTCTGACTTCGGCTCAAGTCATGATCTTACGGTCTGCGAGTTAGAGCCCCGTGTCGGGCTCTGTGCTGACAGCTCGGAGCCTGGAGCCTGTTACAGATTCTATGTCTCTCTCTCTCTGCCCCTCCCCTGCTCATGCTCTGTCTTTCTCTCTCTCTGTCAAAAATAAACATTAAAAAAAAAATTAAAAAAAAAAAGTCTAGGCCTTCATAAAATGCTGGGGAAAATTCCTCCTTGTATTAATCTTCTGTTGAATGGCCTTCCTGCCATCTTCCCTTCTGGCTAAGTCGGGGGTCTGGGGCTTTGGCTCAGGCTGGAATCTTGGGACTGGGCTTGGTTGAGGAACTGGAGGGCCCGACCCTTTCTGTGGGGTGAGAGGGGGCAGTTCTATCTATATTCCAGATGAGAGAGGTTCAGGGCATACAGATACAACTTTTTTCATTAAAAAATTACTTTCTGGGGCGCCTGGGTGGCGCAGTCGGTTAAGCGTCCGACTTCAGCCAGGTCACGATCTCGCGGTCCGTGAGTTCGAGCCCCGCGTCAGGCTCTGGGCTGATGGCTCGGAGCCTGGAGCCTGTTTCCGATTCTGTGTCTCCCTCTCTCTCTGCCCCTCCCCCGTTCATGCTCTGTCTCTCTCTGTCCCAAAAATAAATAAAAAACGTTGAAAAAAAAAAAATTTAAAAAATTACTTTCTATATTCCTTTATTAAGTCTGAAATGTCTTTAGTCCCTGGCTTTTTGATTCAGTTCTTGCAAGTGAAATCCTGCTTCTCAAGGAGGAAGTCCAGTCCAGAAGGAACTCTGGATAGATTAGCTGAATAGGCCTGCAGGATTGGTAAACTAAACAGCAAAGCCAATGAGGAGAAATTTTTTAGATAAACTTGGAAACAGAAAGTACTTATCAAGATGGAGTCCTGACCTGTATTTTGAAGTTATTACATTTTTGTGAGTTAAAAAAATTCTTTGAGCAGATTAGATTTCCAGCATTTCTCTTCTGTAATATATTCTTGAAAAGCCTCTGAACACCTTTTAATGCTAACTGGTCTTCAGCAGTAGTGGTACTCAAATTGAGAACTGTTACTTTAAAAGCTATATAGGGGTGCCTGGGTGGCTCAGTCGGTTAAGCATCTGACTTTGGTTCAGGTCATGATCTCACACTTTGTGGGTTTGAGTGCTGACAGCTCAGAACCTGGAGCCTCTTCCGATTCTGTGTCTCCCTCCCTCTCTGCCCCTCCCTGCTCATGTTCTGTCTCTTTCTGTCTCTCAAAAATAAATAAACGTTAAAAAAAGATTTTTTTAAAGCCGTATAAATGGTCATTTTTCTTTGTCAGACAGAATATCCTTAGACTCCATATTTGTGTCTTCTCTATTTATGCCTCAAAGCAAGTACATGAGTAAATGTGATAAATTCCTTGCCTTCCAGAATGTTGCCTGAGATTTACTGTTGGCAGAAACAAAAATGGATCTGAAACATCAAATTCCAGGGTGTGAATCTACACACAGAACAAACAAAATAGAGCAAGTAGATTTGGGTGATGAGACCCAGAGAAGGTTGTTAGGTTTCTGGAACTGGAGGGCTGTGTATTTCTTGAAGGTACACACCAGAATGTCAGAGGGGCTGGAAGCCACAGGACGAACTCAACATATTGTGTACCATCAATTTTACCTGTTGGTGAAAATTTAAAACATTTGTTTAAAAGCACACAGACCTGTTATGATATAAACCGTAAATTTTCTTGAATTTTAAGATAAAAATCAGACTTAGGCATGCCCTCAGACTCTGGAAGGCAGGCCAGGACGGCCATTCTTCTGCATAGAAAGGGGTACTTCAATGGGATAAAGGAGAAGTTTTGCTCTAAGACTACAGTGCCCCTACAAAAGAAAGGATAGAGGAGCCCCTTCTGGAAGGCCTGCGGCTATACATTGGAGACGCATTGGAGATATTGATGGACCAAGCCACGCAGACACCATGAGCTACGTCAATGGAGACAAGACCAATCCACCCACTCATCCATCCATTTAAATATTCATCCATCCCTCTCTCCCTTCCTCCATCTACCCACGTATTTTATAATTATGTATTTTATAATATTGAATACCTCCTATATATTGAGGATAGTAATAGGCAGAAAGAAACTGTGATCTCAAGAATTTAAAAGTCTAGTGTAGGACTTCTCAAAGCTACTCTTGCCCCAGCATCTATAATTACAAGAATATTTGCTGGATCTGTTGAGCAGTGCCAGCCACAGTTCAAAGTGATTTACATGAAGTAACTATCCTGACATTTATAATAACTTTATGGTGTAGGTACCATTATTGTTTCCATTACATAACTGAGGAATAAGTGGGCTGTGCTCTCCAGACTGAGTCATTGTCTAGAGGGACAGACATGTTTGTAAATAATTATAATGCTGCAAGTGTAATTGGAACACAAACGTAATGAGACTAATTATTTCTAAGGACGTGGAGGTCCCTAACTCCACAGGGAAGACCAACTGAACTTGGGAACTTTGATGGAAATTCCTTCTTTTTTCCTGCCAGTTATCATAGAATCCAGAATTTCAGACTTGATGATCAGACTTTTCACTGCCTCTGGCCTGTTTTGAACAACTTCAGTGGCTCAGCACTCCTAGCCTCACAAGACAGCCCGTTGTCTTTGGCCAGCCTGAATGGTGGGAAATATCTATCATATCAAAATTTACCTCCTGATAATTTCTGAAAACCAGCCCCAGTTGCGTTTCACAGGGCACTTTCTTCTCATGTACTGTGTGTGAGATGTTCATAGGCATTATACGGGGAAACGAAAGGGAGGATTGTGGTACAGAATAAGTAAGGTAAATAAACTCTAACAAAGATTTCTTTCTGAGGGGATTTTCTCAGAATCTTTTGTATGCTGACATGCTTTGTGAATCTCAGAGGGGGATTGCCTTTGTAGCATTTTCCAAATTTATCCACCCACCCAACTCTTTTCTTCATAGCCACATACCAATGCCCCACTGGAAATAGCTTGGGGGAGAAAGGCTCTGGTGTCCCTCAGTTAGAATTAGCATGATCCTCCCCTCCCAGGCCAGCTTTTCAAATGCCTGAGCGTGTGCTCCAAGTATGGTCTGCTCCAAACTGAACATCACTGCATCTTTCAGCCTTCTGCATGGTTAGGTTTTCAGAACTTTCTCTCTCTGGTCACCCTTCTCGGGGCAGCTCCAGCTTGGCAAAGTCCCTCCTAAAGTGTGGGGTTTAGCACTGAGTCTGGTAGTCCTCTGGTGGCTTTTGGCTTGGTTCCACTGGGCACAGTTAGGACCCTTGGAACACTATCATTCTGTCTATTTCCAGCCTGACCGGGTGGGCTAATCAGCTCTCAGCACAGAAATGATGGGTGCCAGAGGCAAGAGAAGCTTGTGGAATTTGTAGTGGCTCAGAGAACGAATAGAACGATTTTTATTTTTGAAGGTTTGAAATGTCTTAAATAAGCGAACACTGGAGAGCCCATTACGTGCAAGGCTCTATGGAGGGGAGGAGAGGTGTAAGCCATTACTCTTTCACTCAAAGAGCTGGTCACTGAAGCAGGAGGATGTCTAAGAGGAAAGGTGAAAAATACAAGATAGTGTCAACAGATGCCCAATTATGCAGATTAACTACAGTGGTGGGAATTCAAGGACGATTAAGCACTAGCTGTTTGCATACTGCCTCCCCCAAATTCCATACGTCTACTGAGGACAAATAAACATTGCTGATGGGATGAAAGAAGTGCCTTGTTTTGATGAGCCTGTGTGCTCCCACATAGCTTGGCAGTAACATTTTGATCACTGAATACTTCTTCCCAATGATATTTTATAGTATTGGAAGAGTGTTTCCTGGAAGAAAGCAGTGTTTACTCCAACTCAAAAATCATGTCCTGAATTAGAGTCAATTTCTAAAAAAGACTTCTGCTTAAATGCCAAAGCAGAGAGGAAATTTTTTAGAGTACAACGTATTATTCAGGATAAGTTGAGAAATACAAATACTTTCTTTTCAAGGCAACTCCCACAACCAAGGCAGGGCAGTGTGGTGGCTAAGAGCACAGATGCTGACGCCAGACTGCCTGGTGTCCATCCTTGCTCTTGTACTTATTGAGTGACCCTGGCTAAGTACTTTACTTCTCAGTGCCTTTTTTTTTCTTTTGTTTTAAATTTGGAGCTGCCAGAAGAAAATACCGGCAGTAATCTCTTTGACATTGGTCTTAGTAACATTTTTCTAGATGTATCTCCTCAGGCAAGGGAGCAAAAGCAAAAATAAACTTTTGGGACTACACCAAAATAAAATTTTTGCACAAGAAAGGAAACCATCAACAACAAAAAAGGCAGCCTACTGAATGGGAGAAGATATTTGCAAATGGTATATCTGATAGGGGGTTGATATCCAAAAAATACAAAGAACGTATACAACTCAGTAGCAAATAATAATATAATAATCCAAATAAAAAATGAGCAGAGGGCCAAAATAAACATTTTTCCAATGAACACCTATAGATGGTCAATAGAAACGTGAAAAAATGCTCAGCATCACTCACCACCAGGGAAATGTAAATCAAAACCACAATGAGAGATCCCATCACACCTGTCAGTATGGCTAGAATCAAAAGACAAGAAATAACAAGTGTTGGTGAGGATGTGGAGGAAAGGGAATCCTTGTGCACTGTTGATGAGAATGTAAACTGGTGTAGCCATTATGGAAGACAGTCTGGAGGGTCCTCAAAAACTTAAAAATACAATATGATCCAATAATTCCACTACTGGGTATTTACCCAAAGAAAACAAAAACACTTATTTGAAAAGATACTTGCACACCTGTGTTTATTGTAGCATTATTTATAATAACCAAGATAGGAAAGCAACCTAAGAATCCATTAATGGATGAATGGATAAAAATGTGTGTACATACACACACACACACACACACGCGCACACATACAGGAATATCATTCAGCCATAAAAAAGGATGAGATCTTGCTATTTGCGACAACATGGATGGACCTAAAGGGTATTGTATTAAGTGAAGTAACTTAGAGAAAGACAAATACTATATGAATTTATTTATATGTAGAATATAAAAAAACCAAAACAAATGAACAAATAAAAACAGAAGTAGACCAATAAAAACAGAGAAGGAACTGATGGTTGCCAGAAGGGAGATGGATGGGGGGATGGCCAAAATAAGTGTTGGGGAGTGGGAGGTACAAGCTTCCAGTTTTGGAATGAGTTACTCATGGGGATGAAGGGTATAGCATAAGGAATATGGTCATTGGTATTGTAATAGTATGGTATGATGATAGATGGTAGCTGTACTTGGGTGAGTATAGCATAACATGTAGAATGGTTGAAACACTGTGTTGTACATCTGAAACTAATATAACATTCTCAGTGTTACTGTACTTCAATTAAAAAAATCAGACATTAGGATGGGGAAATAATAAAATATGAAACCATACATCAAATTCCTGTTCATCAAGGTTAAATCTGAATAGAAGAGTATAGTTAATGAATTTGATTTTTTTTACTAGATGGAAAAAGAAACAGGCAAACACTGAGTCTAGGAGTAAAAAACCTTGTGTTTGAACTCCAGCCTCACCTGCTCTGTGGCATCAGACAAGTGTTATAACCTCTCGAAATCTTGGGTTTTCCCTTGTTTAAAGCCAATGATAATTCCAACCTTAATAGTGTTATGATGAGGATGAAATTCAGTGGTACTTATGTACCAGGTATGGGCAGGTGCTCAATAAATACATAATAATTTGTATTTTAAGAGGAGGGAGAGCCAGCCTGTGGTCATTTACAGCCAGTCATTACTGATTATGTGTGTTCAATGGCCACCTAGTGTGTCTTTGAATGTTGATCAGAATTAAAGTGAAGAAATAGAAAAAATTCAGATGTCTGAACAGTCTGGAATCTATCTTTGCACATTTTTCAGAAAATACTGGGTCATTTTCAGAATCCTTAGTACAGTATGGGTGTATGTATAATTATTTTTTACCAGTGTTTGTGCTAATGTGGGTTAAGTGGCTTTAGAAAAAGGGTGTAATTAAGGTGATTTGGCAGCGAGTTCTTTCATAAGTAACATAAGCAACTCAAATGCATTTAAATGATGGGTAAGAGGGCCCAGTTTCCGTTTGGGGTAACTTGGGAACAGAATCAGTAAGTAAGGTAGATGCTCCCAGGGGCCCAGATTACTGATTCATTGACCCAAAGACAATGCAAAATGCCAGGCCAGCAGAAGATGGAATACAGAGGGCAATGTTACCAGGAGGTGCCCCCAGGAGAGGAGCAAGGAAGGTTCTATTTTGCAGAAGGAAAGAAACCAGCTTGGCAATTTCCAGACTAAAAAGCTGGTATACCAGGAGTGATAGAACGTGGGGCCCAGTGGTTGTTTCTGTCTGCAGGACCTGAGCGTATGTTGAGTGAGGCACACTCCACACCCCTCTCTGTGAACTCGGAAGTCCAGAGCATGGGAAAAGCAGTAGAGATTTTTATCTAAGTCACTCCTTGCCCAATTTTTCTCCTTTCATATCCTGAATTATTCTTCAGATAGAAGAGATGATGTTTTGTTTTGAGAGAGAGTCTTTATAGCCACTTACTAAATATTTGTTTTTCCCTATCAATACCTGTGTCTATTTTCTTACTTCCCTCAAGCTAATTTTTAATCAGCAGCCTACTCTTCCTGCCCTAACATTAAACACCCTAATTTCCAAAGTTTGGTTAAGTCTTCGTTTTTCATTTCTTTGTTTTGCTCTTTGGAGTGGAGGCAGATCCTATTTAGTTAAATAGATGGAAGAATAATAATAGAATGTGAACGTGGGAGGGGGCCCTGCTTGTCATCTAGCCCAAGTTTGACTAGGAAGCTCAGGAAGGTTTACTTTCTAAACATTCTCAGGGCCGTCAACAGATTGTACTCATCTTACTACATCATGCTGGGGAGTTGAGCCAAGATTTTTTCCCTGGGGGAATTGGAAAAAAATATATAGGGCTACTAAATAGTGCTTACTCACAGGATTGGTATGAGTGTTACCGAGTTCTATATGTAAAGCTGTGAGAACCCTCAGAATCTTCCTTTTTATTATTTGTTTATTTCTGTATAACAGATCCCAACACTTAGCCTGAAACAAGAATCATCATTTACTTTCTTTCAGGGTTTCTGAGGGTCTAGAATTTCAGAGCTGCTGAGCTGTGGGCTTCCCCTAGAGAGAGAGATCTAAGAGACCATTGTGGAAATGTGATGCTTCTACAGACTGGCTTTGCCAATCATACACTGTCACTTCTCCTTTGTCCCACTCATATTCATTGTGGGAGGGCCTATGTAAGGGCACGATTACCAGGAGGTGGCCCACAGTCTGGCCATCATGGAGGCTGGAGACCATACCCATTAAGGAAGCATTAATGTAGGATACTTAAATACAGAATATTTTTAAATTATGCAGTCCACATAGACACTCAGCAGTGTTTTCTCAAAGGAGAGTTTGGTCTATAATGATTGTATTGCTAAACTCAAATTATCAGGTGTTTTGGTTTGGGTTCTCTTGAAAGCAGAACCTGAGACAAGGACTTGGTCTAGAGAGTTCATTTAGGAGGTGATCCCAGGAAACAGGAGGGAGGGAGTGTGGAAAGTGGGGCAGGGAAGAAGGGAAAGCATATCTAAGGGTGTATTGTGGGATTGCTGCTATGGCCACCATGGACTTCCTTCCTCTGGGACCTGCTAAGAAAGGTACAGAAGGAAGGGAGGCCGAGACATTTATGCACCAGCTCCCAGCTCTCACTGACTGTTTTCACCTGGGAGATAAGCCTCCTATACATGTCAGATCTGTACTTGTCTCTAGACTAGGGGCCCCTGTGGTTGTGGGGAAGGCTCTGAGATCTAGTGGAAACCTGGACTCTTGCTGGAGGCAGGATGCTGTCAGCACATGGTGAGTGTGTGCTCACGCAGGTGGGCTGAAGGATGTGATGTAGATACTGGAGGCATTTGCTACATGAGGCTTGCGGGAGCGGGGCATTAGGTGGGTGTGTTAGTTCAGCTCCCCCAAGAAGCAGATGTCAAGACAGGATTAGATATGCAAGAAATTTGGGGAACATGCCTTGAGGAAAATGGGGAGGGAGCTGGAAGAGGCCGGGAGAGCAGTCAGATATTAAGTCTGACCTGGGGAGGAGAAGGGATAGAGGAAATGTCGGGTAGAAAGAGTCTTAAGATTGTGGTGTAGTTCTCAGAAGGGTTCAGCCAGGCTAATGTGGAGGCCTCAAGCCCAAATCTCCCATTGAACAAGTCCTGGGTTTCACAGGAATGGGCCAGCCTTTGTGTCCAGTCATGTGAAGCACAGCCTCAGTGCAGATGCCTTGGTGGGTTCTCAGCCCAGGCAGTTGGGTTCCCTGCTGTCATAGATGTCGGAGGCACATCCTGAGGGCAGCCACACTTAACTTTTATGCATGGACAGCACAGGTAGTTGCAACAAGCCTTGTATTGGGGGGACCAGAGGTCATTCACCCTGAGATACTAAGATTTGCTTCCTCCTTGTCTGCCACATTGTCTGAAATCCTCCCCCCCACCCCCCATCAGAGACTAATCCCTTTGTTTAAATTGTTGTCCTCTCTTCCAGGTCAGCTCTGGGAAAAGTAACATAGGGAGCCACTAATGCTTTACTGTGGACGAATTATTTTATTCTATGATTGAAGGAATCTGGGACAACATGAGGGCATGTGGATGTAGGCTGAATAGCATTTAAGGAAAAGGGTACAAATATGCACTGGGGACCACACTGGGTCCGCTGCCAGAAGTGGAACAAAACCAACCATCAGACTGTAGTGAAAAAACAAGTAAAATGTGCTGGGAATGAGTGTCATTAGCCTTGTCCAGTGTCCACTACCCTTGTCACTACCCTTGTCACTTTCCCCTATTTTCAGAGTATTTTTAAGGAGGGTGTACTTTTCTGGATGGTTTGAGAAATCAAGTAAATGTCCAGATGGCTGGAATGTTTGAGTTCGGAAAGGAGGGAAGACACCTCCAAATTTTTCAGAAGCTCGTCCATGAGTCACTTTAGTAGAATCCCTAGAGCTCAAAAATGTAAGTTTCTTGTCCCCTCCCCCCTCATCTGTGTTCATTTAGCCAAGGGTTTCTCTCTGCACTTGTAGGAGCATGTGTCCTTATGCTTATATGTTTCTGAAATTTTAGACTCTGATCAGTTGGCTTTGCAACTTTTTAAAGACTGTTAAAGGAATTCTGTAACTTCATATTTCCTCTATCCTTCCACTGGACTTTCAAAACTCTTTAGGGGTTGCTCTGAGGACAGTTAGCATAGGCTCCCTCACAGTATTCTGTTTAATTCAAGCCAGCAGATTTCTTAAGTTATTTCTGTGCTCTGCTTGAGGGTATAGAAATAACAGAGATGAAGACTTGGTCCTTGCCCTTTTGGGAGTCATGACAATGATGGAAAGCAGACAGCACCGGGGTGGGATGGGGGTGAGAGTAGGGAGGGGACCGCTGGACCAGCTGCCATCCCACAGGAGCAAAGCAGGCTGCAGGGAGGGTGGAATGAATTTGCTGGCATGAGGCGAAAGGGAACAGATTTCCTGGGAGGTCAAGTCCGAAGAGGGCTGGACCAAGTGCAGAGTTTGGGTGGGGAAGGGAAAAGCCATTCTTGCAGCAAAGAGAGCTGGAGTCATGGGCAGGGTGAAGTCACACCTTGTTTACGGGCATTTGACGGAAGTACCCGGAACTTGAACTTGAGTGGGCGGGGAGTACTGGCGGGGGAGGGGCGGGGGGAGGGCGGAAATGCAGGATTAAAGCCCTAACCCTTAGAGAAAAATTTGGAAGGAGGGGATGCGTGACCTGCTTCAGATGTTGGTTTGCAGTGGTGTGGGGGTGGACGGGAATCCTGGTGTACCGGCAGGTCTAATCTGCCTTCTCGGAAGGAAACGTCTGCACGGAGCTGACCATGTCTCACTTAGTCTTGTTTGCCTGGCAGTGCTCAGCTTAGACGCTCAGTGTGTACACTTTGAATAAGTATTTACACACACACACACACACCAATTTCTCTCTCCTTTTTTTTCTCGGAGGTTTTCTTTTAAGTAGGGAATTAAGAATAGATTAAGCTACCAGGAGGAAGGACTCTGATCTCACACTGACTGCAGGCTGCCCCGTAGTTGTGGACAGCACGTTTCAGATTTACGCTTTGTAACATAAACGCGTTTCCTACTCGTCCTCTTCTCATGGATTTTATCAAAAATTTGACTCTTCCTGGTCCCAGCACGTGCATGGGCCTCATGACAGCACATTTTAGGAGTGGACTGACGCAGAGATCCATGTGGTCAGGTATTAGGGTTGCCAGTGCTACAGCCTGCATGGCGGTAAAAGGGAAAACAGACGGATTTTCTTGCATCCTGGGTCTCTTCCAATTTTCTTAGCCATAAAACAATTCACAAACTCAAGTAGAAAAAAGTATCTTCTTTTGAAAAAAACTTTGCATTTTTTATTCAGTTTTTATTTTAATTCCAGTATAGTAAACATGCAGAGCTATATTAGTTTTCAGGTGTACAATACAGTGACTCAACAATTCTGTCTGTTACTCAGTGGTCATCAGGACAAGTGCCCTCCTCCTCACCTGTTTCACCCATCCCCCTCACCCCCACGTCCCCTCTGGTAACTGTCAGTTTGTTCTGTATGTAAGTAAGAGTGTTTCTTCGACTCTCTTTTTCCTTGTTTGTTTCTTAAACTCCACATAAGAGTGAAATCATGATATTTGTCTTTCTCTGACAGATTTATTTTGCTCAGCATTATACTCTCTAGCTCCATCTATATTGTTGCAAATGGCAAGAATTCATCCTTTTTTTATGACTGAATAATATCCCATGTTATGTATCTATAACATATGTTCTTTATCCATTCATGTATCAGTGTACACTTTGGCTGCTTCCCTAATTTGGCTATTGTAAATAATGCTACAATAAACACATGTATCCGTTTGATGGTTTTTGTATTCTTTGAATAAATACTGAATAGTGTGATTAGTGGGTTGTAGTGTAGTTCTGTTTTTAATTTTTTGAGGGACCTCCATACTGTCTTCCACAATGGCTGCACCAGTTTTCATTTCCATCAAAAGTGCACAAGGGTTCCTTTTTCTTCATATCCTCTCCAATACTTGTTGTTTCTTGTGTTTTTGATTTTAGCCGCTCTGACAGATGGGAGGTGATCTCTCATTGTGGTTTTGATTTGCACTTTCTTAATGTTGAGCATCTTTTCATCTGTCTGTTGGCTATCTGATGTCTTCTGTGGAGAAATGCCTACTCATCTCTTCTGCCCATTTTTAATTGGATTATTTGGTTTTTTTTTTGGATGTTGAGTTGTATAAGTTCTTTATATATTTTGGATTCTTACCCTTTATTGGATATGTCACTTGCAAATATCTTCTCCCATTCAGTAGGTTTGCCTTTTAGTTTTGTTGATTGTTTCCTTCATTGTGCAGAAGTCCTAGTAATTTATTTTTGCTTTTATTTTTCTTGTCTCATTGTTTCATATTTAGAAAAATGTTGCTACAGCCAATGTCCTAGAAATTACTTACTGTGCTCTCTTCTAGGATTTTTATGATTTCAGGTCTCACATGTATGTCTTTAATCCATTTCGAATTTGTTTTTGTGTATGGTATAAGAAAGTGGTCCAGTTTTACTCTTTTGCATGTGTCTCTATAGTTTTCTCAACACCATTTGTTGAAGAGACTGTGTTTTGCCCATTAGATAGTCTTTCCTGCTTTGTTGAAGATTAATTGACCATATAATTGTGGGTTCATTTCTGAGTTTTCTGTTCTGTTCTATTGATCTATGTGTCTATTTTTGTGTGTCAGTACCATATTGTTTTGAGTACTACAAACAAATATATAACTTTGTAATATAACAATATATAACTTTGTAGTCAGGAATTGTGATGCCTCCAGCTTTGCTTTTCTTTTTCAGTATTGCTTTGGCTATTCGGGATCTTTTGTGGTTTCATACAAATTTTAGGATTGTTCTACTTCTGTAAAAAATACTATTGGTATTTTGATTGCAATTACATGTGTAGATTCCATTGGGTAGTATAGACATTTTAACAATATTTATTCTTCCATTCCATGAGCATGGAATGTCTTCCCATTTCTTTGTGTCATCTTCAGTTTCTTTCATTAATGTTTTATAGTTTTCAGACTATAGGTCTTTCACCTTTTTGGTTAAATTTATCCTAGGCATTTTATTATTTTTGGTGCTGTTGTAAATGGGATTGTTTTTTTTTTAATTTATTTTTTAAACTTACATCCAAGTTAGCATATAGTGCAACAATGATTTCAGGAGTAGATTCCTTAATGCCTCTTACCCATTTAGCCCATCCCCTCTCCCACAACCCCTCCAGTAACCCTCAGTTTGTTCTCCATCTTAAAGAGTCTCTTCTTATGTTTTGTCCCCCTCCCTGCTTTCATATTGGTTTTTCTTCCCTTCCCTTATGTTCTATCTTAAAGTCCTCATATGAGTGAAGTCATATGATATTTGTCTTTGACTAATTTCGCTTAACATAATACCCTCTAGTTCCATCCACATAGTTGCAAATGGCAAGATTTCATTCTTTCTAATTGCCGAGTACTACTCCATTGTGTATATATACCACATCTTCTTTATCCATTCATAAGTCGATGGACATTTGGGTTCTTTCCATACTTTGGTTGTTGTTGATAGTGCTGCTATAAACATTGGGGTGCATGTGCCCCTTTAAAACAGCATCCCTGTATCCCTTGGATCAATACCTAGTAGTGCAAATTGAAGGGTCATAGGGTAGTTCTATTTTTAATTTTTTGAGGAATCTCCATACTGTTTTCCAGAGTGGCTGCACCAGTTTTCATTCCCACCAGCAGTGCAAAAGGGTTCCTCTTTCTCCACATCCTCGCCAACATCTGTTGTTGCCTGAGTTGTTAATGTTAGCCATTCTGACAGGTGTGAGGTGGTATTTCATTGTGGTTTTGATTTGTATTTCCCTGATGATGAGTGATGTTGAGCATTTTTTCATGTGTCAATTGGCCATCTGGATGTCTTCCTTAGAGAAGTGTCTATTCATGGCTTTTGCCCATTTGTTCACTGGATTATTTGTTTTTTGGGTGTTGAGTTTGATAAGTTCTTTATAGATTTTGGATACTAACCCTTTATCTGATACGTCGTTTGCAAATATCTTCTCCCATTCTGTCGGTTGCCTTTTAGTTTTGCTGATTGTTTCCTTCGCTGTGCAGAAGCTTTTTGTTTTGATGAGGTCCCAATAGTTCATTTTTGCTTTTGTTTCCCTTGCCTCCAGAGACATGTTGAGTAAGAAGTTGCTACAGCCAAGGTCAAAGAAGTTTTTGCCTGCTTTCTCCTCGAGGATTTTGATGGCTTCCTGTCTTACATTGAGGTCTTTCATCCATTTTGAGTTTATTTTTGTGTATGGTGTAAGAAAGTGGTCCAGGTTCATTTTTCTGCCTGTTGCTGTCCAGTTTTCTCAGCACCACTTGCTGAAGAGACTGTTTTTATTCCATTGGATATTCTTTACTGCTTTGTCAAAGATTAGTTGGCCATACGTTTGTGGGTCTATTTCTGGGTTCTCTATTCTGTTCCATTGATCTGAGTGTCTGTTTTTGTGCCAGTACCATACTGTCTTGATGATTGCAGCTTTGTAGTATATCTTGAAGTCCGGGATTGTGATGCCTCCTGCTTTGGTTTTCTTTTTCAAGATTGCTTTGGCTATTTGGGGTCTTTTCTGGTTCCATACAAATTTTAGGATTGTTTGCTCTAGCTCTGTGAGGGATGCTGTTGTAATTTTCATGGGGATTGCATTGAATATGTAGATTGCTTTGGGAAGTATCGACATTTTAACAATATTTGTTCTTCCTATCCAGGAGCATGGAATATTTTTACATTTTTTTGTGTCTTCTTCAATTTCTTTCATAAGCTTTCTATAGTTTTCAGTGTATAGATTTTTCACCTGTTTGGTTAGGTTTATTCCTAGGTATTTTATGGTTTTTGGTGCAATTGTAAATGGGATCGATTCCTTAATTTCTCTTTCTGTTGCTTCATTGTTGGTGAATAGGAATGCAACCGATTTCTGTGCATTGATTTTATATCCTGCAACTTTGCTGAATTCGTGGATCAGTTCTAGCAGTTTTTTCATGGAATCTTTTGGGTTTTCCATATAGAGTATCATGTCATATGTGAAGAGTGAAAGTTTGACCTTCTCCTGGCTGATTTAGATGCCATTTCTTTGTGTTGTCTGATTGCTGAAGCTAAGAATTCCAATACTATGTTCAGTAACAGTGGCGAGAGTGGACATCCCTGTCTTGTTCCTGACCTTAGGGGGAAAGCTATCTGTTTTTCCCCATTGAGGGTGATATTAGCATTGGGTCTTTCATATATGGCTTTTATGATCTTGAGGTATAATCCTTCTGGGATAAAAGGAAAGTAGAGATGTACTTTCTTGAGGGTTTTTATCAAGAAAGAATGCTGTATTTTGTCAAATGCTTTCTCTGCATCTATTGAGAGGATCATGTGGTTCTTGTCCTTTCTTTTATTGATGTGCTGAATCACACTGATTGTTCTGTGGATATCAAACCAGCCCTGCATTCCAGGTATAAATCCCACTTGGTCGTGGTGAATAATTTTTTGAATGTATTGTTGGATCTGGTTGGCTAATATCTTGTTGAGGATTTTTGCTTCCATGTTCATCAGGGAAATTGGTCTATAGTTCTCTTTTTTCGTGGGTCTTTGTCTGGTTTTGGAATCAAGGTATTGCTGGCTTTATAGAAAGAATTTGAGGGGCGCCTGGGTGGCTCAGTCGGTTAAGTGTCCGACTTCGGCTCAGGTCACGATCTCGCGGTCCGTGAGTTCGGGCCCCGCGTCGGGCTCTGGGCTGATGGCCCAGAGCCTGGAGCCTGCTTCCGATTCTGTGTCTCCCTCTCTCTCTGCTCCTTTCCCGTTCATGCTCTGCCTCTCTCTGTCTCAAAAATAAATAAACGTTAAAAAAATAAAAAACTTAAAAAAAAAGAAAGAATTTGGAAGTTTTCCTTCCATTTCTAGTTTTTGGAACAGCTTCAAGAGAATAGGTACTAACTCCTCCTTAAATGTTTGGTAGAATTCTCCTGGAAAGCCATCTCGCCCTGGACTCTTGGTTTTGGGGAGATTTTTGACTACTAATTCGATTTCTTTAGTGTTTATGGGAATGGGATTGTTTTCTTAATTTCTTTCTGCTGCTTCAATATTGAAGAAATGCAACAGATTTCTTCTTTTTTTAATGTTTATTCTTGAGAGAGAGAGACAGAGCATGAGCAGGGGAGGGGCAGAGAGAGACAGAGACACAGAATCTGAAGCTGGCTCTAGGCTCTAAGCTGTCAGCACAGAGCCTGATGTGGGGCTCCAGCTCACGAACCATGAGATCATGACCTGAGCTGGACTCTTAACTGACTGAGCCACCCAGGCGCCCCCTAAGAAATGCAACAGATTTCTGTACATTGATTTTATATCTGGTGACCTTACTGAATCCCTTTATCAGTTCTAGTAGCTTTTTGGTGGAGTCTTTAGTGTTTTCTATATACAGTATCATGTCATCTGCAAATAGTGAAAGTTTTACTTCTTCCTTACCAATTTGAGGGCCTTTTATTCCTTTTTCTTGTTGATTGCTGTGGCTTGGACTTCAGTATTATGTTGAATAAAAGTGGTGATGATGTATATCCTTGTCTTGTTCCTGACCTTCGGGGAAGCTCTCAGTTTTTCCCCATTAAGTATAATGTTTGCTGTGTGTTTTTCATATAAAGCCTTTATTATGTTGAGTAATGTTCCCTCTAAACTTTGTTGAGGGTTTTTATCATGAATGGCTGTTATACTCTGTCAAATGCTTTTTTTGCATCTATTGAAATGATCGTAAGGTTCTTACCCTTTCACTTATTGATGTGATGTATCATGTTGGTTGATTTGCAAATATTGAACCACCCTTGTAACCTAGAAATAAATCCCCCTTGATCATGGTGAATGATTTTTTTTAAATGTATTGTTGGATTAGGTTTGGTAGTAATTTGTTGAAGGTTTTTGCATCTGTATTCATCAGAGATACTGGCCTGTACTTCTCTTTTTCTGTAGTGTCTTTATCTGGTTTTGGTATCGTGGTAACGCTGACCTCATAGAATGAATTTGGAAGTTTGAATTTGGAAGTTTTCCTTCCTCTTCTGATTTTGGAATACTTTGAGAAGAATGGGTATTAATTCTTCTTTAAATGTTTGGTGAAATTTGCCTATGAAGCTGTCTGTTCCTGGTCTTTTGTTTGTTAGGAGTTTTTTGATTACTGATTGAATTCCTTTGCTAGTAATCAGTGTGTTCTAATTTTCTATTTCTTCTTGCTTCACTTTTAATAGTTTATATGTTTCTAGGAATTTATCTGTTTCTTCTGGGTTGTGAATTTTGTTGGTGTATAGTTTTTCATAATATTCTCTTATAATTGTATGTCTGTGGTATTTGTTATTTCTCCTCTCTCATTTGTGATTGTATTTATTTGAGTTCTCTCTTTTTTTGAGAGAGTGTGTATCCGCATGAAATCAGGGGAGGAGCAGAGGGAGAGGAAGAGAATCTTAAGCAGTCTCCATGCTTAGTGTGGAGCCCTACACGGGGCTCAATTTCACAACCATGAGATCATGACCTGAGCTGAAATCAAGAGTTGAATGCTTAACTGAATGAGCCACCCAGGTGTCCCTCTTATTTTTCTTGCTAAGTCTGTCTAGAGGTTTATCAGTGTTGTTGAGTTTTTCAGAGAACTGGCTCCTGGTTTCATCAAGTGTTCTATTGTTTTTTTGTTTGTTTTAGTTCCTATACTATTTATTTCTGCTTTAATCTTTATTATTTCCTTCTTTCTGCTGGTTTGGAGTTTTTTGTTGTTCTCTTTCTAGCTCCTTCAGGTATGAGATTAGGTTGTTTAGTTGAGATTTTTCTTGCTTCTTTTTTATTTTTATTTTATTTTATTTTAAATGCTTTTGATGTTTCTACTTTCTTTTTTTTAATTTTTTTTTTAACGTTTATTTATTTTTGAGACAGAGAGAGACAGAGCATGAACGGGGGAGGGTCAGAGAGAGGGAGACACAGAATCTGAAACAGGCTCCAGGCTCTGAGATGTCAGCACAGAGCCCGACACGGGGCTCGAACTCACAGACCGTGAGATCATGACCTGAGCTGAAGTTGGCCGCTTAATCGCCTGAGCCACCCAGGCGCCCCAAGATTTTTCTTGCTTCTTGATGTAGGCCTGTATTGCTATAAACTTCCCTCTTAGAACTGCTTTTGCTGCATCCCAAAGGTTTTGGACCATTGTGTTTTCGTTTTCATTTGTTTCCATATAATTTTTGATTTCTTCTTTGATTTCTTGGCTGACCCATTCATTGTTTAGTAGCATGTTATTTAACTTCCATTGGTCTTTTCATATTTTATCTTGTGGTTGATTTCTAGATTCTTAGCATTGTGTTCAGAAAAGATGCATAGTATGACTTTGATTGAAAAAAGTATACTCTTAAAAAAAAGAGAAAACAATAACAACAAACAACAAAAAATACCTACCAGTTGCAATTTTGAGGAATGTAAATAATCATGGATTTTTCTGTTTTGCCTGGCTTAATTGCAATTCATTTTTTGTACAAGTGTGAACACTAGCCTATCGCATTCTATTGATGTTTATAGATTTATTTTCAGAGAGAGAGAGAAACTGAGAGACCTTCAGATATTTGGCTATTAGCATGGGAGAGTTTATTGAGATACAGAATAAAAATTAGCAAAAGGAAATATTATCCACCAAGTGCCACAGCATAATCCATGGCCAAATGATTTGGCCGGGCACTTAGAAGTAAAGGTTTGCTCCTTTCTCAATATGCCGAAGGTGGATCTATGTCTCCATTCTCTGGGCATCATTTTCCCAAAGCACATACACTGCTTAACTGATGATTGTAGATGGAATTCTGTCCTTCTGTCCAGCTCCAAACTAAGAGATTATTAATCACTTTAAACTTATTCAGAAATAAAAAATCCAGCCAATGGAGAAATCATTTTATAGGTCTATATTATGCTCTGTTTATATTTATTAAGTCCTTACTTATCTTGGGGAAAATGATGAAGTCTTACATTTTGTATTTTATAGTTTACAGAACATGTTTCATCCATTACCCCGTGAAAATCTTAATAAGAGGAGACATTTATGTTTGGTTTTATAGTTTAAGAAATCCAAGCTTCTGATATTTCTTGAGATCACGTATCTTTATTTTTTGTTTTGTGTGTCGTGAAAAAAAAAAAAACAAACACCTTTGATGGACCTTCCTTGACAGTTGGGAGAATGGTTCAGCTCTTAGCTCTGGCTAAGAGTCATGTCCAGTATCTTTATATTCTGACTCCCAAGCCACGATTTGACCCCCAAAAATGGACTGATGAGATTTGCAGGTTTACTGCATTTTTAAAACAGGGAAGTCCAGGGGCGCCTGGGTGGCTCAGTCGGTTAAGCGGCCGACTTCAGCTCAGGTCATGATCTCACTGCCCGTGAGTTCGAGCCCCGCGTCGGGCTCTGTGCTGACCGCTCAGAGCCTGGAGCCTGTTTCAGATTCTGTGTCTCCCTCTCTCTCTGCCCCTCCCCTGTTCATGCTTTGTCTCTCTCTGTCTCAAAAATAAATAAATGTTGAAAAAAAAAATTTTAAAACAAACAAAAAAAAACCAGGGAAGTCCATTGTGCTCTAATTAATGAGTATGGTTGACCCTTGAGTAACATGGGGGTTAGGGGAGCTGACCCCCGACATTGTTGAAAATTCCTGTTAACTTTTGACTCCCCCCAAACTTAATACTAATAGTCTACTGTTGACTGGAAGCCTTACTGATAACACATATTACAATTAACACGTATTTTGTATGTTATGAGTATTACATACTGTGTTCTTACAATAAGGTAAACCAAGAAAGGAAAATGTAAGCAAGAAAATCATAAGGAAGAGAAAACACATCTAGAGTACTGTGCTGTATTTATTGAAAAAAAATGTGTAAGTGGACCTCTACAGCTCAATCCTGTGTTGTTTAAAGGGTCAACTGTACTTGATTCAAGCAGAATTGAAATCAAAAGTATTAAAATGAAAATAAAAAGCCATTAACATTTATTGGACACTTACTAAAGTGCCAGGCATTGGAGAGGACATGCATTATCTCATTTAATCCTCCCAACAAACCTAAGAGGTGAGGTACTACAGTCACTTCTATTTTTATAGATTCAAAAAAAGAGCTTATAAAGGTTAAGAAAGAAAAATCACAGGTCACATGGCTAGTGAATACCAGAACTATATTTGAACCCACGTGTGTTAGATGCCAGAGCTAAGAGCTTAACCACTCTTCCAACTGTCAAGGAGGGTCCGTCAAAGGTGGTTTTTTCGTGACACACAAAACAGATACAGGTCAGTTTTATGGAGCGTTTCCTCTGTGCAGACCTAGTGCTGTATGTTTTATGTGCAATTTCTCATTTGCTTCTTACAACAAACGTGTGAAGGAGGAACAGTTATTGCCCCATGATTTTACAGATGGCATAGCTGAGGCACAGAGAAGTGAAGTATCTTGCTAGTAACGGCAGAGCTCATATCTGAACCCAAATAATAATCTGCCCAGAATCTGAGCACTTGACTTCTGTCTAATGCTTCAACCCAGGTTTTTCTCATTCTGTTTTGGTCAAAAGCTGGGAAGATGTGACATTGTTCAGGGTGCTCGGGGTTCTTGGGCCTGACAAGGGAGCCACTTGTCTTCTTGGACAAGCTGGTAATAAGCAGACTTTTCCTACAAGGAAAGAGTTTAATAGGAACTTTCTACAAGGACTTGGTGTGAAAAGTCATCTGGAAATATCACATTTTTGTACTTGAGCAGCAAATATGCCTCCAAGATTTTACTGTAAGGCAGGGGTTTGCACAAGTTAGAAGTGTATTTATTCCCATGAGTCTGAAAAGAGAACAAGGTTAGGTTAAGTAGCTATTAATAATAGTTGACAATAAGAAAAAAATACAGTGGTTGTCACAGTTTCTTAAATAGATTATTTGTTAGATTATTAGAGTATTGGGGTAATACTTGCTACTTGTTTATTTTCTTTTAATTTCAGGCACACACAATTAGATTAATAATCTTTATTACACACTGTCTACATGGGTCCTTGTGACTTGTTCATACTATCGATTTAAATCTATTTTAAAGCAAATTGAGAACATATTCTATTATATGCTCCCAGGCTACAGCTCTGGCATGTGGTTTATCTGTGGAGTTTTCCCCACACTCCAGACATAAAACCTAGAGGCTTTGGAGAGTCTGTCCTGAAACCCAGAACATGATGGCAAATGACCCTGCCGTTGGTAAGAAGCTTCTCTCTTTTCAGCAGGAGTTAATAAGTAAGCCTTCAGGGCAGAGTCAGCCACAGGCTTGATGAGAACACAGTATTCATGACATTCTCTCCAAATTCCAAGGAAATAAAACGAACAAGTGGTGATTTCCCAGGAAAATTGAGGCCATGTTTCCAGTGCCCTCAGAATCCTCATAAGCACCATCCCTCAGCCAATTAAAAAAGTTGCTCACATCCTCAGTGTTTTTCCTTGGGAGGGCCAGTTGGGACGAGGCCACAAAGTTGCTTCTCATTGGAAACTTGGGGAACCCGTACTCTGTCCATGGCTTGGTCAGAACCCTTCTAACCAGGAATTTACAGGAAAAACTTGAAGAGAAATCTCTTCAAAGACTTTCATACTTGTCCCTTCCCCATCATGACTTCCTTTTTCTGTTTCTACGGAAAACAAATGTGTTGCAACTTCCCTACCCCCAAAGTGGATATTAATTGTGACTGGGCATTTTGTGCACTAGTTGATGTCATTGTAAAGACCATGCCTCTGTCAAGGGCATTTGGGTTAGTTTTCTTTTTCGGTTATTTGTCTCCAGTTTGGCAGTGCATTGCAGTGGCTTAGAGTGTGAACTCTGCAGTCATATTGACAGTTTCAAGTTCCAACTCCAACACTGACTAGCACATTTAAAAACAAATCTTTGGTAATTACCACCTCAAGCTGTCGCAAGGATTAAGTCAGACGTCCTTTGTAGCATATTAGCACAGCTCTTGGCACATAGTAAGTACTCATTAAATGTTAGTTGCTGACATTGTAAAACATGATATTATTATGAAATACATACAATTACTATTCCATATCTTAATAAATTTATACTTTTGTTTTTCCTAGCTAGATGCCCTGAAGTAAGATTTGGGGTCCAAGAGTATATGCATTACAATTTTAATACATGGTGTCTAACTGCTACCTAACAAGTTTACAGTCCTGTTACTAAAGGGGGTGGTCTTCTTCCCAAATCTCAACCAGCATGGGAGATTAGAAATCATTTCACTTTTGGCTAATATGATGGTTAGAAATTGTTTCTTTATCATTCTAATTGGCATTTTACTGATCTCTAAAGAGACTGGGCACACAGATTTATTGGCCATTTTCAGATTTTCTTGTCAAGTCTTAACAGGTTGTTTGTTCATAGCCTTTGTCTATGGGGTTTAATAATTACTGCTATTTTGACTAAATGCTGCTAATTTATAAACACCATGAATTAAGGATATTTTACAAGTTGAACATATTTCTCTTATTGTATTATTTGTATTCCTTTTCTTTTTCTTTAATTTTTAAAAAATTTTTATTTTTGAGAGAGAGTGAGCACGTGTGCAAGTGAGTGGGGGAGGGGCAGAGAGAGAGGTAGACACAGAATCTGAAGCAGCCTCCTGGCTCTGAGCTGTCAGCACAGAGCCTGATGTGGGGCTTGAACTCACAAACAGTGAGATCATGACCTGAGCCGAAGTCAGATGCTTAACTGACCGAGCCACCCAGGCACCCCTGTATTTCTTTTCTTTAGTGGTCTTTTGCTATACTGCCATTTACATTTTTCATATAGACTGATATAACCATTTTTCCTTTATGTCTTCTGGGTATTCTGCTAGTAAACGCTTTTGAATGTTATGCATATGGTAGAATCATGTTCTTGTTGTCATTTCATTACAGCAGTGGCTCTCAATTTTCTGTGGGCCTCAGAATCACTTGAGAAACTTTTTAAAACTATGGTTTTTGGGGGAGGCTTGATCACAGCATTTCCAACGGTGGGGCTTAGCCACATGTTTATTAAAAAGGAGAGTCTCATTTTGAAAAATGGGTGCTGCTTAAAAGTAGGTTCTTAAATTGGCAAAATGTTGATGTAGTTGTTGAAGCTGGAACGTTTGTGTCTACCCCAAGCTAATATGTTGAAATCTTAACCCCCCCACCCGGTGTGATAGTTTTAGCAGATTGGGCCTTGGGGAGGTGATTATGTTGTGGGGTGGATGCTTCCTGAATGGGCTTAGTACCCCAATGAAAGAGACCCCAAAGAGCTCCGTCGTCCCTTCCCCACTGTGAGCACTCAGTGAGAAGATGGCTGTCTATGAACCAGGAAGAGGGCTTTTGCCAGAACCTGACCACAGTTGCACCCTGATCTTGGCCTCCAGAGCTGTGAGAAAACAAATTTCCGCTGTCTACAGGCTACCCAGTCCGTGGTATTCTGTGAGAGCAGCCCAGATAGACTAAGATACTGGGTGACAGGCACGTGAGGGCTCATTATACTGTTTTCTTTACCCTTGAATATGTTTGAGAATTTTCGTAAGTAGTAGCTTTAAAAGAAAAAGTTCTGATAGCATGCAAAGCCCATCAAGGTTACTTCACTAATCAGAGTTGGCTAAGTCACAGAGACGTCATGTGTTAAATTGACCGGGAAGGGCAGCTAGGAAGCAACATGACCATAGCATGGTGGTGTTAAGCAATAAGGCGTGCTGCCCAAAGTGGGAACTGACCCAGAACCTGAGCAGCCTGCCAGGACCGTGCTGTACCCTTGGACCCTGAACAACGGGGCCTCTCCTCTTTCAGGTTGCTTCATGGCTTCTCTCTCAGTTGTGTAGGACCCCAGGGAGAGGCAGGAGCAGATACTCCTGTTTCTTGCGAGGCAAGTAAAAAAAGGAAATCAGTCTCCATGTCTTCTCTGGGAGGACCGCAGCAGGTGGTGGCAGGGGTAGGGTCTATGGTGATCAGGAAATTGGGAGTGTTTCCATTTCATATCATACCGGCATATCCCCCCACCCACCATTAAAAATCCTTTGTTAGTTACCATCTTAAATTCACACCTTCCAATTTTATCCCTCTCTTTTTTACCCTCAGTGGGATACTTTTTTACCTAGTCATATTAATTTCTTTGCCTTGACCCTGATTTGCTTACTTCTTCCCCCACAAGAAACGAAACAGTCAACCTGGGATGCCTTTACACAGACTTTGCCAATGAGTCCTCACCTCTCAAAATATAGCTCAAAAACCAGCTCAGGGGAAGCCCAGGGCAAACTGGTCCTGATCTAAGGACAAAGATAAATAGGTAATTAAAGAAAACCCTCAGCACAAAAGGAGTCTAAATAGAACAGCATACCCCTAGGGTAAAGTGAACTAACACTAGGGAGGAGGGAAACTTTTGACGTCTCATTAGAACCCTTGGAGAGGGGGCGCCTGGGTGGCTCGGTCAGTTAAGTGTCCGACTTCGGCTCAGGTCATGATCTCACTGCCCGTGAGTTCGAGCCCCGCGTCGGGCTCTGTGCTGACAGCTCAGAGCCTGGAGCCTGTTTCAGATTCTGTGTCTCCCTCCCTCTCTCTCTCTGCCCCTCCCCTGTTCATGCTTTGTCTCTCTCTGTCTCAAAAATAAATAAATGTTGAAAAATAAATAAATAAAAGAACCCTTGGAGAGGAGTTCTTGGCTGGCTCAGTGGGTAGAGCAGGAAACTCTTGATCTCAGGGGTTATAAATTCAAACCCCATGCTGGGTGTATAAAAACAAAATCTTAAACATGGAGAGACTGAAGAGGACTGACTTATATCCTTACATTGAAAGGAATAATCAGAAAACCAGAATCTTGAAAATATGATTACCAAAGTTAACTTTGACATTCCACCAAAATCTAAAAAATAGAAGCAGCCAAGGACTCAATTAGTAATCTGGAAGATAAGTTGAAAAAAGAAATCTTCTAAAACTTAGATATGTGATGTAAAAATAGAGAAAAAGTTTGAGAAGGAGGCTGAGCAAAGATCTTAGCAGTGTACCCTCTGTATCCTCCAACTGGAATCTCAGAAGGATGAAAAGAACACAGAGGACATAATCAAAACAGAGAAATGATTTGGGTCTTCAGATTGAAAGGGTCCATCTAGATACCTACTGGTGAAATTTCTGTCCTACAAGGATAAAAAGAATATCCTTCAAGTTCTCAGAGCAAACACAAGCTTGCCTATGAAGGGACTCAAGTCGAACTGGATCAAATTCCCATTAGCAACACTGGATTTTGAAAGACCATGCAGTGGGGAGTTCCACATTCTGGGGGAAATATTTGAACATTCAAATATATTTGAAAATACATCCCAGCTAGATTAAGCATACGTATTTTCAGATGCAGGCAGGGACTCAGAAAGATTGTCTTCGAAATACTTTTTCTAGAAGAGTTACTCACAACTGTACTAGAGCCAAACAGAAACAGAACCCAAGAAAGAGGAAAAGATAGGATCCAAGAGACCAATCTAGAAGGACAATGATGAGAGAAATCCTAGGACGATGATAGTTGTTTCACACGCCTAGACGGTGGGGAGTCCAAATCAGAAGGGGAAGTCAGAGGCTCCATGGAAACAGTCTTCAGGAAGAAAGGGTAACGCTGCACAGATCTTGTGATTAGGATCTAGAAGTGTCACTATAGCCAGCTATTAATAACATGGTGGTGAAGTCTCTTTTTTCCAACAAGAGAAAGAATGGCCACTGAATAATTTGGGAAATAGAATAAAACACTCTACAAGAAAGTCCTGGTCTAAATATGAATCAAATTAGATTTTGAGCAGTTGGTGTAAAAGAAATAGTGATGGGCTCTGAATTAAATATGTTTGAATTTGTAATGAGTACTGGGTACAAACATTTCTCTGTGTTGAATGTGTTGTTTTTTATTCTTGAAAGTGGTTTGCCATTTTTATAGCGTATTATTCTTTACGGATCAGATTTTCCCTAATAGTTCTTTTGAAGAATCACCCAGAGGGCAAACTTAGATATAAAATTTTGTTCTCATTTTCTCTTTTGGTTTCTCCCTCAAAAAATAAAGGAATACGATTTTGTTGTTTTTAACATAGCAAAGGTGACTTTGGATTTTGACTGGACAGTCCTCTAAACCTCGAAATTGGGGAGCAAGCTGGGGCGTCTGTGTGGCTCAGTTGGTTGAGCATCTGACTTTGGCTCAGGTCATGATCTCATGGTTCATGGGTTTAAGCCCCACATCGGGCTCTGTGCTGACAGCTCAGAGCCTGGAGCCTGCTTCAGGTTCTGTGTCTCCCTCTCTCTCTCTGCCCCTCCCCTGCTTGTGCTCTGTCTTTCTCTGTCTCTCAAAAATAAATACACTTAAAAAAAATAATAAATAAATTTGGGAACAAACTTATGGTCATTAAGAAGCATAAACTTTAAATAATATTCACTGATGGCTGCCTGCGTGGCTCAGTCAGTTAAGTGTCCAACTCTTGGTTTCAGCTCAGGTCATGATCTCTCACGGTTTTGTGAGTTCAAGACTTGCATTGGGCTCTGTGCTGACAGTGTGGAGCCTGCTTGGGATTTTCTCTCTCTCCCCCTCTGTCTGCCACTCCCCCGCTTTCACTGTCTCTGTCTCTCTCAAAATAAATAAATAAGCTTAAAAAATTTTAAATAATATCCACTGACCCTAATATCTAAGCCTCGTAATTTTGTAACTTACTTGAAGAGTTCCTTAGTAACTAACAGGTCTTGTTTGAAGAACTATATACATAAAATTCAGCTCCTTTAGTTTCACTTCACCTTTTTTCCCTGCTAAAGTAAGTAAAATTAAATGGAATAAGTTTTTTTAAATTTTTAAATTTTTAAATTTTATTTATTTATTTTTTAAATATATGAAATTTATTGTCAAATTGGTTTCCATACAACACCCAGTGCTCATCCCAACAGGTGCCCTCCTCAATGCCCATCACCCAACCTCCCCTCCCTCCCACCCCCCATCAGCCCTCAGTTTGTTCTCAGTTTTTAAGAGTCTCTTATGCTTTGGCTCTCTCTCCCAACTCTAACCTCTTTTTTTTTTTCCTTCCCCTCCCCCATGGGTTTCTGTTAAGTTTCTCAGGATCCACATAAGAGTGAACACATATGGTATCTGTCTTTCTCTGTATGGCTTATTTCACTTAGCATCACACTCTCCAGTTCCATCCACGTTGCTACAAAGGGCCATATTTCATTCTTTCTCATTGCCACGTAGTACTCCATTGTGTATATAAACCACAATTTCTTTACCTAAATGGAATAAGTTTTAAAGAAATATATACAACAGTTATCTCTGTATTGTGGGATTGGAAGGATTCGAATATATGTATGATTTTCCTACCAAGAATATGTTTTACTGTTACAATAACAACACCCCAACAAGAAAAATGATTTATACTGAAACTGCCTTAGCAGGAAGTCCTTCTTCATGCCCCACATGAGCCTAATCATTACTGTCACTCTTGCAAACGCATTTTTTAAAGGAGCTCACCTTTTTACCGATGGCAGGTATAACTTTGCACATTGATTGCCCCTGCCTATAAGGTTTTCCGTTTCTCAAGGACCAGGCCTGGATACCTACACCATTTCCATTCTCCTGATGGGCTCAGCCCAGCCTCAGGCTGCCCCCACTGGTCTGAGAGAGATGCTTGGCTTGCACCCTAGGCTGTCTCCCATTGACCCTGTGAGGGTGAGGGAGAAGGGCGGGCAGCAGATTCAGGCTCACGCAAGCATGGTAATGGAAGTCACACTGCAACAGCTTCAAGCTCTTTGCACCCATCGTTAGACTTTCAAAATCACATAGAGTATAAATTAGAAGCCCGAATGCTTACTTATGTGTCGAATCAGCACAATAAGCAAATAATCAAATGGCAGGAGCAGGCCAAACTCAGAGCCTCTTCCCACAAGTAGCATTTGTGGAGACAAAGCATGTTTTGGAGAAGCAGAGCAGCTCTGGTGTTTGTAGGGATTTGGGGAAGGGTCACCACCGAGTTGAGAGGGCAGTGAACACAGGAAACTCTCAAATGCTGGTGTTCTCATGGAAAAGCCTTTCATGGAAAACAGAAATTCACACTGAATTGATCTCCTCCCCTTAAAGCACCGACACTTCTCCCTGCCAGGCTTTCTTGCAGGTGGTGAACACCTCCAGAGGAGAGAGAGTAGGAGGAAGGAAAGGAGAAAATGGAGGTAGGGCCTGGGAGCTTGAGATGAGGAGGACGAAGTTCCGAGACACAGGCAGCACTTGGCACTGGACAGTGAGTCATGCAGGGCAGAGCAGATCAGAATTGCTAACTTGCTGTTTGAAGGGCTAAGAAACTTCACAGTGATTCCATTTTAAATTAGGCTGTTTGTGAGTCTCCTGTTTCCTTGCTCAATCCCCTTCCTCCCTGGGGATTGGTTGGGGCAGAGGATAAAGATAGGATCCAAGCCAGGCCCTTTTATGTTTATTTCTCCTTCCTCTTTCTCATGACTTTGAACAGGCACATCTATTGCTAGGATGCTCCAGTTCATTACTAAGCAGCAAGCAACAGGTCACGGAAGGAAAGAAAGAAAACGGGGAGAGAGGCCAAGAATGAGAAAACCAGTGACTTAAACACTTGGCCCCCTGTGCTCGCTTGGCCAGCACATGGACTAAAATTGGAACAATGCAGAGAAGATTAGCATGTCCCCTGGTGCAAGGATGACACACAAACTCATGGAGATTCTCATATTTTTTCAGAGATGATGAACAAGTTCTGGAGGTAGATAGTGGTGGATGGTTCTACAGCAACCTGAATGTGCTTAATGTTACTAAACTGGACACTTAAAAATAGCTAAATGGTAAATCTTATGTTATATATGACCACAATTTATAAAAAGCAAACGCCCTAACAGTTGAGTAAAGAGATGGCATACGGACAAGTCAAGTAAAAGTCATGCAATTATGTTAGTAAGTTATAGCAAAAAAAAAAAAAAAAGTAATCTAAGAACACAAATGCAAGCCGTCAGTCATTGTGCATGCCACAGTATCAGCATGGAGTAGTGGCTCTATAGAGTTGGCTCTCACCTGGTTCAAAGTCTAACGCTGCCACTTAATAGTTGTATGACCTTGGACCAGACATCTAACATCCTTGAGTCTGTTTCTTATTTGGAAAACTGAAATGACATTGGATTCACAGACATATTGAGAGAGTTAAGATATTATAGACAAGGCATTTAGCATAGTAAGTGGCTCCTACTCAGCATTCACTAAATGTGTTTCCTTTCCCTTTCTGCACGTGGAAGGTTGCAAAGGCAATGTGTTGTGCGACACAAAAACTAACTTGAAAGATGGTAAGGATAAATTTAAAAATGAAAAAATATGGAAATAGTATTTAGGCAGTGGTTCCTGAGAGAGGCAGGCCAGGTGTAGCAAGGATCCTCTAAATTGCTGAAAAAAGACCTAAGACTTGTTATTAGAGTTATTAGCTGTTGTAACCAAGCCGCCCCCACCCCCTCCCCCCCCGCCCTCCAATACAGCAGCTTAAACAAGATGGAAGCTTATTTGTGTCTATTTCATAATCCAGAGGTAAACTGTCTAAGGCTGGCAGAGCAGCTATGTCATTCTCGATGCACAGGATTTCCATTGTTGGATCCAAAGTGGTTGCTTTAGATCCTGACATCTTCCAGGTAATGGGAAGTGGAGAAAGGGCCAGTGGCCACATCTACCTTTGTTTTAAGGGCATGACATAGAAATGGCACACTTCATTTTTCCACCCACACCCCAATGACCAAATCCTTTCTATGAAGAATGCTGGGGTCAGTAAACTCCAGTGGGAGTCCTGTTAAAGAGGAGGAGTTTGGATGTTGCTCTACACTTAGCCACCTCAACCACACAGCTCATTATATTTTCTCTAGTTTGCAACCACAGGACAGGCTTTCAAAACGACAAAGCTAACACATTCCCCAAAATGGAAGCATAATTTCTTGGTTATTAATTTATTCAGTAAATATTTATAGACTACTTGCTATATGCTTGGTACTATTCAAAACATCATAAATACAGCAGACTGCAAAAACAGATGAAGTTCCTGATTTCATTAAGCTAAATTCAGGGGCACCTGGCTGGCTCTGTCGGTAGAGCATGTGACTCTTAATCTCAGGGTCATGCATTCAAGCCTCATGTTAGACATGGAGCGTACTTAAAAAGCAAAACAAAACCAAAAAAAGTCATTAAACTAAATTCAATAGGGGGAGAAGGTAAACAAATACTGGAAAAAAACATTAGATACCAGTAAGATGAAAATTAATATAACAAGCAACTAGATGGGGTGGTTAGGGATGCTCTTGCTGGGGAAATGATGTATAAGCTGAGCCACTTGAAGAACAGGAAACAGAATATGCCAGGAATGGGGAACTGCAGGTGCAAAGGTCCTGATGGCGGAAAGAATCTGGGAGGGTTTGTGGTACAGAAGGACCCTTGTGGCTGGATTTAGCAGGAGTGGGAGAGAGGAGGACATAAGATTAGAAAGGAAGGCAGGAGCAGTTTGTTCTCTGGCATTTCCCAGCACTGAGGACAGTTGTGCACAGGCTAGGTACCCAATGAGTGTTTGATAAATGAATAAGCTAACAGAGAAAGATCTGAGGCTGTTGACAGCTACCCTCTAATTCATAGCTTGCCTCTGCTTTACTTCAGCAAAGAGTAGGATTGGCCTTTGTACATCCTACACACATCTCTCAGCTCCTATCTCTCAGAATCTTCTTATCTTTGTAGTTGATCCCAGAGTCTTTGGTAGCCTAATGTCCTCTCATAAAAAATGGAGTTAGGGAAGGAATCTGGGAAGGGGACCGGTATCTGAATAAAACATGGTATCTCCTCCTTGGTTTTCTCTGCTCTTTGCTAAATAGCTCAAGTTCTCTTTTAATTGTTCTCCATGTGGTTTTCCAGATCTGGAACCAGCCTGATAACCTGATGCTCAGAAGTGTCAAGTTTGGAGAGGCAGTATAATTAGTGGAGTGCTATTAAGGCTTTTACCTTTGCGCCAGACTTCCTGGATTTGCATCCCAATTTGGCCTGTTTATGTCTGGGGTACCCTGAGTAAAGTACTAAATCTCTCTGGCCATCAGTTTACTTATCTATTAAATGGGAGTTAATAGTGATTTCTGACCACAATACCAAGAGCTCTGAAATTTTTGAAAATATGAAGTATAGTTAACAATATTATATTAGTTTCAGGTGTACAACATAGTGACTCAACGTTATGAAATGCTCACCACATGTAGTTACCATCAGTCACCATACAAAGTTATTACAGTGTTATTGACTGTCTGTATTTCTTATGCTGTAATTTTCATCCCCATGACTTATTTTATAACTGGAAATTTGTACCTCTTAATTCCATTCACCTATTTTGCCCATTAACCCACTCTGCTCCCCACTGGCAAGCACCAGTTTGTTCTTTTTTTTTTTTTTTTTTTTATGAGTCAATTTCTAGCTTGTTAGTTCATTTGTTTTGTTTCTTAGATCCCACAAATTAGTAAAATCATATGGTATTTGTCTTTTCCTGTCTGACTTATTTCACTTAGTATTATACTCTCTATGTCCATACATGTTGTTGCAAATGGCCAGATTTCATTCTTTTAAATGCTGAGTAATATTCCATTGTGTATATGTACCACATCTTTTTTATCCATTCATCTATCAGTGGACACTTGGGTTACCTCCATATTTTGGCTCTTGTAAATAATGCTGCAATAAAAATAGGAAACATACACCTGTTTGAATTAGTGTTTTCATTTTCTTTGGGTAGCTCACTGTGGGTAGCATGGAAATTTTCACAATATTTATTCTTTCAATCCATGAGCATGGTGTATCTTTCTATTTGTTTTTGTCATCCTCAGTCTCTTTAATCAGTGTCTTACAATTTTCGTAGTACTGGTGTGTTACCTCCTTGGTTAAATTTATTCTGAGGTATATTATTTTTGATGCAGTATAAACGGGATTGTTTTCTAAATATCTCTTTCTGCTACTTTGCTGTAAGTGTATAAAAACATAGTAGATTTCTGTACATTAATTTCATTTCTTGCAACTTTATGAAATTCATTTATTCTAATAGATTTTTTTTTGGTGGGGTCTTTAGGGTTTTCTATGTAAAATATTATGTCATTTGCAAATAGTGATGGTTTCCTTCTTCCTTATCAATTTGGATGCCTTTTGTTTCTTTTTCTTATCTGATTGATATGGCCAGGACTTCCAGTACTATGTTAAATAAAGGTGGCAAGAGTGGACATTCTTGTTTTGTTCCTGATCTTAAAGAAAAAGCTTTCAGCCTCTCACCATTGAATATAATATTAGTTGTGGACTTGTCATAGATAACTTTTATTATGTTAAGATATATTTTTTCAACTCTGTTGAGTTTTTACATGGATATTGAATTTTGTCAAATGCCTTTTCTGCATCTATTGAGATGATCATGATTTTTATCCTTCATTTCGTTAATGTAGTGTATCATGTTGATTTGTGGATGATTCAGGTTGAACCATTCTTGCATCCTTGGGATAAATCCCACTTGATGGTGGTGAATGATCGTTTTCTCTTTTTTTTAAGTTTATTTTTTGAGAAAGAGAGTGGGGGAGGGGCAGAGAGGGAGGGAGAGAGAGAGAATCCAAAGCAGGCTCCACGCTGACAGCTTGGAGGCCGATGTGGGGTTCCATCCCACGAACCGTGAGATCATGACCTGAGCCAAAATCAAGAGCCAGACACTCAACTGACTGAGCCACCCAGGTGTTCTAAATGATTCTTTTAATGTATTGTTGAATTTGGTTTTCTAATATTTCATTGAAGATTTTTGTGTCTATGCTTATCAGGGATACTGGCCTCTAATTTTAAAAAATTTTTTTGTAGTGTCTTTGTCTGGTTTTGTTATCAGAATAGTGCTGGCCTTTGGAATATATTTAGAATCTTTCCTTTCTCTTCTATTTTTTGGAATAGTTTGAGAAGAATAGGTATTAACTCTTATTTAAATGTTTGGTTGATTTTACCTGTAAAGTTATCTGGTCCTGGACTTTGTGTATTGAGAATTTTTTGATTACTGATTCAACTTGTTACTAGTGATAGGTCTATTCAGATTTTCTATTTCTTCCTGATTCAGTCTTAGAAGATTGTATATTTCTAGGAATATCTACGTCTTCTAGGTTGTCTGATTTGTTGGCATATAATTTTTTCTAGCAATCTCTTCTAATCCTTTGTATTTTTGTGGTGTAGGTTGTAACTTCTCTTTCATTCCAATTTTGAGTTTTCTATTTTTTTTCTTTATGAACATGGCTAAAGGTTTATCATTGTTGTTTATTATTTCAAAGAACCAGCTCTTGGTTTCGTTGGTCTTTTCTACTTTTCATTGGTCTCTTTATTAGTCTCTTATTTAGACTTCATTTCATTTATTTATTTTCTGATCTTTGTTATTTCCTTTGTTCTAACTTTGGCCTTTATTCTTCTTTTTCTAGTTTTTTAGGTGTAAGTAATGTAGTTTATTCTGTATTTTTTTGTTAGCCTGTATTGCTATTAACTTTCTTCTGAGAACTGTTTTTGCTGCCTCCCAAATATTTTGAACTGTTGTATTTCCATTTTCATTTGTTTCCAGTTATTTTTTTAAAATTTCCTCTTTGATGTCTTCATTGACCCATTGGTTGTTTAGTATCATGTTTAGCCTCCATGTGTTTTTATATTTTTTCCATTTTTTTTTCTTGTAGTTGATGTCTAGTTTCATACTGATGCAGTCAGAAAGGTGCTTGATATGGTTTTAGTCCTCTTAAAGTTTTTGAGAGTTATTTTGTGGCCTAACATATGATCTATCTTGGAGAATGTTCCATTTGCACTTGAAAAGAATGTGTATTCTGTTTTTGGATGGAGTGTTGTGTGTGTGTGTGTGTGTGTATACACACACACACATATATATACATACACATACATACATATATATGTTAAAATATACATGTGTATATATATGTTAAAAACATATATATATATATACACACACACACACACACACACACACACACGCATATATATGTTAAAACTATCTCGTCTATTGTGCTGTCAGAGCCACCGCTTCCTTGTTGATTTTCTTTCTGGATGATCTATCTGTTGATATAGGTGGAGTGTTAAAGTACCCTACTATTATTGTATTAGTATCAAATTTTCCCTTTGTGTCTGTTAATATTTGCTTTATGTAATTAGATGCTTCAACATTGGGTGCATAGATATTTACAATTGCCATATCCTTTATTAGATTGATCCCTTGATCATTATGTAGTGCCCCTCTTTGTCTCTTGCTGCAGTCTTTAAAGTCTGTTTTGTCTGATATAAGTATTACTATCCTGGCGTGTGTGTGTGTGTGTGTGTGTGTGTGTGTGTGTGTTTATGTGTGTGTGTGTGTGCGTGTGTGCACTTCCATTTATGTGGTATATTTTTTTTGTCCCTTCATTTCCAATCTACATATATCTTTAGGTCTGAAGTAAGTCTCTTGTAGGCAGTGTACAGATGGGTCTTGTTTTTGGTTGTTGTTGTTTTAATCTACTCAGTCGCCTACATCTTTTGGAGCATTTAGGCTATTTACATTTAAAGTAATTATTCATAGGTATTATTGTCATTTTGTTAATGGTTTTCTAGTTGTTTTTTTGTAGTTCTTTTCTGTTTATTTCTTCTTATCTTGCTTCCTTATGGTTTTATAGCTTTCTTTAGTATTATGCTTGGAGTCCTTTCTCTTTATATTTTGTGTATTTGTTACAGGTTTCTGGTTTGTGGTTACCATGAGGTTCATAGTTAACATCCTAAATATATAGCAGTTTAAACTTAATGGTTAGTTAAATTCAAACAAATTCTAGAATCACTACATTTTTACTCCTCTCCCTACATGTTTTATGTATATGATGTCATATTTTACATCTGTTTCTTTTATGAATCCCTTAATTCATTTTCTTTTCCTATGTGGAAAGTTTCACAGTATGGTACTATAGACATTTTCTCTTCCTTATGGTCTTAATAACATTTTCTTTTCTATAGCTTTCCTTATTGTAAGAATACAGTACATATATGTACAACATACAAAATGTGTGTTATTTGATTGTTTATGTTATTGGTAAGGTTTCTGATTCATAGTAGGCTATTAGTAGTTAAATTTTGGGGAGTAAAAAGTTATATGTATAGGATGTCAGTGCCCCTAATCTCTTCATTAAGAGTCAACTGTAATCGATTTTACTATTTTGGTCTTTTAACCTTCATACTAGTTTTATAAATGATTGATCTACTACTTTTACTCTTTGTTTGCCTTTGCCAATGCAGTTTTATTTCATTTCATAATTTTCTTCTAGTTATGGCCTTTTCTTTTCCACTTAAAGAAGTCCCTTTGATATTTGTTGTAAGGCTGTGTAGTGGTGAATAATTCCTTTAACTTTTGTTTGGGAAACTATCTCTCCTTCGGTTCTGAATGATAACCTTGCCAGGTGGAGAGAGTATTCTTGGCTTTGAGATTTTTCCTTTTAGCACTTTGAATATGTCATGCCACTCTCTCTGTTTTATAAAGTTTCTGCTGAAAAATCAGCCGATAGTCTTATGGAGTTTTCCTTGTATATAACTAGTTGCTTTTGATGCTTTTTAAGATTCTCTCTTTATCTTTAATTTTTGCCATTTTAATCATTTTGTGTCTTATTGTAGACCTCTTTGAATTCATCATGTTTGGGGTTCTCTATACTTCTTGGACCTGAATGTCTATTTCCTTCCCCAGGTTAGGGAAGTTTTCAGCTATTATTTCTTCAAATACATTTTTTACCCTTTTCTCTTCTCCTTCAAGACCCTATGATGTAAATGTTAGACTCTTGATGTCCCAGAGTTCCCCTTCATATATCTCTTTTTTTTTTTTTTACTGCTGTTCAGCTTGAGTGCTTTCTATTACCCTATCTTCCAGATTACTGATCTGTTCTTCTAGATCCTCTAATCTGCTGTTGATTATCTATAGCATATTTTTAATTTCAGTTGTTTTTCAGCTCTGATTAGTTTTTTTCATATATTCTATCTCTTTGTTGAAGTTCTCACTGAGTTCTTCCACTCTTCTCTCAAGTCTGGTGAGTATCTTTAAGACTTTGAACTCTTTCTCAGGTTGATTGTTTATTCTGTTCTTTTTCTGAAGTTTTGTCTTGTTCTTTCATTTGGAGCATAATCCTCTGTCTCCTCATTTTGTTTGACTTTCTCTGTTTTACTGAATTAATAAGCAAAACATCCACCTTTCCCAGTCTTGAAGGAGTGGACTTGTGTAGGAACATCCCTTGTACAGACTGCATGCGCCTGTTAGCTTCAGCTGGCTGGCTGGCGCTGGAGCAGGTGCAGGCCAGGAGTCCCAGGACACTCTGCGCTAGGGCCAGCCTGTTGGGATGGCTCGAGCTGAAATGCGCACAGGCCAGGTGTTCCCAGGGTGCTGTGCACTGGGGCTGCCCTGGTGGGTTATCTGGAGTGGGAATAGGCCAGGGCTTTTCATACAGGGGGCACCATGGTAGGATGGCTGAGGCTAGAGTGAGTGTGTGTGGGGGGGTCACGGTGGGGGATTGCTGGAGCTGGTGTGGGCTAGCGGCTGGCCTCACTGAAATGGCAGACCAGCTAGAGCACCCAGACCCTGCTCCTGTCTGTGCTATCAAAGTGAAGGGGAAATGTAAACAGTGGTGATTGCTGGTACCTCCGACCCCAGAGAGACTTCCAGTAGTTACCTCACCATTTAGCCCATGCTCTAGGATTAGTAAATGGGTTTCCTTCACATGTATGCCAGTTGCCCTTTAAACAGCTGGGTTTTGTTGTTGTTTTGTTTTATTTTTGTTTCTGTTTTGCCGTACCCCAGGGCAGTCAAATCTGCCCGTGGGCCCCTCAGTGCTATCCACCCCCTGCAGTTTGTAGCTTCAAGAGTAGGGTCCCGGCTCTGTCTCTGCTGTTCCCTATGTGATCCCTCTGTTCTTTGGTGTGCAGAAGCTGTTCAGTCAACCCTCAGTTTCTTTAGGAGGTACTGCTCTATATATAGGTGACTTTGAATAGATTCTATATGTAGGAGGTGACTTTGGGTTTTTTCTACTCTACCATCTTGGACCCTTCTCCCTGAAACTAAGGTTTTTACTAAATCACTTGAGGACAGAATCTTGCTTGAAGTTGATGTGAACCTATTTAGCAGGAAAACTTGATATTAAACGATTTGTTTAACTCAGTTAAAAAATATTTGTGCATTTTTCTACAGAAATATTAACATGTTTGGTTAGGGAACAGCCCCAGACCCTGTTGGAGGCAATGTGTAATTTATGATGTATGGGTCATACTTTTTAAAATTTTTAAATTTCTGAGTTCCAAAACCATTGGTCCTCAGAAATTTCAGATAAGGGATTGTGACCTATTACCCTTCTGAACACATGGCACCTAGTGGTGCCTGGGTGGCTCAGTGGGTTAAGCATCCAACCTCAGGTCATGATCTCATGGTTCGTGGGTTCGAGCCCCATGTCAGGCTCTGTGCTCAGAGCTTGGAGCCTGCTTCAGATTCGGTGTCTTCCTCTCTCTGTGCTCCTCCCCCACTCATGCTCTGTCTCTCTCAAAATTGAATAAATGTTAAAAAAAAAAAAAAACATGGCAGCTAGAATGAATGCAGGACTTTGGTTGGGGTCAGTGTACCAGTTCAAAGTAAAATAGTGGTGATCAGAGTGTCCGGATGTCATCAAGTCATCCTAGAAACTCAAATTTTAGCCTCGTGAGCAAGGTGATAAAATGTGGCTTGAAAGACACAGGTAAATTTGCACAGCTTCCTGGGAGGTGCTTTTGGGGGAGTCCCATGGTGTTCTGCTCTTGGCCATTGCCCAACCAGTGGTTTCATAGATGATTTCTGGTAAATGAGGACTTTTGGTAGTAAGGAACAGAAGTCTACATGAGCTAGCCCAAGCCAGAGCATTCTCAAGAAACTCAAGGTAAAGGGGCAGCTGGCTCTTAGGGATGTTACGGAACCAGGAGTTAAAGCCCTGTGGAGATTTAAGGATTCTCTCACTCTCTTTTTTTCCCTGCTTCTCTGTAAGTCTAGTTTATCCATATATCTGGCTGAAGAGCAGTTTTCTCTACTTTCCAATCCACTTGGCAGAAAATGACCATTGCCAACAGGTCCTGTGTTGTATCTCCTCCATTTGCAAGCACAGCCTGATTGAGGCTTAATGTATATTTTCGAATTCCAAATTCCTCAGGAGGGGACATCATCTGGTCCAATAGGCTAAGGGGGTGTTGTGATTTACAGGGACAGGGGTACTTTGTCTACACATGGCTCTTCCCTCAGTGACTTTGTAGATGAAGAGGGGAAGGACAACTCCTGGTAAAGTGTGTCAAGGTTGGAAAATGGAAGGGTTGGACAGACCCCATCCCCTGCAAAAAAAATGGGTTTATATATGTATTGTCCTAGTAAACTTGGGCTACTATAATAAATACTATAGCCTGGGTGGCTTAAGCACCAAATATTTTTTTCTCACAGTTCTGGAAGCTGAAAGTGTAAGAGCAGGATGGCAGCATGGTTGGGTTCTGCTATAAGTCCATTTCCTGGTTTGTTAGCCTACTTCTCACTGTGTCTTCACAAGACAGATCTTTTTTACTCTTAAAAGTGTGTTAATCAGGGGCGCCTGGGTGGCTCAGTCTGTTGAGCGTCCGACTTTGGCTCAGGTCATGATCTCACAGTCTGTGAGTTCGAGCCCCGCATTGGGCTCTGTGCTAATGGCTCAGAGCCTGGAGCCTGCTTCAGATTCTGTGTCTCCCTCTCTCTCTGCCCCTTCCCTGCTCATGTTCTGTCTCTCTCTGTCTCAAAAATAAATGAAAACATTAAGAAAAAAATTTTTTAAGAAGTGTATTAATCTTAAAAAGGGTATTAATCTCATCATGAGAGCCCCACTGTCATGACCTCATCTAACCCTAATGACCTCCCGAAAGCCCTTCTTCAAATACCATCATATCACACAGTGGATTGGACTTCAAAATAATGAATTTTGGGGTGTACAAACATTCAGTCTATAGCATGTGTATATATGTAATATTTAAGTATCTACTTAAAAGTCATGGCAAGGATAGTTATTTACTTTTGGATCCATATCCTCCTTGAAGCCTAGAAATGTACAAAGTGACTGGGCAGGTAGGTCAGGCTATAAGCAGAGAAAACTCTGATTCTATACTTTGAAAGAAAACAGGCCACACATTCACCTTCACTGCCATGTCTGTCTGCACCAAGCTGAAAATGGCCATTTAGAAAAAGGCAAGGTGAGAAGCTAATCGTTTCAGCAAATTCTATCTGGTTATTGTTGGGGTAGGAGTAGTGTGCAAGTAGGCATAAGAAGGAAGATAGGCCAGCAGCCCCAAACCCTACCTAGTTTCCGTCCACAGTCCTGTGTCTGTCTGAGCATCTGAACCAAGGACTTCCGTGGTGCCCTTTTGTACAGGTGATCCAAGATCCTTCCTTGCCCATCAACTCCATGGAGCTCTAGGCCACTTTATTTTTTTCCAATATATGAAGTTTATTGTCAAATTGGTTTCCATACAACACCCAGTGCTCATCCCAAAAGGTGCCCTCCTCAATACCCATCACCCACCTTCCCCTCCCCTCCCTCCCACCCCCCATCAACCCTCAGTTTGTTCTCAGTTTTTAAGAGTCTCTTATGCTTTGGTTCTCTCCCACTCTAACCTTTTTTTTTCCTTCCCCTCCCCCATGGTCTTCTGTTAAGTTTCTCAGGATCCACATAAGAGTGAAAACATATGGTATCTGTCTTTCTCTTTATGGCTTATTTCACTTAGCATAATACTCTCCAGTTTCTAGGCCACTTTAAATGCAGCTCTGCCTCATTCCTCCTCCTGAGAGACCAAACCCAGAGAAACTGTCTCAGGAGACATTAAGAGAAAGAGTCCCTTTCCTTTGCTCCTTCAGTCTGAATTGGTAGACAAAGCCATGCCTTATTCACCAGAGTTTTACTTAATTGTTGTCCCTTTAAATGTGCCATTATCGGGCACTCAGCATGTTTACTGGGTGGGACAGAAATCAAGGGTCTGCTCGAGGCAGCCCCCTTTATGAAGTTATTTTCCTCTTGTGCTTTTTGAGGACTTTTGGAGAGGAAACCAACCCACATGCCTTCTGGGAGGCCTTTGGGAGGACAAGCCACTTCAAAAGTCCAGGCCTCTGCTGTCCTTTGATCTGTAAGGCTGGGGATAAATTGCTCAGTGCTGTCTTTTCTTATAGATGTGGAGGACGTGAAGAACATGCCTCCTTCCTTGAACATTTACCTGGGGATCAAAAAGTTTATTCTCAGCTGAATTCTGTGAGATCCTAGAAAATATATGTTGTAGTCACTGTCCCCCCGCCCCCCTCCCCACACCCCTGGGCATTTGAGCTAGTGTGAAATCCTTTCCTTTCCAGCCCTCTCAGTTCCCTGGTCTGACCATCTGGGCAGGGTTACAGAGGAAGGTGGGGAAGGACCAGCAGTGTAATATGTCTGTAGACAGCAGGTGCATCTAGTCCTCCTAGCAGTGGCCTTCCTGATGCAGCTCTTGGTCAGATTCCTTAGGGAATAAGATGACACCCCCACCCCTCCACCAACTGCCACGCTACTGAGATAATGAACGCAGCCTCTGGTATCACACTTAAGATGAGCACACTCAGCATACGGTTATTCGAGAGCCGTGTTTGCAGTTTGGGAACAATCAAGTCTTGGTGGGAAGAGCTGTGGCCTGGAACTTAGGATGCCTGGGTTAGGACGCCTAGTTATGGTTTTGGTTTTGCCACTGTGAGGACTTGGGCAACCTGCTCACTTTTCCTGACTTCTGATGTTCTTGTCTGTAAAATGAGAGTTGTACTCAATGACCTCTGTGACTATTTCCTGCTCTGATTTGACTTTGAGCTTCATAATTGTAGAGCACTTCAGAACTTTACTTAGAAAGTGTGTGTCTGGAAAAGGTGAAACTCAGAATAGCCAGTTGTATTGTCAATTTTCTAGGGCTACTTTAACAAAATACCACCCACCGGCTCTGGCTTAAACAGAAATTTGCGGTCTTAGAGTTCTAGAGGCTAGAAGTCCAAGATCAAGCTGAGTGCAGGTTTGGTTCCTCCTGGAAATAGGCCAGCTTTGAAGGAAAATCTGTTCCCTGACTCTCTCCTAGCTTCTGGTGGTTGACCAGCAATCTTTGGGGTTTCTTGGCTTGTAGATGTATCACCCCGATCTCTGCCTTCATCACTACATAGCATTTTCCCTCTGTGCCTGTTTGTCTCTGTGTCTAAATTACCCTTTTTAATAAAGACACAGTCTGTTTGGATTAGGACCAACCCTAATGATCTCACTTTAACTTGGTTACCTCTGTAAAGACCTTATTTCCAAAGAAGGTCACATTTTGAGGTAATGGGAGTTAGGGTTTCAACATACCTTTTTTGGAGGACACAATTCAACCAGCACATAACACCAGTTGTAATGCTTGGTTAAATATATCTGCTTGGAAGAGGTAAAGAAATGGACTAAAAACAGGTTTTTGAATTTTTTTCAATTAGGTGATCCCTTTCTCTTATTTTTGCCGGATACTTGGAGGTGAGTTTGTTAGGTGTTATCAGGTTTAAGATGTGGTGTCCCTTCAAAGAGTTTTCAGGAAAACTTCCTCTTTTCTTTTCTCTACCTACTTGTTCCCTGCGTTCTTTTGTGTCTTCAATTCCAGTTGTGTTAATCCTTACTCCATTCCCCTCCATTCTTCCTACCTACGTCTTAGAAAAAAAAGAAAAATCTATTCTTTATTCTCTAGATCACTGTCCAGAGTGAAAAAGCAGCCATCATCGTCACTGAATCATTACTTCTGCTTTTCACAGGCTCTTTCCTTCCTCCCCACTTTTCCAGGGACTCAGAAATTTTGGGATTAGAAAGGACCAGAGATGTTTTCTGAGTCCACACATGGCTTGTGTCTCCTTGGATGGCCTGCATTTTTAGACCATCTCTAACATGATTATCTCTATATCTGAGGCATATGATTGATGACTGTAAGCATTAGATGTAACTTTGTTTTATCAAGTTAAAGTCCATTTCCCCATTCTATCACCAGTGAGCTCTCTAGTGCATGACAGAGCAAAGCCATTTCATCTTCCATGGGAAGCCCAAGGAAGCTACACAGCTTTGGACTCCTGTTAACACTTGAGAGGCTGATGTCTCTGGTTCCAGTAGTTATTGAATCTGTCAACTTCAATGACTGCAACTAATTAGTTGAGATAACTTGGGCAGGTGATAGAACCTCTTTTAACATCAAAATCCACATCCTTGAACTGGGTTATAACAAGATTTGAACTTCAAGGGCTTGCTTTTTCCATTTGTAGCTTAGTTTTAATGAATCTCAGTCTGTAAGTCTATAGAAAGACCATAGTACTTGATTTCTGCCATAGGATTGCTTGGAAATCAAATATGATGATGTTTGTCAGACTGATTTGAGGCCTATTAATGCTGCTACCATTATTGAGAGCTTTATGGGAGGTCCTCTTTCTAGACTGGATGAAGATAGGAGGCAAGTAAAAAACTTGCTACAGGTCACCCTGGGCTTCTAGGAAGTGGTTGGGGACAGAATGTGTGGGAAAGCCAGGAGTGTTATTCAGAGTTATTTTCCAATTAGTGACCCAAGTTCTGATTTTTAGCTGGCTTCTGGAGCTGTCTGGGAAATGGCCAAGTTCATTTACAAGGTCAAATCAGGGAGAAGTGCATTTATTGTTTTGGAAGAACTTAAGCAAAATACAGGAGGGATAGGCATCCTTTTTGATCCCCTCCCTCATCCAAATCAAGAACTAGCTTCTTTTGATTTCAGAGACTTAAAAAGCATGGAAAAGAATTATCTTGTAAAGGATCACAGGACAAGAAAATGATAGACATTTGTTTCTTCCTGGCCTTCCCTCTTTCTCATACATCTCTTCTGGCATTAACCAGGACAGAACTCTGTAGGGACAGGTTACGGCACAGTTATCAATGGAACTGGAATGGGTTCTTCCTCACAGATGTGGTCGAGAGGCTCCCACTGGACAGCACTCGTGACCCCCGGGTCCTTTCCAGAGAACCACTGAGCATTCTGTTTCATCCTTGGCGCCTGCAAGGTGAGTTGTAGCTGTTCTGGGCCTCTTGTTGCCTTGCTCTAGTATCTAAGAGAGCATTTAGTGGTCCTTTCAGCCCCTCTAAGGATGAGAGACAAGGGAGGTTGTTTTCAGGAGCCCGAGGGCTTCCATCTGCCATGCTTACACATGAGTGATTTTAATAACCAGAGAATCACATCAGGAGCAAATTGGAGTCAGTCTTAAATTATTTATCAGGGTCAGCTTTTTGTCTACTCTCTTATTCAAGATAAAGAGACTATTGCTCTGATAGTATTATTAAACAACTTAATGAATTTTCAATGTTCGTTCTGTGCCTTTCTGGTTTCCTAATCATTGTTAGTTTTTGTTTGGGATCTGACCTTGGTATAAAAGATCTATAAAATTTACCCAGATCCTTGTTACTGCTAAGTGTAATCAACTGAAAAATTGCTATGTTGCATTGGTGAAATCATCTGGTGGTGGTATGAGTGTATATTTAGCGATGACAGAAATAAAGACTTTGAAACTTTATCATTAAAAGAAACCTTTGTTGCTTAAAAAAAGCAAAATATAAAATACACATAATTTTTAAAAGGTTAAAGTGTCTGTATTAGAGCTTTTCTGTTTATCAGAGTTACCATTGTAGGTCCTTGGTGTGGTCTTTCAAAATCTGGTTTTTGTAAAAAGTCTACTGGTGGCTCTGATAGGCTCCATTCTACAAAATGGTCATTTATATTTTTAAATTTAAACCCTGCCAGCACAAGTGCATCAAAATGTGATATCAGTTGTTATCAGTAACTGAATTATTTTTAATTTTATTTATAAACATAAGCTGCAATTATTTAGTGCATACTTTAAAAAAGTTTACACTAATTTACAAAATCTGAGCTACGGTATTCTCCTGTTCACAAAGTAATTTTTCATACATCCTTTGTTAAGCTTTTGTTTCTTTCATTAGTCTTTAATCCTCTTATAGCTAAAAAGAAAAACAGACTCAGTAGGCAATAATTTGAGAAAAATCCTTTAAATGGCCATGCACACATATTTTCATGTATACATCTGTGTTAGTCTGGTTTTTCTGAGTCACCATATCAGAATCCACCTCAAATGAGCTCAAGCAGAAAAGTGAATTTATTGGAATAAAATTGTAAAGTGAATTTAACTGCAAAGTCCAGGGATACAGTTACCTCTACTTGATTCAGAAGTTTCATCCATCACTCCAGCTTTCTTCATAATCTGAGCCTCCTTTCCTCTCACTGTAAATACGCTTCCTCAGTGTGGCTAAGAGCAGTGGCCACCAGCCACCTGAGACTTACAAACCCATAGCTAAAGCACTCTAATAGAAAGACCTTTCTCTTAATATCTGCATACCAACTCCAGGAAAGACTCCATTCATTGTCTCCTGCTTGAGTCACATCTCACTGCTGTGATAGTGCCCAGGGATTGACAACATCACGTAGACCACGTGGAATGGGGAGGAACCTCTAGACAAAAGGCACAGTTGCTTATAGGACAGGATTGGCAAGCTTTTATGTAAAGGGCCAGGTGGTAACTTTATTAGGCTTTATGGGCTGCATACAATCTCTGTTATGTATTATTTTTCTTCTCCTACTAAGCTTTCTTAGTACCATGCTGAGGAAAAAGTACTGGAATGAATAAAAATTGAGCAGAAAAGGACAAGGAAACAGAGAATGAAGAAAAATGGGCAAGGGTATATAGAAACATATTTTGGAAAGTATTAAGGCCGTATTGTCACAAAACGACAAAATAGAAGGGCCTCTAGAGATGTGAAGCTAGAAAAAGTATTATTGGCTATCCATCCTTTGCAAAAGTAAAAGGAAAATTCATTTCTCTTAATTATGAGTAACAGGAAAAGACCACGGTCAAAGTCCATCCAAAATCCTTCTAAGAAAAAATATAATAAGGAGCACAATAACATTCCTTCAGACAATGAAAGCACATAAAAAGGACATGCTCATAAAAGAGATGAAAACTCTAATCTAGTATTTAAAACAAGCTAAAATAAGAAAATGATAAAAAGTATGAAAGGACAATATGAATTAAAGGTAGAGACTTAAAAAGCCAATAGGAATTCCTGAATATAGAGGTGACAGAGTTACTTCAGATAAGAATTAGAAATTAAAAAAAATTATTTCAGAAATGAAGAATAAACTATATTGAATTTAAGATCATAAAACACATACCTTTTAAGAAATATTAAAAGGAAATTTTTTAAAATAAAAAATGGAGATAGGATCTGAAGAAAATAGTAGAACATATCTAAAGATGAAACACCTGTATAACGGGAATTCTTGTAAAGGAAAACCAAGCATTGGAAAAGAACCAATGCTAAAAACTATTCAAGAAAAACTACCTTGAAAAATAGACCTCAAAACGGTATCTTGAAAGAATGCAATGTGTAACTGTGGGAAAATGACTTAAAGCAGATTTAACTGAGACCTATTCTTGTACAATTTTTGGAATTTTTTTAAAAAATTGGAATTTTAGAGAAAAGGATGAAGACATTTCTTTTTTCTAAATTTTTATTTAAATTTTAGTTAACATAGCATGCAATATTGGTTTCAGGAGTAGAATTCAGTGATTCATCACTTACGTACAACACCCAGTGCTCATCACAACAAGTGCCTTCCTTAGTACTCATCACCCATGTAGCCTGTCTCCCACCTACCATCTCCCTCCATCAACCTACAGTTTGTTCTCTATCATTTAAAGTCTCTTGTGGTTTGTTTCCATCTCTTATATCTTGCTGCTCCCCTATGTTCATCTGTTTTGTTTCTTAAATTCCACATATGAATGAAATCATATGGTATTTTTCTTTCTCTGACTTATTTTGCTTAGCATAGTACCTTCTAGCTCCATGCCTGTCATTGCAAATGGCAAGATTTCATTCTTTCTGATGGCTGTGTAGTATTCCGTTGTATATATACTACATCTTCATTATCCATTCATCAATTGATGGGCATTTGGGCTCTCTCATAGTTTTGCTATTCTTGATAATGCAGCTGTAAATATTGGGATGTATGTACCCTGTTGAATGTGTATTTTTGTATCCTTTGGATGAATACCTAGTAGTGCAATTGCTGGATCGTAGGGCAGTTCTATTTTGAGTTTTTTTGAGGAACCTCCATACTGTTTTCCAGAGTGGCTGCACCAGTTTGCATTCTCACCAGCAGTGCAAGAGGGTTCCCCTTTCTTTGCATCCTCACCAACACCTGTTGTTTCTTGTGTTGTTAATTTTAGCCATTCTAACAGGTGTGAGGTGGTATCTCATCATGGTTTTGATTTGTATTTCTCTGATGATGAGTTATGTTGAGCATCTTTTATGTGTCTATTGGCCATCTGGATGTCTTCTTTGGAAAAGTGTCTATTCGTGTCTTCTGCCCATTTCTTAACTGGTTACTTTTTTTTGGGTGGGGTGTTGAGTTTGATAAGTTCTTTATAGATTTTGGGTCCTAACCCTTTATCAGATATGTCATTTGAAATCTCTTCTCCCATTCTGTGGTTGCCTTTTAGTTTCGTTGATAGTTTCCTTTGATGTGCAGGAGTTTGTTTTTTTTTTATCTTGATGAAGTCTCAATAGTTCATTTTTGCTTTTGTTTCCCTTGCCTCCAGCAATGTGTCTAGTAAGAAGTTGCGCTGGCAGAGGTCAAAGAGGTTGCTGCCTGTGTTCTTCTCTAGGATTTTGATGGTTTCCTGTCTCACATTTAGGTCTTTCATCCATTTTGAATTTATTTTTGCATATGGTGTAAGAAAGTGGTCCAGTTGAAACTGGAATGAATTCTTCTGCACGTTACTGTCCAGTTTTCCCAACACCATTTGTTGAAGAGACTGGTTTTTTTTTTTTTTTTTCCCCATTGGATATTTTTTCTGCTTTGTCAAAGATGAGTTGACCATATGGTTGTGGGTCCATTTCTGGGTTTTCTGTTCTGTTCCATTGATCTATGTGTATGTTTTTGTGCCAGTGCCAGACTGAACTGAGACATTTGTTAGACTTAAATTACTATCACATTTTGTTACAACATTGGTTTATGTCAATGGGGGGGAAAAAAACCAAACATTAGCCAAAGACTCTGTACCTAATCCTGCCCACATTCAGTTTTAAAGTCTTCAGGAAAATTGTTTTGGAGATGTGAGAATTTAGGAAATATTGTTTTAAAGACATTTCCTGAGGAAACTACTAAAGAATAATTTCAGACAACAAAATAATGGAGGGGCATTGATAGAAATACTGGTGGTAAGCATTAAGTATCTGTGGAGCTAAATCTAAATGAAGATTATAAATGTATATGTGTAAGTATGGTGTGTGATGGCTGTGTGTTCTGATAGTATTTTAGATTGCATCTGTGAAAAACTGGGGGAAGAATAGGGTGACTATATGAAAAATCAATTAAGACTACTGATTGCCTTATCAGTATTATCTGGGAGTAAAACAATATTACTTCAAATTAGATGGTGAAGGAGAAGAAAGGAAAAGAAAGAACTTCGCTAGTTTCAGTATTGCTCATGGTAAAAACCAATAGACAACAGTAAAAAAATGAGAGCTCTATGAGTACTAAGTGAAGGTATTAGTATAAAGGTAATGATTAGAACATAAATATAACCCTTCCTACATGCCCAAAGATATACCCACATATGTTCTTATATTAATGGTAAAAAATAAGAATTTAGGAATAAACTATAACACTTTAAAAATGGTTATGCTTGGAAGATGAGCACAGAAGATAGAAGGGATAAAGATAGTAGTTATAGTTCTTTGAATGCCTTCTTTTGTAGATTTGACCTTGGAACCATGTGAATACTTTACATAATTATAAATTAAAATGAAAAATCAATTCTGAAAAAAGAAAGTAAAATCAACTAAACCCCACTGCCAGTCCACATTGAGGTAAACCCACACGGAGAGAATCTTTTCAAACTGACTTTAAAATATAGCAATGTGCCTACACCCTGGTGGGATAAAGTCTAAAGACAGGAAGAACTGAAAAATATCATAACCTATTTCTAATAATCATATTGTGGGCAGTAGTATTGGTACTGTTATCCTGAGTCTGCTGTATGTGAAAAGTGGGATAAAGCAAATAATTTTGATGGTTACTGAAAAACAGGATTTTTGATAAAGGAGAGAGGAGATTAAGTAAAATCAATGAGGTTGATATCCATAAGGTGAAGAAAAAATCTATTTTAAGTATTAGTATGAATTCTTGATTTTTTGCCTAAAAAAAATTTCCAGAATTCCTCCTTTTGTAATGGTGGAATAATGCTCTCCAAAAATTTGCTTCTTCATAAAAACAAGGAAGACAGTGGCAAAAACTGTCAAGATAAACTTTTTCAGGACTCTATAAGTTAAAAGCTTGCAACAATTTGAGGAGAGTTTATTAAAAAACTTACTGACTCTTGGTAAGAACAGTAAGCTTTGTGGGATTTAGCTTGCCCTAATCCCATCCCCCTAACTCCTGCTGCATTGTAACTTGCAACTATGATAACTTTGAAGACTAAAAGCTTGTCAGGCACTGGAGGAGGCAGAATTGTTTGGCACTTCCCAAAAACCCACTCTCAGAGAATTGTCACTATTTGATATGTTTGGAAACTCACCGGAAAGCTCCATTCTCAGAGCACGTCTTTATTCGACTCTGTGTGTATAACTGTCCTCTAGAGATTTGTTTAAAACAATCATTAACAACTGTTTAACAGTTCAGCTGCCCAAAGTAGCATTGCTAGTTGGGGCTAACGAGGCTGATCAAAAACATAAGGAAAAACTGGAGAATGAGATTTCCATAGGGACTTTGAAAAAGCTCCAAGATTATCTAGAAAGCTGTGTGCTTGTGCAAGGCTGTGTGTATGCCCAGGAAAGATCAGAGAAGGTCCTACTGTGCCACCTCTGACTGACCTTGAGGCTTTGCATAGGCAAGAGTGAAGGTGATGGAGCATTGAAGGTGTGTCCCAACACACACACTGAGTTCTCAGAAAAGGGTAGGAGGCTGCCGGCTCAGGCATGAAGAGGTCTCTAGCCTATTAACTGACTACTAAGTGAAATAAGCAGAGATTTCAGTGGTCACACATGTCAAAGAATACAGATTTTACAGAATTCAGAAAAGCCCCTAAACAAGCACACGCCATCAGCAATAACAATGATACATCAACAAAAAAATTCTTGGTGGGGGATATAATTTCCAGGTGTGCCACATTATATTATTTCAAATGTCTATTTTTCAACAACAAAAAATAAGACATACAAAGAAACTTGGAAGTGTCCTTCTCTGTCTACTGAAAGGCCTAGAAAAAAAATATAAATCTAATTGCAATAAGTACCAAATAGTAGCAATTAGTACTGCAATAAGTACCTTAGTGTCAAAATTGTGGTGTCTAAATACTATTTCCTATGTAAAGAAATAGGCACAAACTAAGGCTGATCCTAGGTTTGAGGAAATAAATACACAAAATGAACCAGAAACATCTTGTCATATCAGAAAGAAAGTAGTGTCATGTGAAAGAGACTCAGAAACCACTTGAATAGACTCCAGCTGACCAAACATGGGATCATTAGAGTTGTCTGTAAGGGTAATAGTTGCAGTAGATCAAAAGTCACTAAGTGCACCTAAATTTATCTTAGTTTGGGTGTCCCCCCCCCCCCCCCAAGCAGAACATGAGACAAAGAATTGGATATTGGACAAAGTTTGTTTGAGAGTTGATTCCAGGCAACACAAATCAGAGAATGAGGAAAGTAAGACAGAGAAGGGAAAATAGTTAATCAGATATACATTAATGAGTTGAAGACCCTCTCCTAAGTTATGTGCAGTAGCTCTAAGAATTGTCCCACCAAGAGGAGGGAAAGCTGCCCTTCACTGGTGATTAAAAGTTGTTTCTTGAGACATTAATCTCTATCATTTCTGGTTGTCCTGTGGGCGGGCTGAGAAAATTCTGATGGTATTGGAGAAAGCTCTCAAAGAAGCAAAGTGGAGAGTGACATGGTAAACCATCAGTATGCATGGTTACTGCCTACTCTGAATGTAGACAAAATCTGAGGGGAGCTTGGGCATCAACAACATCTGCTAAAAAACTTTGAGTTCATAATGGTAATGATAGTAAATTGACAAAGGCAACCTCATTTGTTACCTTTAGAGAATTTAGAAAACCAGCTCGTTATTTTGAAAACCGGTAAATGGAAAGGTTCCAGCATTTATCATGTTTTGCCTATATGACATGTACTTCAGGGTAATCATATGGTTGATGAAAGGTTGATTCTTGTATAGTTGTATCCCTGATAATCAATGATATATAAATATGAGAGCTAGAATATCACCAGTTTTTAATGCCAGTTGAATTGATGGATCTAGATATAGATCCTGAGAGTCTGCTACTATCACAAAAAGAGACAGCTGAACATTATGTACCTCTTTATGAAAGTATGCAAGCTCCCATTGAAGTGGTATTACCAAAGATATTAGATCTGAACATGATCTAGCCTCTAGATTTAACACCTATTTACAGAAAATATAGCATGCCCAGGGAACAACCACAGGGAGTGAATCAACAAATTTGTCAGACAGTTGGAAAGTGTGGACGAAGTAAGTTCATTCGACGAAATAAATGTATTAGTTTTGGGTGTACAGCAGAATGATTTGATAAATGTATATATTTTGAGTTGACTACCATAAGTTATTATCTATCACTTCACAAAATTATACACTTTTTTCTTGTGCTAAGAACGTTTACAATTTACTCTCTTAGCAACTTTCAAATATACAATACATTATTGTCAACTATTGTCACTGTGCTGTACTCTAAATCTCCAGGACTCACTTATTTTGTAACTGGAAATTTATACATTTTGACCACCTTCACCCATTTTGCCCACCTCCCACCCCTACCTCTGGCAACTGCCAATCTGTTCTCTATCTATGAGTTCAGGGGGTTGTTTTCGTGTGTGTGTGTGTGTGTGTGTGTGTGTGTGTGTGTGTGTGTGTGTGTGTGTTGTGTTTAGATTCCACAATAAAGTCAAACAACACCAGTTTTTGTCTTTGTCTGACTTATGCCACTTAGTATAATACCCTGAAGGACCATCCCTGTTGTCGCAGAGAGCAGGATTTCCTTCTTTTTTGTGACTGCATAATATCACATTGTGTATATAGTATACCACATTTTCTTGATTCATTTATCTGTTGAAGGACACTTAGGTTGTTTCCACATCTTGTTGATTGTAAACAATGCTGCAGTGAATATGGGGGTGCAGATATCTTTTTGAGGTAAAGATTTTACTTTCTTTGGCTAAATAACAAAAGTGTCATTTCTGGATCATATGGTAGTTTTATTTTTAATATTTTGAGGAATCTCCGTACTGTTTTTCAAAGTGGTTGCACCAATTTGCATCCCCCCCCGCCACCTCCAACAGTGTACGAGGCTTCCCTTTTCTCCACATCCTCAGTAACACCGTTATTTCTTGTCTTTTTGATAACAGCTATTCTAATAGGTGTGAGGTGTTATCTCATAGTGGTTTTGATTTGCATTTCCATGATAGTGTGGTTGAACACCTTTTCATATACCTATCAGCCATCTATATGTCTTTGGAAAAATATCAGATCCACTTCCTATTTTTAAATTGGATTGTTTAGTTTTTGTTTTTAAGTTGTATGAGTTCTTTATGTACATATTTTAAAGTTTTTATTTAAATTCCAGTTCACATACAGTGTAATATTAGTTTCAGCTGTAAATATAGTGATTCTCTACTTCCATACAGCATCTAGTGCTCATCACAGCAAGTGCACTTCTTATATATTTTTTGAATATCAACCCCTTATCAAATAAATGATTACACATATTTTCTCCCTTTTTGTAGGTTGCCTTTTCATTTTGTTGATAGTTTCCTTTGCTGTCTAGAAGGCTATTAGTTTAATGTAGTCCCACTTTTTTGTAAAAATAAGTTGCCTTTGCTTTTGGTGTGAAATCCAAAAAGTCATTACTAAGACCAGTGTCAAACAGCTTATGTTTTCTTCTAGGAGTTTTATGCTATCAGGTCCTATGGTACAGTCTTTAATGCATTTTGAGTTGATTTTTGTGTATGGTGTAAGACAGTGATCCGGTTTCATTCTTTTGCGTGTGGCTGTCCACTTTTCCCCTCTCCACTTAGGGAAGAGAGTATTTCTTCTTTATTGAGTGTTCTTGGCTCCTTTGTCTTAAATTAACTCACTGTGTGTGTGTGTGTATACATACATACATACACACACAATATCTGGGTTCTGTATTGTGTTCTGTTGATCTGTGTGTCTGTTCTTATGCCAGTATTGTTCTGTTTATAATATAGTTAGAAATCAGGAAGTATGATGCTTCCCACTTTGCCCTTCTCTCTCAAGATTGCTTTGGCTATTCGGAGTCATTTGTGGTTCCATAAAAGTTTTAGGTTGGATTATTCTATTTCTGTTAAAAAGTACCATTGGAATTTTCATAGGGATTGCATTAACTTTTAGATTGCTTTGGGTAGTTATGGACACTTTACCAATATTAATTCTTCTGATCCATGAGCACTGTATACCTTTCATTTAATTGTGCTTCTTTCAACTTCTTTGGTTTCAGTGTGCAAATCTTTCACCTCCTTAGTTAAATTTATTCCTAGGTATTTTATTCTCTTTATTTAATATAGTTATAAATAGGATTATTTTTAACTTCTCTTTCTGTTAATTATTATAGAAACACTGCTGATTTTTTTTTTTTTGTATCATGTAACTTCAATGAATTCATTGATTAGTTCTAATAGTCTTTTGGAGCTTTTAGGATTTTCTATATATAGTATCATGTCTGAAAATAGTGACAGTTTTATGTTTTCCTTTCCAATTTGGATGCTTTTTATTTCTTGTCTGATTGCTGAGGCTAGGATTAACAGTATTGTGTTAACAGTGGTGAGAGTGGACATTCTTGTCTTATTCCTGATCTTAGAGGAAAAGCTTTCAGTTTTTTACCAATGAGTATGATGTTAGTTGTGGGCTTATCTTATATGGCCTTTGTTGTTTTGAAGTACATTCCCTCTATACCCAGTTGTTAAAAGTTTTTTAACAGGACTGGATGTTGAATATTGTCAAAAATGCTTTTGCTGTATCTATTGAGATGATCATAGGAGTGCCAGCATTCATTTTGTTAACGTGGTGTGTATCACACTGATTTGTGGATGCTGAACCATACTTGCATCCCTGAAGTAAATCCCACTTGATCATGACGTATGATCCTGATAATGTACTTTTTCTTTTAAATTTTTTTTAATGTTTATTGATTTTTGAGACAGAGACAGAGCACGAATGGGAGAGGGGAAGAGAAAGAGGGAGACACAGAATCTGAAGCAGGCTTCCGGCTCCATGTGTGGGGCTCAAACCCACAAACCGTGAGATCATGACCTGAGCTGAAGTCAGACATTTAACTGACTTAGCCACCCAGGCGCCCCCTGATAATGTACTTTTGAATTTGGTTTTCTAATATTTGGTCGGGCACATCCGTTTCATCAGGGATATAGGCTTATACTTTCCTTGTAGTGTCCTTGTGTGGTTTTGGTATCAGGATAATGCTGACCTTGTGCAATGGGTTTGGAAGTATTCCCTCCTCTTTTATTTTTTGGAAGAGTTTGAGAAGGATTGGCATTAATTCTTTAAGTTTTTGACAGAATTCACCAGTGAAGTCATTGGGTTCTGGATTTTTCTTTGTTGAAAGGTTTTTAATTACCGATACAATTTTCTTACAAATAATTGGTCTATTCAGATTTTCTATTTTTTCATGATTCATTCTTGGTAGGTTGTGTTTCTAAGAATATATCTGTTTCTTCTAGGTTGTCCAATTGGTTGGTATATAATTGTTCATAGCAGTCTCTTAGGATCCTTTGTATTTCTGTGGTATCAGTTGTAATGTCTCCTCTTTTATTTCTCATTTAAGTTCTCTTTCTCTTTTCTTGGTGAGTCTGACTAAAGGTATATCTATTTTATCTTTTCAAAAAAAACCAGCTCTTAATTTTATCAGGCTCTTCTATTTTGTTTTTAGTATCTATTTCATATCTTTTCATTCTGATCTTTGTTATTTCCTTTCTTCTACTAACTCTGGGATTAATTTGTTCTTTTTCTAGTTCTTTGAGGTGTATAGTTAGGTTGTTTGAGATCTTAATTAGGCATTTATCTATATGGAGTTCTCTCCCTTTTAGAAGTGTTTTTGCTACATCCTATAAATTTTGGTATATTGTAATCCTTGTTTTCATTTGTCTCAAGATATTTTTTGATTTCTCTATTGATTTCTTCTTTGATCCACTGGTTTTGTTCATGTGGTTTAATCTTCACATATTTGTGAATTTTCCCATTTTCTTCTTATAACTGATTTCTAGTTTCATACCATTATGGTTGGACAAGATGCCTGATATGATTTCAGTCTTCTTAAATTTATTAAGACTTATTTTGTGACATAACATATGATATATCCTGGAGAATGCTTCATGTGTACTTCCAATAGGCTTTTAAGAATTATGACAGTTGGGGTGCCTGGGTGGCTCAGTCGGTTGAACATCCAACTCTTGATTTCAGCTCAGGTCATGATCTGTGGTTCATGGGTTTGAGCCTTGAGTTGCTTCCACACCAGGCTCTGTGCTGACAGTGTGGAGCCTGCTTGGGATTCTCTATCTTTCCCTCTCTCTTTGCCCCTTCTGCATGCTCTCTCTCAAAATAAATAAATGAACTTAAAAAAAGAAATATGGGACAGTTGGGGAAATTTGCACACTGACTCAGTCATTGATGATATTAAAAATTATTGTTATTTTTAGGTGTGAAGAAATATAAATAATGAAGTTTGGGTTTCATTTGGAATGGGGTGAAAAGGAACCCCTTCTCAATTCTGCTGTTTTATCATAGAAACCAGCCATTGATAATGCTGAAAATGTTTGGAATAGATGCTACTGCCCCTTCATCAAGAAATGTGCTCATAGATAGATGGATTATTTAAATGTCAAAAACTTGAAATGGAGGTAGCTGTGAACACAGACACATCAGTCTTCAGATTATAATAAGCTGAACCATTGACTATACTGTAAAATGTTAGTATTTTTCTTATTGCTCTGAGAAGCAGAGAAAGGCTAAAAAACTATTTCCTTTTAGTCTGTGGCAAGACAAAAATATCAGTTCAAATGATCTGAAAAGACCTGATTTGTTCTTTGGGGCTAGAGCTCCTTTGAGCAAAGGTAGTAGAACTAAAAGACAATCTTTCTCTTAAGTATCAATTATCATCTCTAATGTATGTTGGTCTATTAGAGTGAAAGTGTTGAGTACAATCTCTCTCTCTCTCTCTCTCTCTCTCTCTCTGATTATTCTACATATCCATATATATTTTTTCTGTATATCTGTACATATCTGCACTCTCTCTACATATCCTTAAACCAATAGATATAGAAGAGTTTTTAAAAGTGAGATTGGAGGGGCACCTGGGTGGCTCAGTCAATTGAGCACCTGACTTTTGATTTCAGCTCAGGTCATGATCTCATGGTTCGTGAGATAGAGTCTTACAGGGCCTTACAGCTCTGTGCTGACAACGTGGAGCCTGCTTGGGATTCTCTCTCTCCCTCCCTGTCTGCCCCTCCACCACTCATGCACGTATGCGCGCGCGCTCTCTCTCTCTCTCTCTCTCAAAATAAATAAAGATGTTAAAAAATGAGATTGGATCAGAATATATGCCAAATTGGCAACTGGATAGTTCAGTTACAGTCTGAAGAAGGACATGTTCCAACCAAAGGAATTTGCCTTGTGTCTATTAGGCTGAGCCCCCGTTACCACAATATGAGTGCAGGGTGCTTCTCCAAGTACACAGCCTGGGCAAGTTGCTCTCAGTTTCCCATGGTACTGATGCAGTTTGAAGTGTTGGGGTTTGGAGTCAACGGCCAAGGAAGAATTACTGGTATGTGTTTGTTGCAAAAAGGTGGTTTTATCAAAGCCCAGGGACAGGAACTGTGGGCAGAAAGAACTGCCTTATAAATGTGAGGGGTGACAAATTATATACTATGGAGTTGGGGGGAAGGTTAAGGAAAAAGGGAGGATTCCAGAAGGACTTTCATAGGCTAAAGAGGACTCTCAAGTTACTGGAGGCCTTGCTATTGTTGAGCTAAAGTTATTTTTCCCTCTGGTAAGGCGTTGACATTAAGACAAGACAGTTAGGAGTTTCTTGGAGGAATGTTTTAGAGATTGCCTTTCTTGTAAATCATTAAGACAGTTGCAAACTGCTGGAGCCTCCTGTCCTGCATGACTGCGATCTCTATCAGCTAATCATTGGTTTTTCTCTTTCCTTTGTTCTTGGGCAGCCCCCCACCTGAATGGGGGGCATTAGCTTGCCTTTGACTCCCTCCTAGTACCATCTCCACCAGAAATCCTATGAGGAAAGCTGAAGGAGGAAGTCAGGAAGGAGCTCCGGTCTCTGGTTCTTTTCATGGTTTTGCCCTTAGGCGTTCGTTGGTGCCCGACGTGTCAGAGAGCCCTTACCTCCCGCTTTATGTTCTTTGCTTTCTTTTCTCCCACAGCCTCAGCCAGCCCAGGTGGCCGTCTGGATTGTTGGTGGGCAGTCTGGATTGCTTGTTCTTTATTCCCCCACCTGGAAAGCGATGCACATATGATTTCTTATTTTCAGTCTTGTCACAAAGCTGCAGGCAGTCAGCTGCCTGAGAAGTCATTTTGAGGAAGCTGATACAGGCCTTCCCATCTCCTACGGCCTCCTCAGTGAACAGCCTAGGTCAGTGTCAGAAGGAACTAAAAATAGCTAGAAATGCTCTAGCTAGTCCTTCTCAAGTAGCTGGGTCACATGAGACACCAGGAGAGAATCACGGAGTCTGACGTGCAGCTCCAAGAACTGCCAGTGCCTGTTTACTGAGAGCCTGGGTATGATTTTGGCAGAAGAGCATATCACATACATTTGATACTGTGCACACACTGCATGTGCAATGACCAAGCACTGCAGAATCTCATGGAAAAATCAAGTGCCAGTTGTACATCTAGGGGTTCACAGTGGCTTCTCAGAGGGTCCTTCCTGGAGAAAGTGATAGAAAACCAGATCTGTGGGTGCCTGGCTGGCTCAGTCAGTAGAGCATGCAACTCTTGATCTTGGGGTTGTGAATGTGAGTCCTGCGTTGAGTGTTGAGATTATTTAAAAATAAAATCTTAAAAAAAAGGTAAAGCCAGGTCTGGAGTGAGAAGCCACCCTTGGACAGACACAAGAGAAAAGGTCCTTCCTCGTGGCTGATGCAATATGGTCAGGAAGATGAGCATGGTGGCCTGTGGAGTCACAAAGTCCTGGCTGGAAATCTTGTTCCTTACTAACTGTGTGGCCTTGTGTGTGTTGCTTTCCATCTATGCTCATCAGCCTTTTCACCTCTCAAGTGGGGGTGATGCCTACCACAGAGAGTTGTTGAAGAGATGAAGGGAGATCATTCATGCAGACTCCCAGCATGCTTAGCACAGAGTTAGCAAGCCTAACGATTCATTCCTTTCCCTTCTCGTCTTTCTTTACATAGGATATGGCACAGTGTGCAAGTCTGTTTACTCACTACGTTCCTGAAGCTCATCTAGTTAGACTTGGAGCTCCAAAATTTGGCTTGGGAACTGCTTGATGTGGGGCTTCTTGGAGAGCTGTGGTCTTGTGAATGTGAGACCAGGGAGGGTGATGTGGTACTTGGGTCAGTTTAGGTCAGTGTTTTTCAACTGCAAGTCATGACCACTAGTGGTTCCAGAAATCAATTTTGTGGTCTAGAATCAGTGTTAGAAAACAAAACAACAGAGTAGAGTGGAGTAGAAGAGAAGCAAACAGAACAGGTGCGACAGTATCCGAGTGCACTGCCCAAAGTAAGGGTCCGGTAACACAGGTATATGTGTGCGACCGGTTCGCACTTCAGGGAGTTCTAACTGCCTCGAGAGGTCAGGCCTTGTGAACAGTGAAATCCTGAGAGCTTCAAACCACTTGTAGTTTTGGGGGTCTGTTGAGGAATGATCAAATTTGACCTTTTCCGGGTAAAACAGATGGAAATAAGAAGTCAGAAATTCCCCCACAAGATGCGGATACACAAGAGCTACTGGAATGGTTGACCAGTTCTCACTGATCATTTTTTTTCCCTTAAATATCAGCACGTGGCTCAGGTTAACAAGGCTTTGGGGGGTATGCAGTAGATGAGACCGCTGGAGAATGAGATGTGGCTTGACAGTGGAGGGGGTTGACAGTGAGGTGGAAATGAGCTAGGATGATGAAACTTAATTCACTCAGCATGTAATTGTTCAAGGTCTGCTGTGCCTTGCTCCTGCCTCTGAAATGTACAGTATCTAGTGATGGAAACAGATAAGGACTGCCAAAGAATCCTTTTAACCAGTGAATATTGTTTTTTGCTTGTCTAGATTTCAAGTGTCCCTGGATATAATATGCGATTGAAATAGATTTTAACTATTTGTCTTATGTATATTGATTATTTTGTTTTGTGTTTCTAATTTTAAAACTAGCTAAGGAGAAGAATGAGTGTGTGTGTGTGTGTATGTGTGTGTACACACGCACACGTATGTATATATACACACATATGTATACACACACATACTCATACACACAATGCTGAATGAAGTTGCTTTTCAGTTACATGGTCCTAAGTTTTTTTCAGTGGGCCAGTGGCTCTCGATAGCTGAAAGCTCTCCCCACCCACCTCCAGCACTCGGAAAAACTCATTTCCCGAGGAGTCCTGGGCATGCCACTGTCTTGTCTTAGGAGGCCAGCACTTGTAATTCCATTTGTCAAAAATGCTTGCCGTTTGGAGATAATAACAGCTACACTTGCCCCTTTTAGGGAATATATGTAATAGAAAAGTGTATACCTAGAACTCTTCTGTGTGTGGAGATTGTTGCTAGAAGCCTCCTTAGAGGTTTATTTTTCCAGGTTATCGTATCTGAAGAGGAGCAGAAAGGACACATTTTGACATGTTAATAGACTTGCAGAGCCTGCAAATAATATGAAATGTGTCCTTTTCCCAGAGCTAAGTCATTCTCCTCTTTGCGCCCTATAGGAAAAATATAGCGACATTCCTTCCTCAGGCAGGCTAGGGTGATGACAAATTGTATCAATCTCATAAAACCATTCTGGGCACATCTTTCACTTTGCTTTGCTCTCCAAGCAGAAGAGGGAACACAGCTGAAGGTTTAGAATAGAGGTGATATGGTTTATAGAGCATATAGTCCTGAGTCAATATCTGGGTAGTGTTTTATATAGAGCAGTGGTTCTCAACCAGAAATGATGGGTGTTTAAGAATACTCTGGTGGTTTATCCAAATTACACAGGCCTTTCTTGCTGTTGTATTGTGGCAAGTAGCAAATGTTCAGGTTCAGAAAAGCCCCCACAGATAATTCTCCACCTATCCCTTTCCTACTCGTTACTGATACAAAGGTGATGCACTGAAACCCTGCGGAAATACACAGTGAATGCATGTGAAAAATATAAAAATTGGATACAAGAGAGTTCAGAAAAAGAATCAACAGCAGGTACTATTTCTCAGAATGTATCTTTTCCTGAAATGTCTTCTGGCATTCCTAAAGTGGCTTCCTGGGCATCCCCATACGCTGTGGGAAGACCGAAAGAGCTCTTTGCCAGAGGCACATATTATCCACAAAGCTTGGTAAAGAAAGGCAGGAGCACATAGCTAGAATGCTCTGTTCCTTGTGAGTGCCACTTATCACCATTCTGGAGCCCAGTGATGCAATGTGTTGTTTTAGCCTGTCTGGGTCAGCAACCCCGAGCAAACAGGTCATCTGATTTAAAGGAAAATAGCAATTATTTTTTAGTGAATTGCTAATTTAGAAAACATATTCAACCTTTCTGCGTCTTACATTTTTATATTTTAGAGAGACGGGGAGAGACAGAACATGAGCTGGGGACAGTCAGAGAGAGAGGGAGACACAGATTCCAAAGCAGGCTCCGGGCTCTGAGCTGTCAGCAGAGCCCGACACAGGGCTCCAACCTACAAACAGTGAGATACTGACCTGAGCCAAAGTTGGATGCTTAACCCACTGAGCCACCCAGGCACCCTGCATCTTATAGTTTAGATGTATCTCTTGTAAGCAGCAAATACTTACATTAAAAAAAACACAAGCAAATACCAAACCTTTCTATTTTGTAACTTGTGCATATAGAATATATGTATGTATTACTCATATGTGTTATATAGAGAGAATGTATCACTCTTGTTGTTGTTAGTCCCACTTGTTTTTATTTCTTTTTCTCTCAGTTTTGCCCATCTTTTGAAAAATTTTAACCTTTCCTGTTTGAAAGTAACATACTTTGTACCTATTCCTATGAATTCAACATACATACTTAACAAAGTCTGAAATTGATCAATAAATTTAATCTCCTCCTGGTGATTCAAGTGCCTCAGAACACTTGTAACTGCATTTACTTTGCTATACTTGTGGATTTCAGCTGTACTTGTAGATTTTAAGTATTGTTTAAATCCATAAGACAGCATCATTATTTCATATAGCCAATTTCGTTTTTCCATAGATATCTACTACATTTATTCTTTATTCCTTCTTCTCTTAAAACTTCCTTTAGTGAAGGTATGCTGGTGGAAAACCTTCAGTGTTTGGTGGTCTGAAATGTCTATTTTATCTTTATTCATGAAAAATATTTTTAGGGGGAATAGGGTTCTATGTTGGCAGAGGTTTCCTTTTAGGACCATTGTCCTTTTGGGATGTTGCATTATCTTCTGGTTTTGATTGTGGAGAGTTCAGCTGTCAGTCTCTTTCATTAGAATGCCAACTTTTTCGCTCTGGCTGCTTCTCACATCCTTTCTTTGCCATCGTTGATGTGCAGTTTCACAGTAATGTGTTTGGGTGTGCTTGGAATTCATCGAGCTCTTTCTTCCTTCCTTCCTTCCTTCCTTCCTTCCTTCCTTCCTTCCTTCCTTCCTTCCTGTCTTTCTTTCTTTCTGTCTTTCTGTCTTTCTGTCTTTCTTTATTATTTTTAATGTTTATTTCTGAGACAGAGACAGAGTATGAGTTGGGGAGGGCAGAGAGAGGGAGACACAGAATCAGAAGCAGGCTCCAGGCTCCGAGGTGTCAGCACAGGGCCCAATGCAGGGCTTAAACTCACAAACCGTGAGATCATGACCTGAGCCGAAGTCGGTTGCTCAACTGACTGAGCCACCCAGGCACCCCTCATTGAGCTCCTTTAATCTTTAGAGAGTTGCTTTTTCCTTACAAATTTGAATAAATCCTGAATGCTTATCTCTTGAAATGTACATCTACCCCGTTTTCTCTTTCTTCTTCCATAGCTCTGATTAGTCACATATGTTAGTCCTTTCCCTCTTCCATGTTGCTTGACGTCTTTTTTATTTTGTCCATTTGTTTTGTGCTATATTGTGAAAAATGCCTTCTGAGCTGTCTGCCCTTCTGTTCCCTCTGCAACTGTCAAATCTGATTAATTTGTTTCTGTATTGTTTATTTCCACAAGTTCTATTAACATTAGCATTTTGTTGAGTCATTTAAAAATTTTCCATTCCTTGCGGGTATTTTCAAGTTATTTTACTTACTTATTTACTACATTATTTATTTATTTAACAAACTTACTTATTTAAATCAAGTTAGGTAACATACCGTATAGTATTGGCTTCAGGAATAGAACCCCGTGATTCATCACTTACATGTAACACTCAGTGTTCATCCCACCAAGTGCCCTACTTAATGCCCATCACTCATTTAGCCCATCTTCTCACCTCACCCCCCTCTAGCAACCCTCAGTGTGTTCTCTGTACTTAACAGTCTCGTATGGTTTGTTTCCCTCTGTTTTTAACTTAATTTTCTTTCTCTTCCCCTATATTCATTTGTTTCTTAAATTCCACATATGAGTGAACTCATGATATTTGTCTTTCTCTGACTTATTTCGCTTAGCATCATACACCCTAGCTCTGTGTTGTTGCAAATGGTGAAATTTCATTCTTTTTGATGCCGAGTAATATTCCATTGTGTGCGTGCGTGCATGTGTGTGCGTGCGTGTGTGTGTGTGTGTGTGTGTGTGTGTGTGTGTGTATAAATACCACATCTTTATCCATTCATCAGTGAATGGACATTTGGGCTCTTTCCATATTTTGGCTATTGTTGATAGTGCTGCTATAAACATTGTGGTACATGTGCCCCTTTGAATAAGCATTTTTGTATCCTTTGGATAAATACCTAGTAGTGCAATTGTTAGGTTGTAGGGTAGTTTTATTTTTACTTTTTTGAGGAACCTCCATACTGTTTGCCAGAGTGGCTGCACCAGTTTGCATTCCCACCAGTAGTGCAGAAGTGTTCCCGTCGCCAACATCTGTTGTTTCCTGAATTGTTAATTTTAGCCATTCTGACAGGTGTGAGGTGGTATCTCACTGTGGTTTTGATTTGTATTTCCCTGATGATGAGTGATGTTAAGCATCTTTTCATGTGTCTGTTAACCATCTGGATGTCTTCTTTGGAAAAGTGTCTATTCGTGTCTTCTGCCCATTTCTTCACTGGATTATTTGTTTTTGAGTGTTGAGTTTGGTAAGCTCTTTATAGATTTTAAATACTAATGCTTTATCCTGTATGTTGTTTGCAAATCTCTTCTCCCAGTCTGTTGTTGACTTCACTATGCAGAAGCTTTTAATCTTGATGAGATCCCAATAGTTTATTTTTGCTTTCTTTCCCTTGCCTCCAGAGACATGTCCAGTAAGAAGTTGCTGTGGCTAAGGTCAAAGAAGTTACTGCCTGTGTTTTCCTCTAGGATTTTGATGGTGTCCTACCTTATGTTTAGGTCTTTCATCCATTTTGCATTTATTTTTGTGTGTAGTGTAAGAAAGTGGTCCAGGTTCATTCTTCTGCATGTCGCTGTCCAGTTTTCCCAGCACCACTTGCTGAAGAGACTATCTTTTTTTCCATTGGATAGTCTTTCCTGCTCTGTCAAAGATTAGTTGGCCATACATTTTTAGGTCCATTCCTGGGTTCTCTATTATATTCCATTGATCTACATGTCTGTTTTTGTGCCAATACCATACTTTCTTGATGACTACAGCTTTTTAATACAGCTTGAAGTCCGGAATTGTGATGCCTCCTGCTTTAGTTTTCTTTTTCAACATTACTTTGTTTGGATATTTGGGGTCTTTTCTAGTTCCATACAAATTTTAGAATTGTTTGTTCTAGGTCTCTGTGAAGAATGTTAGTGTTATTTTGGTAGGGATTACATTGAATGTGAAGATTGCTTTGGGTAGTATAGACATTTTAACAATATTTGTTCTTCCAATCCATGAACTGGAATGTTTTTCCATTTCTTTGTATTTTTTTTCCATTTTTTCCATAGGTTTTTTATAGTTGTCAGCATACAACTCTTTTACCTCTTTGGTTAGGTTTTTTCTAGGTATCTTATGGTTTTGGATGTAATTGTAAATGGGATTGATTCCTTGATTTCTGTTTTTGCTGCTTTATTATTGGTGTATGGAAATGCCACAGATTTCTGTACATTGATTTTATATCCTGTGACTTTGCTGAATTCATGCAGACTTTTGGTGGAGTCTTTTGGGTTTTCCATGTAGAGTATCCTGTCATTTGCAAAGAGTGAAAGTTTTACTTCCTCCTTTCCAGTTTGTGTGCCTTTTATTTCTTTTTGTTGTCTGATTGCTGAAACTAAGACTTCAAGTACTATGTTGAACAACAGTGGTGAGAGTGGACATCCCTGTCATGTTCTTGACCTTGGGGGGAAAGCTCTGACTTTTTCCCCATTGAGAATGATATTAGCTATGGGGCCTTCATATATGGCCTTTATGATATTGGGCATGTTTCTTCTATCCCTACTTTCTTGAGGGTTTTTATCAAGAAAGGATGCTGTATTTTGTCAAATGCTTTTTCTGCATCTATTGAGAGGATCATATGGTTCTTAACCTTTCTTTGATTAATGTGGTGTATCACATTTCCACTTAATCATGGTGAATAATTCTTTTAAGGAATTTGATTCATATTCAATTCATAACTGAATTTGATTTGCTGGTATATTGTTGATAATTTTTGCGTCCATGGTCATCAGGGATATTGGCCTGTAATTCTCCTTTTAAGTGGTGTCTTTGGTTTTGGAATCAAGGTAATGCTGGTTTCATAGAATGAGTTTGTAAGTTTTTCTTCCATTTCTATTTTTTGGAACATGTCTTTTAAATGTCTGGTAGAATTTCCCTGGGAAGCCATCTGGCCCAGGACTCTTGTTTGTTGGTAGATTTTTTTTTTTTTATGTTTATTTTTGAGAGAGAGAGAGAGGGGGAGAGAGAACGTGCACACACGTGCAAGTGGGGGAGGGGCAGAGAGAGAGGGAGACACAGAATCTGAAGCAGGCTCCAAACTCTGAACTGTCAGCATAGAGCCCAATGTGGGGCTCAAACTCATGAACCGTGAGCTCATGAACTGAGACGAAGTTGAACACTTAACCAACTGAGCCACCCAGGTGCCTCTGTTGGTAGAGTTTTGATAACCAATTCAATTTCTTTGTGGGTAATGGGTCTGTTAAAATTTTCTATTTCTTCCTGTTTCAGTTTTGGTAGTTTGTGAGTTTCTAGGAATTTGTACATTTCTTCCAGATTGTCCAATTTGTTGGCATATAATTTTTCATTGTATTCTCTTACAATTGTTGATATTTTTGTGGTGTTGGTTGTGATCTCTCCTCTTTCATTCATGATTTGATCTATTTGGGTCCTTTCTGTTTTCTTTTTGAGAAATTTGGCTAGGGGTTTGTCAATTTTGTTTATTCTTTCAAAGAACCAGCTCTTAAGGGTGCCTGGGTGGTTCCATCAGTTAAGCGTCTGACTTCGACTCAAGTAATGATCTCACAGTTTGTGGGTTTGAGCCCCGTGTCGGGCTGTGTGCTGACAGCTCAGAGCCTGGATCCTGCTTCGGATTCTGTGTCTCTCTCTTTCTCTGCCCCTCCCCCGCACTTGCTCTCGCTCTCTCAAAAATGAATAAACATTTAAAAAAATCAAAGAACAAGCTCTTAGTTTTGTTTTTTGTTTACTTGTTTGCTTCCATATCATTTATTTCTGTTCTAATCTTTATTATTTCCCTTCTTCTGCTGCCTCTAGGCTTTATTTGCTGTTCCTTTTCTAGCTCCTTTAGGTGTAAGATTGGAATGTGTATTTGGGACCTTTCTTGCTTTGTGAGATAGGCCTGAATTATAATACACTTTCCTTTTAGGACTCCCTTTGCTGCATCCCAAAGGGTTTGGACTGTCAGATTTTCATTTTCACTTGCTTCCATGTATTTTTTTTATTTCTTCTTTAATTTTCTGGTTAATCCATTGATTCTTTAGTAGGATATTCTTTAAACTCCATGTATTTGAGGGCTGTCCAAATTTTTTCTTGTGGCCAAACTCAAGTTTCATATCATTGTGACTGGAAAAATGCATGGTATGATCTCAACCTTTTTGTACCTGTTGAGGGCTGATTTGTGACTGAGTATGTAATCTATTCTGGAGAATGTTCCATGTGCACTTGAGAAGAATGTACATTCTACTGCTTTAGGATGAAATATTCTGAATATATCTATTCAGTCCATCATTCCAGTGTGTCATTCAAAGCAATTGTTTCCTTGTTGATTTTTCTGCTTAGATGATCCATCCATTGTTGTGAGTTATTAAAGTCCCCTACTATTATGGTATTATTATCAATGAGTTTCTTTATGTTTGTTATTACTTGAGTATGTATTTGGGTGCTTCCAAATTGGGTGCTTCCAAATATTTATAATTGTTAGATCTTCTTGATGGATAGACCCCTGAATTATGATATAAAGCCCTTCTTCATCTCTTGTTATAGTCTTTGGTTTAAAATTTAGTTTGTCTGATAGAAGTATGGCTACTCCGGCTTTCTTTTGATGTCCATTAGCATGAAAGATGGTTATCCATCCCCTTAATTTCAATTTGCAGGTGTCTTCAGGTCTAAAATGAGTCTCTTGTTGGCAGCATATATATGGATCTTATTTTTTTTTATTCATTCTGATACCCTATTCTTTATTGGAGCATTTAGTCCATTTACATTCAGAGTCATTATTGAAAGGTATGAATGTAATGCCACTATGTTACCTGTAGAGTTGGTGTTTCTGGGAATGTTCTCTGGTTCTTTGTAAGCTTTGTTACTTTGGTCTTTTTTCCCCCCAAATCACCCTTAATATTTCTTGCAGGGCTGGTTTAGTGGTCATGAACTCCTTTAGTTGTTTGGGGAACTCTTTATCTCCTATTCTGAATGATAGCCTTGCTGCGTAAAGAATTCTTGGCTGCAAATTTTCCCACTCAGCACATTGAATATGTCCTGCCATTCCCTTCTGGCCTGCCAAGTTTCAGTGGACAGGTCTGCTGCTAACCTTATGTGTCTGCCCTTGTGGGTTAAGGACCTTTTGTCCCTAGCTGCTTTCCAAATTCTCTCTTTATCTTTGTATTTTGCAAGTTTGACTATGGTATGTCATGGTGTTGACATGTTTTTGTTGATTTTGAGGGAGTTCTCTGTGCCTCTTGGACTTGGATGCCTGCTTCCTTTCCCAGATTATGGAAGTTCTCAGCTATAATTTGAAATAAACCTTCTGCCCTTTTCCCCCCTACTCTTCTTCTTTTGGGACTCCTATGATATGGATATTGTTTTGTTTCATGGAATCACTTAGTTCTCTAAGTCTCCCCTCATGATCTAATGGTTTCCTTCCCCTCTTTTTGCAGCTTTATTATTTTCCATAATTTTATCTTATCACCTGTTCTGTCCTCTGCTTCTTCAGTCTTTGTTGTGACTGTATCCAGTCGGTTTTATATCTCAGTTATAGCATTTTTTATTTCAGCCTGACTAGTTTTTAGGTCTTTTATCTCTGCAGCAGGGGTTTCTCTGGTGTCTTCTATGCTTTTTTCCAAGCCCAGTTAGTAGTCATAAGACTAACTAAATTCTTGTTCAGATATATTGTTTATACCTGTTTTAAGCAAGTCCCTGGCTGTGATTCCTTCTTGACCTTTCTTTTGGGGAGAACTCCTCCATCTTGTCATTTTGTCCAAGTTTCTGTCTTTTGTGTGTTTTAAAAGCTTGTTATGTTTCCTGCACCTGAGAGTACTGCTATATTAAAAAGGGGTCATACACTGTCCAGGGCCTAGCACTTCAGGAAGTGTTTCTGTGTATGCTGTGTGCAGTCTGTTGTTGCATTCTGGCTGCTCTTTCCCACTGGTCAGTCCTCTGCAGAGCTCTGCCTTGCTTGCAGTAGGGAGCCTTTGGACCTTTAACTAGGTGTGCTTTGATTTGTTATTTAAAATAACCCTGGAAAAAAAGGGAAAACAAACCCTAATCTCAAAACACAAACAAACAAAAACAAAAAACGAAAACCCAAATGGAGAATCAAAAAAGTTATATAAGGCTGATTCAAAAAACAAAAACAAAAAAAATGAAAAAAACCAAACAAGGAACTATGAGCCTGATTCCAAAAGAAAAAAAAAAAAGGAAAAAAAGTAAGTCTGGTCGTATTTCCACCAAAACTTCAGGTGTAATTTTGAAGCACTTAATTTTCAGTACATTGATGGATGTGGGGTGCTGGCTGTGCTGGTCTTCTGGGGGAGAGTCTCACTGTGTTGGCTCAGAGTAAGTCTTGCCCCAGGAAATAAGCAGCTGCCAGGCACAGGTGGATGGGGTTTGGTGTAAACAGATCTTACCTCCACTGGGGGATGCCGTGTCATTCTCTGAAGTCCCACCGTGTTGGTGTTGGGGGGGCGGGAAATGGCGCCATCCCAATCTCACCCTGGACAGGGGATCTCACAGCCCCCGTCTTTAGGCAGCCCTCCCAGAATAGTGAGGGAGTCAGCTCACCCTGAGCCACAACACTCCTGCATTTTTTCTTACGCACATAGCTGGGATTCAAAACTTGAAGTGTTAAAGGACCTGGCACTACGTGGTCCTGCCCCCCCTCCTCCAGGGTAGAACATCTTCACGCTGTGCCGGAAGTCCTTTGTCCCTGAAAAGCAGTCCCACACCTGTGCAGTGTGTGGAATCTATGGTGTAGCACCACTAAAATCAGCAAAGGTTATATTCTCTCTGGGTGCACCTCTGTCGCCTTTTGCTGGCACCCACAAGGTCTTCTGTCCTTGGGGAGGCAATATACCCTCTTCCAGAAGTACTCCAGGAAGGGGGATGTTCTCTCCCAATGAGCCCCTGAGATTCTATACCATGCCGTGCCCTCTGGGGCCAGCTTCCTCCTCCCCAGGAGCACTTGTTACAGCTCGGCTCCAGAGAAAGTCACGCATGTCCAAAACCTTAGAGTTGAGCTCCAGATGCTGTTTGTAAAAAAAAAATATCCTGTAACACTCAGTACTTCTTGCTCCCCAGTCTGTGGTCCAGGGAAGTTTTCCTCCTGTGCGAACTGATGATGCAATCTTACCCTTCTCTCTTTCTCTCCCTTTTGTCTCTCCACTATAAGGGTTCCCTCCCCTCCGCAGCACAGCCATTTTTCTCTCACCCAGTTCACTTCCATACATGTCACACCTGCCACGCCGTCCTCCTCCAACTGCAGACATCCTTCTGCCAGTCTGCAGATCAATTTCCTGGATATTCCAAGTGATCTGACCTCAATACAGCTGTGTTTGAGGGACGAGGAAAGCCCAGGGTCCCCCAACTTCTCTGTCCTCTTAACTCCAAGTTATTTTATTTTTAAAAATCACTAAGCATAGTTATTTTAGAATGTCTCAGAATTTCAATATCTGAACCTTTATTTTAATTATTTTTTCTTTTTAATGTTTATTTTTGAGAGAGAGAGAAAGAGAGAGACAGAGCACAAGCAGGGGAGGAGCAGAGAGAGAGGGAGACACAGAATCTGAAACAGGTTCCAGGCTCTGAGCTGTCAGCACAGAGCCCGATGCGGGGCTCAAACTCATAAACTGTGAGATCATGACCTGAGCCAAAGCCGGATGCTCAACCGACTGAGCCACCCAGGCACCCCCAATATCTGAACCTTTTACAGATCCATTGTAGTCACCCTCCTTCATGATGTCTTGTTTCCTTGTGTAATTAGTTACTTTGTGAGCCACTCATTCTCCTTAGAAAAGTATTCTGGGGATCCTTTGGGGTTTACGATGAGAGTCCTTTCAGAGAGGATTTATATTCCGTCGTGCAGTTAGGGAACTCTACCAGTCCAGTTTAAACCAAATGTATAGCCTGACATTTCTGTAACATGAGGATGTGTGGACTTCAGAAAGGTGCAAGGCCTAGCTTACAATGGTAAGTTCTTTGGGATTTTTTTTTTTTTTTTTTGTCAACTTTGTCTGCCTAAAGCAACTTTTCTTGCAGTGTTCTAATGTGGTGGTGGGTTTACTATTGGTTCATCCTCACCCTAGCCCTTTGGGGACCTGCTTTGTAGAAGGAGGGTCTTTGATTTCTGTTAACCATGTCCTGTCAGGCCTTAAAAAGTAAAGTTCATAGTCCCAAGGTTTGGCAAATGCCCCAGGACAAAATCACCTTCAGGGGTTGGTTCTTTCTCCAGGGTCCTATTTTCACTTGGATTTTGATCTGGTAATTTCTTACTGTCTTGTCAGATTATTCTAAAACAATAATTAAAACAATATTAAAGGGGTGGCTCATTTGGTTAAGGGTCCAACTTCGGCTCAGGTCATGATCTCACAGCTCGGGAGTTCAAGCCCATCAGTCTCTATTGACAGCTCGGAGCCGGGAGCTTGCTTTGGATTCTGTGTCTCCCTCTCTCTCCCTGCTCACGCTCTGTGTCTCTGTCTCTCTCCCTCCCTCCCAAAAATAAATCAACATTAAAAAAATAAAATAATAAAAAAAAAGTTACCCATTAGTTTTTGTTGTTTTTTGGTGATAGGATGGTCAGAATTACCTAGCCTTCATATGTTTCTGGAAACAAAATCTTCTGGTTATAAAAACACAAAGAAAGCTTTTGTCAAAAGTTTGGTGCTGTTGGGGCGCCTGGGTGGCGCAGTCGGTTAAGCGTCCGACTTCAGCCAGGTCACGATCTCGCGGTCCGTGAGTTCGAGCCCCGCGTCAGGCTCTGGGCTGATGGCTCGGAGCCTGGAGCCTGTTTCCGATTCTGTGTCTCCCTCTCTCTCTGCCCCTCCCCCGTTCATGCTCTGTCTCTCTCTGTCCCAAAAATAAATAAAAAAAAAAAAAAAAAAAAAAAAAAGTTTGGTGCTGTTGATTTGCACAGAAGATTCCTGCGTTATCTTCTTACTCTTCCCACATCACCTGGTAATATTTCTTAATTTTCCTCTCTAAACTTCTGCTTCTCAATCCAAAAGCAAAAGGCATTTAAAATAGCCACCAATTTTGGAATCTGCATCAGTGAACCCTGCAGAACTTTGTTGGAGACCGCAGCCCAAAATGAAGTCACTTGTGTTAAACCCAGCAAACCAAGACTTAATGCTTTCCTAATTGCAGTTTCAACACCCCAGGAATGAAACTTTTAGCCAGTCAATCTGGAATCACCTGGCCAACACTACTGAGGTATTCTGCCTCATAGGCCCTTCTCTTCCCCTTAGGAGGACGACCTTGCCATGAAACAGTGAATTCTTTGCTAATAATTTTTTTTTCTGCCACCTTTCTACCTTTAAAAAAATGTTGGCTTCTCTACAGCTCAGTGGAGCTCCTTTCTAGTGGGATGCTCCCTGCTTTCCATGAATTGCTTGTCTTTAAATTTACTCAGTTGATTTTCTATTTAACAACCATTTGAGAATTGAGTTAAAATTATATTTACTTACTTTGCCTTGTTACCAAAACAATTGAAGGTAATTAAAATCTTACAATTCCTAAGAGCACCACTAGAAATTCAAAGAGAGGTAAGGGCATTTGGTAAATATAGCTTTGAATGCTCATCTCTGCTCTGCTACTAACTAGAGCTCCCAGTGTGGAGTTGGTGGAAAAACTGAGTTGTTCTGTGCAATTTTTTTTGTTTATTTGCAAATAAGAATTTTTCTGCCAAGAGGGTTCATAGATTTGAGCCAATTCTCAGATGTCTGAGACCCAAGGAAAATTAATAACTAGTGAACTGCATACAAATAATGTATCATTTTTATACCTTAGTTTTTAAATCTATTATTTTAATTTTTGCTTATTTCTGGCTTTTTAAGTTTTATTTTAAATTCTAGTTAACATACAGCGTTACATTAGTTTCAGGTGTATGATAGAGTGATTCGCCAGTTTCAGACATCACCCGGTGCTCATTACAACAAGCACACACACTCCTTTTTCCCCATCACCTATTTAAGCCATCCGCCTCCTTCTGATGACCATCAGTTTATTCTCTATAGTTAAATGTCTGTTTCTTGATTTGTCTTTTTCCTTTTCATTTTTTTTGTTTTGTAAATTCCACGCATGACTGAAATCATATGGTATTTGTCTTTGACTTATTTTGCTTAGCATTTATACTATTTAGCTCCATCCTCATTATTACAAATGGCAAGAATTCATTTATTGATGGCTGAATATTCCATTGTGTGTGTATGTGTATAGGTGTGTGTGTATATATATATATGTATATATATATGTATATACCACATAATCTACTCATCAATAGATGGACACTTGGGCTGCTTGCATATCTAGGCTATTATAAATAATGCTTTAATAAGCAGGGGGTGTATGTATCCCTTTGAATTAGTGCTCCTGTATTCTTTGGCAGTGCGATTGCTGGATGGTAGGATAGTTGTGTTGTTAACTTTTTGAGGAATATCCATATTGTTTTTACAGAGCAGCTGTACCAGTTTGCATTCTCACCAGCAGCACGTGAGTGTTTCTTTATCGCCATAGTCTCACAAACACCTGTTGTTTCTTGTGTTGTTGATTTCAGCCATTCTGACAGGTGTGAGGTGATATCTCATTGTGGTTTTGATTTGCATACCCCTGATGGTAAGTGATGGGGGAACATCTTTTCATGTGTCTTTTTGCCATATGTATGTCTTCTTTGGAGATCTGTCCACGTTTTCTGCCCATTTTTAATTGGATTATTTGATTTGTAGGTGTTGAGTTGTATAAGTTCTATGTATTTTGGATACTTACCCTTTTTATCAGATATGTTGTTTACAAATACTTTCTTGAGTTCTCTAGCTTGCCTTTCAGTTGATTGTTTCTTTCACTGTGTGGAAGGTTTTTATTTTGATGTAGTCCCAATGGTTTATTTTTGCTTTTGTTTCCCTGCCTTAGGAGACATATCTAGAAAAAATTTGCATGGGCCAATGTAAAAGAAGTTACTGCCTATGTTCTCTTCTAGGACTTTTATGGTTTCAGATCTCACACGTAGGTTTTTAATCCATTTTGAGTTTAGTTTTGTGTATGATGTAAGTGATCCAGTTCATTCTTTTGTGTGTTGTTGTCCAGTTTTCCCAACGCCATTTGTTGAAGAGACTGTCTTTTTCCCATTGGATGTTCTTTTCTGCTTTGTCAAATATTAATTGACCAAATAGTTGTAGATTTATTCTGGGCTTTCCATTCTGTTCTGTTGATCTATGTGTCTATTTTTATGCCACTACCATACTGTTTTGCTTACTGTAGCTTTGTAATATAACTTGAAGTGCAGAATTGTGATGCCTCCAGCTTTGCTCTTCTTTTTCAAGATTACTTTGACTATTCAGGGTCTTTTGTAGTTTCATCCAAATTTAAGGATTATTTGTTCTACTTCGGTGAAAAATGTTGCTGGTATTTTGATAGGTATTGCATTAAATGTGTAGGTTGCTTTGGGTAGTATAGACATTTTAACAATATTTGTTCTTCCAGTCCAGGAGCATGGAATGTCTTCCCATTTCTTTGTGTCATCTTCAATTTCCTTTCATCAGTATTTTGTAGTTTTCTGAGTATAGTTCTTTCACTTCTTTGGTTAGTTTTATTCCTAGGTGTCTTAATATTTTTTGTACAATTGTAAATGGGATTGTCTTCTTAATTTCTTTCTGCTTGCTTCATTATTGGTGTATAGAGATGTAACAGATTTGTATTTAATTTTGTATCCTGTGACTTTACTGAATTTATCAGTTCTAGTAGTAGGCTTTGGTGGAGTCATTAGGGTTTTCTATATATCATGTCATCTGCAAACAGTTAAAGTTTTACTTCTTCCTTACCAATCCGGATGCCTTTTATTTCTTTTAGTTGTTTGATTGCTGTGGCTAGGACTTCCAATAGTATGTTGAATAAAAGTGGTGAGACTGGACATCTTTGTTTTATGACTTTAGGGTAAAAGTTCTCTTTTTCCCCAATGAGTAGGATGTTCGCTGTGGGCTTTTCTTTAATTTTCTTTTTTAATGTTTATTTATTTTTGAAAGAGAGAGGGAGACACAGCATCTGAAGCAGGCTTCAGGCTCCAAGCTGTCAGCACAGAGCCTGACATGGGGCTTGAACTCACAAACCCTAAGATCATGACCTGAGCCAAAGTTGGACTGAGCCACCCTGGGTGCCCCTCACTGTGGGTTTTTCATATAAGGACTTTATTATGTTGAAGTATATTCCTTCTAAACCTACTTTATTGAGGGTTTTTTAAAAAAAATTCTTATCATGAATGAATGTTGTACTTTGTCAAATGCTTTTTCTGCATCTGTTGAAATGATCATATGGTTCTTATCCTTTCTCTTATTGATGTGATGTATCACACTGATTGATTTGTGAATATTCAACCACATTTGCAACCCAGGAATAAATCCCACTTGATCATGGTGAATATTTTTAATGTATTATTGGATTCAGTTTTGCTAGTATTTTGTTGAGGATTTTTGCATCTATGTTTATCAAGGATATTGGCCTGTAGTTCTCTTTTTTTGGTGTCTGTTATCAGGTTTTGGTATCAGGGTAATTTGGACTTCATAGAATGAATTTGGAAGTTTTCCTTCCTTTTCTGTTTTTTTTTTTGTTTTTTGTGGTTTTTTTTTGTTTTGTTTTTTTTTTTTTTTTTGGAGTAGTTTGAGAAGAATAGATATTTACTCTTCTTTAAATATTTTGTAGAATTCTCCTGTAAAACCATCCAGTGCTGGATTTTTGTTTTAGGAGTTTTTGGATTACTGATTCAATTTCTTTGCTGGTTATCATTCTATGCAAATTTTCTATTTATTCCTGTTCCAGTTTTGTGGTTTGTAGGTTTCTAGGAAATTATCCCTATCTTCTAAGTTGTCCAATTTGTTGGCATAAATTTTTTCATAATACTCTTATAATTATTTGTATATCTGTGGTGTTGGTTGTCATTTCTCCTCTTTCGTATGTGGTTTTGAGTCATTTCTCTTTTTTTCTTGATGCGTCTGGCTAGAGGTTTATCAATTTCATTGATCTTTTCAAAGAACCAGCTCCTAGTTTCATTGGTCTGTTCTATTGTTTTTTTCTTTCTGTATCATTTATTTCTGCTCTAACCTTTATTATTTCTTTCCTTCTGCTGGTTTAGGGTTTTATGTGTTGTTCTTTTTCAAGCTCCTTTAAGGTGTAAAATTAGGTTGTTTGAGAATTTTCTTGCTTCTTGGGTTCGACCTGTATCGCTATAAACTTCCTTCTTAGAACCACTTTTGCTGCATCCCATAGGTTTTGGACCATAGCATTTTCATTTTCATTTGTTTCCATGTACTTTTTTATTTCTTTTTTTATTTCCTGGCTGACCCAGTCATTGTTTGGTAGCATGTTATTTAACATACGTGTATTTGTCACTTTCCATTATTTTTCTTGTGGTCGACTTCTAGTTTCATTATGTTGTGGTCAGAAAAGATGCATGGTGAGACTCTGACGTTCTTTAATTTGTTCAGGCTTGTTTTGTGGCCTGTGTGATCTATTTTGGAGAATGTTCTGTGTGCACTTGAAAAGAATGTGTATTCTGCTGTTGTGGGGAGTAATGTTATGAATATATCTGTCAAATCCATCTGTTCCAGTGTCATTCAAAGCCATTGTTTCCTTGCTGATTGTCTGTTTAGATGATCTGTCCCCTGATGTAGGTGGGCTTGTTAAAGTCCTCTACTACTGTTGTATTTATTATTGGTTAGTTCCTTTATATTTGTTGTTACCTGTTTTATGTATTTGGGTGCTCCTATGTTGAAGCATTAATATTTATAGTATCTTCATGTTGGATTGTTCCCTTTATTATATAGTATCATTCTATGTCTCTTGTTATAGTTTTTAAGTCTAATTTGCCTGATATAAGTATTGCTACTCCAACTTTCTTTTGACATTCATTTGCATGGTAGATGTTGCTCCAGTCCCTCACTTTCAATCTGCACGTGTCTTTAGCTGTAAAAGGAGTCTCTTGTAGGCAGGATGTAGATGGGTCTTGTTTTTGTTTTTGTTTTTTTAATCCATTCTGTCACCCTGTGTCTTTTGATTGGAGTGTTTAGTCCATTTACATTCAAAGTAATTACTGATATGTACTTATTGTCACCTTACTTATTTTTTGTGGTTCTCAAGATTTTCTCTCATCTTTTGTCTTTCATGGTTTGGTGGTTTTCGTTAATGATGTATTTGGATTCCTTTCTCTTTGTTTCATATTTGAGTGGTTTTTGATGGTTACCTAATGGTTACCATTAGGTTTGTATGTAACCTCTGGCATACAGCAGTCTATATTAAGTTGAAGATTAAGTTTGAACCCATTCTTTACTCCTCCCCACATTTTAGGTATATGTTGTCATGTTTTACTAACTTTTATCTTGTGAGTTCCTTGACGTTTTAGAGAAATATTCATTTTAATTGCTTTTGTGTTTCCTATTTTTATATTGTCACTTTTAGTCTCTCCTTTCCACTCAGGGTCCCCTTTAATATTTCCTGCAGGACTCGTTTAGTGGTCATGAATTCCTTTAGTCTTTGCTGTCTGGGAAACTCTCTCTCCTATTCTGAACGATAGATAGCCTTGCTTGATATTTTTGGCTGCAGATTTTTCCCAATTAGCACTAGAATATATCATACCATTCCATTTTTGCTTGGTAAGTTTCTGCTGAAAAATCCCTTAATAACCTTACAGGGTTTCCCTTGTAAGTCACTGTCTTATTTTGTCTTGCTGCTTTTACATTTTTTTTTCTTTATCACTATATTTTGCCTATTTAATTACAATAGGTCTTTGGATCTGCTTTTGTTGATTTTGGGGGTTTGGAGGGGGAGTCCTCTTTGTCTCCTATACCTGGATATGTTTCCTTCCCTAGGTTAAGTAAGTTTTCAGCTATTATTTCTTCAAATAAATTTTATTCCCCCTTTTCTCTTTCTTCTATTTCAGGGACTCTGATAATTTGAGTATTTGATGGAGACACTGAGTTCCCTAAATCTATTCTCATTTTGCATAATTCTTTTTTTCTCTTTTGTTCAGCTCGATTACTTTCCATCACTCTGTCTTCTGGTTATTAATTTGTTTATGTTCTCCCAGCCTGCTGCTCATTCCATCAAGCATGTTTCTGAGTTCATTTTTGAGCCCTTTATCTTTGCTGTGTTATTCCTTATCTCTGTGTTAATAGTCTCACTAATGCCTTCCCCTCTTTTCTCAAGTCCAGTGAGGTGTTTTTTTTTTTTTTTTTTTTTTTTTTTTTTTTTATGATCATTACTTTAAATTCTCTGTTGGGGTGCCCAGTGGCTCAGTCAGTTAAGCGTCCACCTTCAGCTCAGGTCATGATCTCATGGTTTGTGAGTTTGAGTCCTGCGTCGGGCTCTGTGCTGACAGCTCAGAGCCTGCTTGAGGTCATCCGTCTCCCCCCTCTCTACCCCTCCCCCACTCATGCTCTCTCAAAAAAAAAACATTAAAAAAAGAAAAGAAAAATCAGGCATGTTACTTATTAATCTGTTTTGCTTATGGCCTTGTCCCGTTCTTTCATTTGGCACAAGTTTCTGATTTTGTCTTAGTCTCTGTGCTTGCTTCCATACGTCAGGAAAGAACTGCAACTCCTGTTCTTGTTCTCGAGGGTAATGGCTTCATTAAGAAGTGGTCCTGTGGTACTGTGCCATGTGGTGTCCCTGTTCCCCAGGACCTGGCACTTCTGCATGTCTCCAACGTGTGCTGCCGTGTGCTCGGCTGTCGTGTCCTGGCTACTTTATGCTTCAGGGCAGTCATCTGCAGAGGCTCTTTTTTCCTGTTGTGGGTGGTAAAATTTCATCCCTGGCCTGAATGTGCTGTTTTAGCTTTGGTGCATGTAAAACAAGACCTCACCACCACCAGAATTGAGACCCTGCGATATTCCCAAGTTGGTAGACAGTGTGCACAGTAGGTTGGGGAAGTCCTCTGGGGAAGGAGCCCACCACACTGGGACTCAGGCAGCAGGGCTAGAAAGGCGGTTCCACTGGGTGTCGGGGCTTGGTGTGATCAAGGTAGGTACGGAGTGTGGGTGCTGCGCTGTTCCTTCAGGTTGCCCTGTGCTTACGCTGAGGAGTGGCAGAGGGAAACGGCCGTTCCTTTATCATCAGAAGGGTCTCTCCATGAACCCTGTCTCTCGGAGACATGCTTGGAGACGAGCAGACACCTCCCCGCTGTGTGCCTCAGGCGCGCTTCACATCTGTTTCCACGCTGTAGGTCTGTGGGCTGTTCGCCTGCCTTCTCTGCGACAGCAGCACAGTGCCCTTGGGTTCCGCCTGGGCTCCATCCCAGCCAAGCCTCTGACCTTTAAAACTCTAGGCTTTAAGCCCTACTGACTGCAAGAACTCATGAAATTTGGCCCCTGTCACTTTCGAAGCCAAGTGCTATGAGCATTCATTTCCCTGTGTCAGTCTGCCTCTAGCCTGTCTCCGTGACCGCAGCTTCCTCCCCACCACAGCAGCCTCGATCCGTTTCTCTCCCAAACCGCGTCTCCCCGCTTCCTAACTTCTTCATGATGGCTTCTTCTGTACCTTTAGTTGTGGAGTTTGTTCTGCCAGTCTTCAGGTCAATTTCTGGGGGATTTAGAATGATTTGATACTCATCTTGTTGTATTCATGGGACCCGGCGTACCTAGGGGCCTCCTACTTCATGCCATCATCCAATCTCTGGGCTCTAATCTACATTTTGATGAAACCCTTTATTTCATGAATATACTGTAATGATTTTTCAAAAAGACAGTAGCATGCGATCATGCTTTGAAAATTATTCATTAAAAAAAACTAAATAAAAATGTTCTACTTTTTAAACACTTAGTGAAATGTTCAGGGTATTAGCATTATGTAGACATTATAGAAAAGTGTTTGTCTTGGGGCTACTGGTTGGCTCAGTCAAGCATCCAGCTCTTGATTTCGGCTCAGGTCACGATCTCAGTTTGTGAGTTCGAGCCCCACATTGAGCTCTGGCTGTCAGTGCAGAGCCTGCTTGGGATTCTCTCTCTGTCCCTCCCCACCTTGTGCGCTCTCTCTCTCAAAATAAATCAACTTTTTAAGTGTTTATCTTAATGACATTTATTCAACAAACATTTGAGTGTGTACTGTGTGCTGAATGCAGGAAGCAGGGATGAATAAAACACCATCCTACACCATAGGACATAGATCTATGGATTGCAAGTGCTAGTTTAGAAATACACTCAATACTTGTGGAGCCCAGAAGAGCATGTGGAGTAAGGATGGCAGATAAGCGAGTTGTTGAATGCTTCTTGGAGGCATTATCACCTAAAATGTGTTAGCCAGAGGAAGGCATTCTTGGCTGAGAGGTCAGCATGAGCAAAGGCAGAAAACTGTGTATTGTGAATATGTGTGCGTGAATGTAAGGTAGAGCAAGTCAGTGATGCTGGCACAGAAAATTAAAAGCAAAACATGAGGCCATCTGTGTAGCATGGGCCAGATCAGAGAGTTTTGTGGGTTAGGCTGGATTCTGAGCATTATCCTGGAGGCTAGAGGGAGTTTCAAATGTTTTAAGCAGGGGACTAAAGCTATTGGATTTTGTTATAAATATACTCTGGTCGTAGAATGGGAGGGAGAGGGTCTGGGATAGGAAAACTCGTTATATTTTTTGTATTGTTTCAGGAAGAGATTCGCAAGTCTGAAATGAGAGTTAGAGGGAAGACATATAATATTTAGTATGTAGATCAACAGGACTGTGAGTCTGATCACATGTGGGGTAATGGAGTGGGAAGTCTCATTTGGGTGGGTGGTTGAACCCCCAAATTAGGTAGAAATCCAGGAACATGATAAGTTTGGACCTGCTGTATTTGAGTAGGTCTCTGGGTGGGAATGCATCACAGGTAGAAAAATTCAGAGGTCTGGGCTAGAGATCAATGCATGGAGGCTTTAGTAGATAGGGGATAGCTGAGACCATGAGAATGGCTGAGATCAGCCAAGATGAATGTGGAGATAAATGGGATAGGACATTTAAAAGGTAAGTGTGTGAATAAGAGCCCAGGGAAGAGAAGGGAGACATCATATTACAACAGAGGACAAAGGAGTAGTTTTAAGGAATGAATTATTAGTGGCAAATACAGAAGAGATCCTCTGATGAGATCAGAAGTAAACACACTCAGTTGGCAATCAAGAGGTCACTGTATGAGGGACGAGAACCAGAGGGGGGTGGGAAAAGTGAGGCGGTAAATGTGCACAGCTTGAGAACTCTGGATCTGAATGGAAGAAGGGAGCGTAGAGCTGATGTTAACGAGATTTACGTTTCCTAAAAGGAAGAAACAGGAACATGTTTGCTCCTGAAGAGGAAGGAATAGAAACTGAGAGGTTGAAGATAAGAATTGTTTTTTTCCCAAGCTTAGAAATCTGGTAGGAATCTTCAGGCTACTCAGGAAGACCGCATCAGAATCAAACTTGTAGCCAGTTCGTGCATCAGGACTGTTCATAAGCACAGTAACTAATCCATCTTCGTTAAAACCTATGCCTTCCCTAAGTTTTAAGTCAAAGAAGTAAGAGCTCAATAGCCAATTACAGGATAAAATAAAATTTGTTGTCAATCAAAGAATGATACTGCTTTTTCTGGGATGAATATAAATCAATATAAACGAAGAGTGTATTTTTCTGTGGAGACTATGCTATAGACTGGCAGAAAAGTGACCTGGCAGCTTATACTACTCACCAAGAGAGCAGCACAAGCCCTGAAAAGTGGTAAAAGTTCCATGTCCCTTATGAATACTAATTAAGTCACCAAGAGTCCTTTGTACCAGTAAAGTGAAGGCTTGGCCACCCATGTGATAGCATACAGGCAAAATTCCTGATCATCAAGGACCCACTTTTATGTTAATTAAAAAAAATTTGGTGAAGTTGGTAATTTGATTCTAAAATTCCTTTCAAGAGCGTATTTCTCTTTGCTGGAATAACGCAAACAAATATTTTAATAAATAAGTTTTAATAGAATGAAGAACTGTGAACCAAATAAAGATGGAGTTGTCTCTAGGGAACAGATATCTTCAAATAAAACAATAATTTAAAACAAGGTGAGAAGAACCCGAATACAAGAGAGAGGACTGATTTTAATTGGCTGCAGAATGCTTTGGTTGCTTTAAAAAAAAAAAAAAAAAGTAAATCTTAACATTCAAGACAAAACACACTCAAAAACGTATTTAAAGGCTTGAACACTTGGGCCTGTGTCAGTGGAAGGGATGTTTGTAGCAAGCTAATAAAATCAAGACTTTTTTAAATCTAAATTATTCCTTCCCTTCATTCATCAAGTCAACAAATATTGACTGAGGGCCTGGTAAAGGACATCAAACCTTTGGCAATACACAGGTGCTTTTTAATCAGTCTGTATTCGTCCATGCGTGCTCAGACCCTGAGTTCCTCCTCTTGCAGGCTGGCCTGAGTCCGTGGTCTCCTCTGCCCTCTTTGAGGCTCACACCCTTCACTGATGCTGCCTCCTGCTGACCTCCTGGTCACTTCTCTTCATTCACTGAACATGTCGGTGCCTGACCTAGCTTTCCTCTCTACTTCAACTTCTGCCGTCCTCCTGGATGATTTTAATGTCCACCATCCCACCCAACTGTCCTTTCAGGTTTCCTGTTCTCGTTTGGTCTCATGATCTTCATTTAGCCACTGCAAGATCACACTCCACCATGACCTTGCTCCTCTCTGATCACTAATCCACACATCCTGGTCTGAGACTAGTGTTTCCTGTCCTTCCAAACCTGCTTGTTCCAGCAACTCCCAGCAGCCCAGATCTGTTATCAGACTATCCATCAGGTTTCTTACTGTCTTCCCAATGCTCTGTGTAGCCCTCATGTCCTTACCTATCCACAGTTTAAATATGTAGGACCACTGTTTCAGCAGTTATTCAATTAACATCCCTTTGATCAAACTCATCTGGCAAAACAGCAAGTATCTCCATTTTCTCTGTACCCAGGCATCGGGGTGCTACTATGGAGGGGAACAACAAAGATCACAACAGGCAAATTAAACTTTAAATTCTCAGTCACCAAATAGGTGGGTCCTCCATACCATTCTATCATCCTGCTGTACATTTGGTCACTTCATTCTCCACAAAAACCATTTTAAAACCTTTTTCAAAAGTCCAGTCTCCTTTGGTCTCTGACTTTAACGAGGAAACCGAAGCCTGCATGTGCACCTATCCCCTTCTCCTTCTTTCTAGAATAGAAGCACCCCACCCCTTCCTTGTGAAAGCCAGCCAGTTTCTCCACAGGCGCTTTGGACCCCATCCTCTTCCAACCTTGTATGGAACCCAAAAGCATCACTGATTCCTTTTGGCTCTCTTATCTTTAACTTCTCCCTCTTGCCCGGGTCCTTTTTAGAAAGTAAAGCAGTAGCTAAAACGGGAAAGGGAGACACATTGTTGCTTCATTCTCTCCTTTTCATGTCCAAAATTCAAAGTTTTATAAGATAGCTTCTTTCTGCCATGTGCTGCTTCAGCTGCTGTGGAGGGAATGTTTGCAAGCCACTGGTATTTCCCGGTTAAATTCGGTCGATGCTTTTAATCCCTCACTCTACTTGGTCTCTCAGCAGCATTCCGTACTGTGCCGAAAAACTCCCTTCTTCCTTTACTCCTCCTGGTTTTCCTCTCATCTCTTCAGCTACCACTTGTCAGTCTCCTTTGCCTTACCTTCTGCCACTTAACTTTTGTAGCGTTCCTCTGGTTTTTCCCTCAGTTTTCTTTTCCTTGTACTCTACAGCAGGTTGGCATATTTTCTACTTTAAAGGGCCATAAAGTAAAATCATTGGGCTTTGCAGGGTACAAAGTCTGTCTTTAGCAACTTCTCAACTCTGTTATGGTAGCGTGAAAGCGGCCATAAACAAGAATTAGACTAATGGGCATGGCTTATTCCAAAAGCCTCTGTTTACAAAAACAGACGGGCTGGATTTTGCATGTGGTGTGCCAGGCCATATTTTATATGCTTCCTAGTGAGGTACCCTTTCACGTGTCCCCAAATCTGTATATCCAGCTACCTAACATCCACATCTAAGTGTCTCTATAGCATCTCATGAAAGATCTTAACCTAGAAATTCTGCCCTTTCCCTCCAGATCTGGTCTCTCTCCAGTGTCCTTAATAAGAGGCACTGCCATTCAGATGGTTGCACAAGGCAGAAAATAGAGGAGTACCTAAAAGAGGGTAAGTCTAGAAATGGCCATTATTTGAAGCACACAGTCAAATTTAACATTTCGCTAATAGAGCTAAACTTTATTTCCATGTTAATTACATGTTTATATTTGATGTTGTATACATATTAGAATTAACATACAACTTGGGAGAAAAGCTGAGCGTTCTCCACTGAATGGGTTAAAAAGGAATGTAAAACTACAAAATACTTGTTTAAGTGCTGAATTCTAAATTATGGCAAACAGAACAATAATTACCTTGCCATTTTTCTCTTTCTGGTTTTCCAAGATGAATTTTGTTATAAAATATTTTTCATAACAATTTATTTCAAGAAAGGAAATAAGGGATTAAAACCATTTGACTTTAAGTATAGAGTACAAATAAAGAGTCTTAACACAGAACTCCTATCTTCTATTTAAAATACAAATACTTCATGATAGTATGAATTGAGAGGGATTAACTGATGTCAACTGCAAATCTAAGGACCTAAGCAAACCCATACATGCCATTTGCTTTTGTCTGGAAGAGTTAGACTGATTGAAAGGTGACACACAGTGGAATCCTATTTGAGAACTATGTTAACCATTTGCTACTGAGAATGGGGATGGCCAAATACTAAGTGCTTAGTGACAAATTCAGATTCATTGGTTCCAAGTGGCTAAAAGAATTAATCATTCCACCTCTTCTACAATCTACGGCCATGTACAAGTGTAGATTTTTTTAAAAGTAAAACTCCAGCTACTCTGAAACTGCTGAAAGTCCCAGCACACAAAGAATACTGTTTATAGTAGAATTCCCATGTTTAAAGAAAACCAAAATTATGGATGGTTTATCAAAGTTGTTATTTGGTAATAAATATGGTTTTTTAAATTCTCTAACCCCCATCACATTTTGTGAAGAAAGTTGTGTTCTTCTTAATATTACTAATTTTTAGATACATTTAAAAGAATCAGCTTAAAACTATTTTCCACCAGGAATTACAGGATGAAAACTCTTAATAAAAGTAAATAATGCTTATTTTTCTCATTAAACAAGGGTTTAGAATCATCTGCAAAAACCATGTTCTTTTTAATGATGTTTATAGGAGACATTTAACAGACTTCTACTTCGATTATTCCACTGATAAATACCTTCTCATGTAACTGTTTAGGACAGATGATTTATGGCTTTTCAGTATTTAAAATTTCACATTTAATGTCATGTTAAAGCTTTCAGAAATCAGTCTTCCAAGATGAGATGTTTAAATAAAAGAAAGGATAAAAGAGACAAACTCCTTATCAACAAAGCTTCCTCCCTTCCCCGAACTCAACATTTCTCTTATACTTCAAGGCACGCTCCTCTTCTTAGACCCCAGGGGTCAACAAACTTTTTCTGCAAAAGGGCCAGGTAATAAACATTTCAGGCTTTGTGGGTCATATGGTCACTATGTAACTACTTGACTTCTGTGCTGCCCTGAGAAAGCAGTCATAGACATAGGTATTTACAAAAATAGCAGTCTGAATTTGGCCTGCAGGCCTTAGTCGGCCTCCTGCCTTAGAACAACAGATATAAATAAAACAGAATCATTAAAAAACCAAACCTGGTCTCTAGTCAGATGACTGACTCAGAATCTAGCAGTTAATCACTCTAGAACATTTTGATGTTGAACGCTTTGCTTTGCATGTAGCCAACTTACTATTTTTGGTTAAGACTTTTCTATTCAAACTTATTATTTATGGAGGGATTCAGTTTAATAAATGATGTCCATACAATTTAATATTCAATTTAATTTTTAAAAAAACTTAATGAAAAATATAACAGAATCAAAACATTTAAAATAAGTACACTCACTACCCATTCCAGTAATTCATTTCAGTCATATCAACTATAGAATAGGAAAAATAAATTCCGAAGTGTAATTACTTTAAAATACACTACTTCCACTTTTGTTAATATTTTACATTTATGTATATATTCTGTAGTGGAAGCAGAAATTCTCTCTAAAAACATCTCCTTAAAATCTTGAGGTGCATGTTAGAGCCACAGGCAATATCTGACATATAAAATTGCAGTACAGGCCTTCAAATTTGGCATTTCACTGGTACAATACAATGACCAACATATATAATCACTGTACAGTGCCTAGACGTTCCAGTAAGAACCATTATTTTCTTTAATGTAGAATGATTAATACATATTCTACAAGGGGCAGTGAGGTTAGTAATTCTATAGGGTATGTCCTGACATAACTTTCAAATTGTACAATAACACAAACAACTCGTTAAGGCCATGTTTTATTTGCTGATTAATGGACAAAAGGCAATGTAATTTATTTTCAAGTATTTTCTTGAAAGTCTGTGCTCATAAAAATCATGAAAAGTTGGAAAGACTGTTAAATCACTGAAACTTTAAATATATCTTACACAATCTTGTTTGTACAAAAATACAAGTTAAATATAAACATAAAGCAATCAATGATAATTTTATGCAAATCTGTTTTATGTGATCTTCAGTTATATATAAAAGTTTCTGGGTTCGGTTATTTGTGAAAAGATCAATACCAGATAGAATTACTATCTATTGGCAAAGGGCCCTAAAAAGCTTACTTATCATTAATCTTTTACATGGTTAAGTGCATTTCCTAATTTGAGATCACCTAAACACTGGAAAAAAACAAAAAATGAAAGGGCAGTATGTCCATAAACCAACAAATAATTTGGCTGTAATGTATCATAAAACACAAAGAAACCCCCCACATCTGTACAATAAACATGATTACATACTCACACGCCGGTGCACACGTGCATGCATGCACATGTACACACACACGCAGGCGAGCACGCACACCCAGTCATAAACCCTAATGAGGCGCTACTTCCAGTTCGATATTCAGCTCTGCATTTTTTCTGATTTCATCAAATGAATAGCTTTTTGTCACCTTCCCATTCTTGAAGACAGTGTGGAGAAGATCCTGCACAAATATAATAAGACTAAAATGTAACCGTTATATCAGACGATCAAGCAAAATAAGTTAAGGCTTTGAGGAGTCAGACTCACTAGTCAAATACAGAGATGTTTGATGGCATTCAAATTATGAATGTTTACACGCAGTGCTGGTGGAGCAGGCGGAAAGCATGGCACTATCTAAAATGGCTATGTAGAAATATTTAGCTTTTATATAAAGCAATAATCTAAATATTCGTAAAAGTTTTCCTTGAAGGGAAAACACGAAAACGGTAGCTGATCCTTCTCTTTATTTTTCCAGGTGGAAGATGCTTATTGCTTGGTTGCCCAGAAGAATCATGGCTGTTGCTGATAATTACGACTGACAGTGAGCAAGGAAAGCCTGCCAGGCCTTCCCTTGTTCCTAGACAACAGACTCAACACTGATTAAACTTACAACCCTGGAATTTAATAAATTTCCTAGTCACTGAGTTTTGGACTTAGAACAACAACAAAAAAACATAAAAAAAAAAGAAACCAAACCAGAAACAGAAGTAAGTATTGGCTTCTTGATGAATGCTCAATGACGGATTTAAAAACTCGGTGTATATTCCAGAAGTTACTGATACACGTAATCCATTTGATCGATGCAAGGGTAACAACAGTCAACTGAGAAAACTGAATTCCCTTTTAAGTCTGAGAAAGCCACTTTCGTCTCCCTAAGAAATTGTCTGCCCTTGGTTTCCTTTTTGAAAAATCGACAGATGTAATCTGTTGTGCCTAAGTTTTCCATCAAGATTGAGGTGCATAACCTTTTCTTTCATAAAGTTAAATATCATCAAGGAATGGTGGTTCCTATTCTTAAAATGCCTAGATGATTATAACTGATTACTGCCTCAGATGTTCTAGGGTGTCATTTACATACTCTTGAAATCAATGCATTTTAAAGCCATTGTTGGGGCTTTGTCTACACTGACTTTATCAGTCCATCTGGACACACTCACTAAGCAAACTCTCAGTAGCTACAAGAGTTCAGTGAATGCTACTCAACGACCTGAACAACAGGCTATATTGAAAAGTTTGTTTAGGAACTTATTTTTCATTAAATACAGAAAAATGTTCAGTTCTAGCTCAAAACTTAGTATCACATATACCATAAGTAGAATATCTGAAATGGTATAAAGAATCTACAGTGATAAATTAGTGTTTTATGTTTGGAGCAGTTTTCCTCTAAAAATGAGTTTTTTTCAATCCAGCGGCTAAAATACATTTTGTAGCTTCTGAGTTTACAAATGTAAGTGTATTTTTTATGTTAAAGAGCATCAGATCATATGGACCACTTAAGCATACCATAAACTTTTCCAGTTTGGTTGACTTGAATCAGAAAACTTGGTTTAATGTAGGTTTCACCTATTATTATTATTATTATTATGTAATCAGAATCCAGTCATAATGTTTTCACATCTTATATTAAGATAACATAATCTGCTTTTGTAGCCCAGAATTGCTGTGAGAAGCACAGGAGACTACAGAAAATCATCTCAACTGGATTCTGTTAAGTTTTTAAAAAATGGGATTATCTTTCAACACCTTAGAATTTGGATAGCCCTTCCTTTATTAAATTACCAGTTTTACAACATAAATAGCTTCCTTTAAGTATTTTTAGCCGTTCCTTTTCAGAAAGGACTCGCTGCCAAGTTGGCACTGACAGTACAGTGGAGTACACGAGGGCTTGCTGAAGTTCATCAGCCACTACCCTGCTGCTCACTGTGTGGATGAACTTTTGCTTTTTTATGAAATGTCCTAGTTTGTCACCCATTGTATGCACAGTTCTTATTTATGATCTAGCTCCTTCTTGGTTTTCATCTTATTTTGGTTGCTAGGTTAGCAACCGCACACGTTTTATAGCAAAAGTACTTTGTCCTTCAATAAAAAAACGTTCTGGAGATACTTTAAAAATGCAACGTAAGAGCCCGCTTTCATAAAATGGAAGATCAGCAAAGATAACATACATGACCATATTCCTCAAGGTCTCCTTTTCCTTCCTCAAGTGTAACAAAATTCCCTGCTGGTGTCCTATGTAAAGATAATCGGCCCTTTTTGGATCTTTTGTTGGGATCAGCAACGGGGTCCTTGAAGACATTAATCTGGAAGAAAGAGAAATAAAAGACTAATCAGGAATGTTATTCCCATTAAAGAACAAAGTTTATACATAATTTATATATAAACCTAAGGCACTTTATTGGTATAACTAAACGAATCCACATCGGGCTTTTAGAAACAGAACTCTAGCCTCTGTTGGAAGACAGAGTCCTCTGTTAGGGAAAAGGGTTATGAACAAAATTGAAGTCTTGAATATCCTTTCTAACATTCCAGTATAGCACATGCAGGCTATTGGGAAAAGAAAACAAAAAAAAACTATGTCAACTGTATTATATAATCTGTGGCAAGGGAACTAAGATTTTTACTAAGGTAAAGGCTTCCATTCCATACTCCATAACTTTTCCTTTTGTTACCTTTTACTTTATTCCTTGTTACTATGAAAAGCAAAGACCTAGAGAACCTGAGGAGAACACAAGGTTTGTTTAAAGAGCAGAAAGGTAGGAGGCCAACATAATAGAAGCAAGGAGTGATGCTCTGGAGGAGAAGCAGATGAATCAACTCCAAGGTTCCAAAGACAGAGGTGAGGAAAGCAAGGAACCAACCCAGAACCCAGGTGTTCTGAAGAATTCTTAATATCTCCCACTCCCACCTTTGGATCCATAGAGTCTCAAGAGCCTACAAAGATCCTTGTTGTTCAGCTGCCTGAAACAGGCAGCTTGGGGTCCTGTTCTAAGGCTATTAGAACAGGATTCTGGTATCACAACTCCCACTCCATGCTCCACCTTCCTAAAACACTGATGGTGCTTACACACCTGCTTATCTTTCATATATGATGGCTGGGTTAGCTGACATTCCCCTTCAAAATGGTCAACTTTTTGACTCTAATACTGAACCAGTGGGCAATGACTGGCCTGCATTACTTCTCAAATAATCATCTTTTTCCTCCTTTCTCCAAGTCATGTCATTTTTTTTACCTAAGATCTCTTTTCTTTCCTTGCTTTGAGTCAAGGTCAGTGGTACCTGACAACATAGTTTAGGACATATCCTTTGACTACTGCATTCAGTAACTGCATTCTACCTGACACATAAAGAAGGTACTAACACAAGAGTAAAAGTTGAAGGACATACCCCAAGGCCATTGGTTACAACATAGCTACACTTGAAGGAACAATTCAACAGATCTCTTGTTAACTTCTGTAGCAAAGCTCCACCAGAACCGAAAGCAATGTTTTCAATACTCCATTTTTTTTGCTTCATGCCTTCTACAATCTAGAAGATCAAAAAACACTAAGTAATTTGAAAGAGGAAGGAGGTTATTTCCCCCGGGTCATAGTTATGAATAAAGTAAAACATCCTGGAGCCATTTTATAACACCATACACAGTGAAGAGTAAGGCCTACAGAGTTATAGTCCACATTTTCTCTTTCAAAAGACCTACCCACCTTCAAAAATGCCGGGCTGAGGTGTAAGTGCAGAAGGAGGATTTCATTCAGAGCTCCTGAATTTGTTGTGTTGTCACTGTGGCTGTGGTTAGGGTCGGGGGAATGAAGGAAATGAGGGAATGAGAAGTAACTGGTGATAAGACAGGTAAGGTCTTGTGCCGGAAATCTACATGAACACAAATGTGTTGACAGCTGCCAGGGAGACAGTGGAGGACCACTCGTGTGTTTGCTCAGGAGAGCTGGGTTGTGTACGGGGTGACCTCCTGGGGGTATGGCTGTGGAGTCAAGGATTCACCTGGTGAATTGTGTCTAACACAAAAGAGATTTTTGCCTCTTTACTGAAATAAGTGGATTCATTCTGGTACACAAGAACCCCAGAGTGGGGTTATACCATCAACTTCATGACATGTCACAGGGAAGACTGACCATGAAGAGCCAAGTTCAAAAGTGAGGCTGACAATGAGAGAAGTTTGAAGTTAAACAGATTTTTCATTGTGTCAAAATTAAGGCATCTACTATATGTAGGAAGCAAAACCATACGGTTCCTTTTCCTACTTCGGAAAACTTATTTTGAGTCCCCTTCAGGATGAAGAAAGCAGGTATTACCCTTTATGTAAACCAACACACAAGTGCATCTGCATTAACACAAACTGGCACTGGTGAAACCTTGGTCAGGGATGAATAAAGAGTACCTGTCTCAATATTTAACTCCTTGTTTGTAAAGTTAAAAAAAAAAAAAAAAAAAAATTCAAGTTTTAAACTCAGTCTCAACTTAAAAAAATGCACTTGCATTCTCAGCATTTAAAAAAAAAAAAAAGGAAAGGAAACTTTGGTTTTTAAAGGGAAGTTCAAATACCTGACTGAACCACCTGACTTTTAAAGAGCTGAATGCCAGGTCTGAGCCATGAGAAGAGCTAATGGGTTTTCTGACAATGGCACAGGTCCCTGCCCATGATGTTTCATCTGAAAGAGGGTGAAATGTGGGTGACAGCACCTGCTAAACCGGCTAAAATGCAGGTATGGGTAACAGTTCTTAACTGATGATGAAGTAAGAAACCCTTACATTAGCTAAGGAGACAACAGCTATTAAAAAAATGCCCGCTGAGATTTCTATACTTAGGTCTTCCTCCTCATTGTGGACTTTATGCCTTCCTTCCTTCTCACATGGAAGCCCCTAATGTCCCAACACCAAATCACTTAGAGGAGTTTGGGGAGTTTCCACTTTTCTTAGGTAAAGCGGTTTGGGAGAGCTGGGTGGAAAAAACCTCATTTCTGTAACTGCAAGCGATCTATTCCAGAAACCTCATTCTGGAACTTTACATGCACATCACCACAGAAACAGTTTGTTATATGCAATAGTTCTTTCTTTTATATGGATCTTTTGGAACACAAACTATTTACAGTTTGGATACTGCCCTTACTCTCACCACACCAAATTCTTGCAAACAGAAAAATCCTTTAATAAACTTGTGTTATGAAAATGGATACCATCTGAGGCTGATAGACGTTAAAATATCAGTGGTTTTACGATAGTAGTCTAAATTATAATATCAAATGATAGCCTTAATTTTTATGGAGTATTTTAGGTATTTGTTAAAATGAAATAATAGCTCTTTAAAAGCTTATTTGGGGGAAAAAGAGGCAAAAGTTTTAAGATAATAGAACACTGTTTGGCTAAATCTAACAGTAACAGTGATGACAGTTAATGTTTAGAAGAGGTGATAAACCATTTTATACTTTTTAAGAAAGCATACATTAATACCATTCAAGTTTTATAATAAATTGTCAAGTATGTGCAGCTCCATTCCAATAAAACACACCTACTTAAGCAGTGTCGAAATGTTTTGTTTTATACACAAGGAAATGTTGTTTAGCATTTTGTTTCATGCTGACGCTTCTTCAGGCTCATCATCAAGGGTGCCCAATTAAGGACAGAGAGTAGTTAAGTGTGGTATGGCTGATACACCTAGACCTTAACTCACTAGTACAGCTGCCTGTTGAAACATGGGTTTGTTTGCACCAGTCCACTTATACACAGATTTTTTTTGATAAATACAGTATAGTACTATAAATGTATTTTCTCTTCCTTAATTTTCTTAATATTTTACCTAATATTTTTTCTAATAAAATATCTATTATATATAATTATATAAAAGAAATATTTCTTTTGTCTAGCTTACTAGGAATACAGTATATAATACAGTACATAATACATATATACATGTTAATCAACTGTTGATGTTACTGTAAGGCTTCTGGTCAATGGCATTCTTCTAGGAGTTAAGTTTTGGTAGAGTCAAAAGTTATACATGGATTTTTTTACTGTGTGGGATATAGGGGACTGTCCATGACCCTAACCCCTGCGCTATTCAAGGGTCAACTGCGTTTATTACAAACTTTAAGCAATTAACAGAAAAGACATATGCTATCATTATGCTTTTCACATTTATGAAAAGAATCACAACTATGTTTAAATCATTAATGTGCTATTTATCAAACCAATAAAGAGCTTAATTATAAGGGTTGCCTTATTGGACCTTTAATATAAAACACATACCTCTTGTAGAGTATTAATATCTACTCCATCCCCTTGAATAATTCTAAGATAAGGTGGTAGCAACTTGTAGCCCTTTGAGTTCTCAGTAATAGGGAACTTCTTACCCAGAATATCCAAAACCTGTAGGGGAAAATACACATACAACACAAAATAACAAACTCAAAAAAAGTGTGAAAAGGTTTCAAAGTTAAAAAAAAAAAAAAAAAAAAAAAAAAAGGACTTTGCTGGGGCGCCTGGGTGGCTCAGTCCCAACTCTTGGTTTCTGCTCCGGTCACGATCTCATGGTTCATGAGATTGACCCCACATCTGGAGAGAGAGTAATATTTACCATAGGGTTTTCACAGAGATTATATGACATAGCTTAAGTAAAGCACCTAACACAATATTTTTCTAGCAATAGGCATCAAATAACTTGTTCTTATTAATGATTTTTGAAGAAGGCAAACCAAGTCCTAAACACTAAAAAAAACCAAAACAACAATGCTCTACTGAGGATCAACAGTATCTCTAAAGAATCACTACCTGAAAAGTATTTTTGAATTCTTTTTATTCCACATCACCTTCCACATATTTCTTTTGCACTAAAAACTTCAAAGGTATAGCAATGACTTGTAGTAAAGAAAAAACACAAACTTGGTAACCAAAGCACAGGATTAATACTATTAATTTTCAAGGTAAGCAGAAAATATCTGTTCAACAGTATTATCTATTCGACAGTACATAAATAACCCAGAACTGTGGGTTTCCTTTTTCTGTTACTAATGTGTGGCCTTGGACAAATTTATTACTCTCCCTGAGCTGCAACTCTAAAATAAGGGGCCTGGTCCAGAAATGGTTCTGAAATGCCATGTGCATAAATGAAACTACAACAGTATTGATACAGTGGGTCCACAGGCATTTTAATAATCAAGTTATGTATTAAAATTTACCTTTAATACAGTGTCCAGAGGATTTCCAGAATCAGGTCTGATTATTAGTGGTGCCTCTGTACTTCTTGACAGTATTAAATGTCTTAGATCTTCACCCCATATTTTTTCACATGCATTGTAAATATCATAGCTATCGCTGACCACAGATACAGGCACTGATGAAAACTGTGTTACTATATGTTCAAAAGCATCTTTTTCACGGTCTTTCCCCCAAGCTGTTATGGTACTAGAAAACAAAATGAAAATACAGATTTACTTAGGCAGACACATTATCTATTCCTAAATCATATCTGATGTACTACATACTTCTAATACCATCAACACTGCAAAGGTGAGATTTAGTTTACTGAATGCATGTAATAAGGATCATCGACTATTTGGGCCAAACCACCCCTTGGCTGATGTTTAATACTATCAGGAATCTTTTAACTCCTATTTTCAACCAACTTTTTGTTTTTGTTTTTTTTGTATTCCTAAACCTACTCATTTAAAATCAGTTAACTAGGGGGTGCTTGGCTGGCACAGCTGGAAGCCTACAACTCTTGACCTCAGGGTTGTGAGTTTGAGCCCCACGCTGGATGTAGAGTTCACTTAAAAAATACAATAAAATTAGTTGACTAAAACAAGCAGCTACTGAATGCACTCTGTACATTATGCCAAGATGTGAGAAACAATGAACACATACTCCCGTTATTTTGCTACGTAACGCAAGGACCTGCTCCCTTCTGTGAACTTTCAAAACCATATACCAATAATAGCAGGGACATACACTAGTCTTTTTTATCTTTAAAACTCCTATACTTAAAGGCAACTACTTAGGCAGTTATTTATACTATACCACACATACATACATACAGCCAACCAACCCTTTACCTGTTATATCTTCAAATGGCCAGTAACAGGCAGTCATTTATTTCATCTATAAAGTTAATATATGCCCAGGGAATGTAAGAATTTTAATACTTAGTTTGAGCAAAACATAATTATGATGGGAAGTAAGATGTGAGTTTCTATTAGGCAAAAACCGTTATAGTGATTTTCACAATGTCCTCAATAATAGTTCTTACTGAATAATTATTTGTAACAAGTACTTCTTGATTAATATAAATCATTTAAAAAATTCTTAAATAGAAACTAATAATGTTGAAAAACTTTTGCCAATTCTTCATGCCCAGCAATTTTTCCTTCTCCCTAGTTTTCTAGTCTTCTCCTCTACCCCATCCATTTTCCTAAGTAAAGTAATGGAAAGAGAGCCCATTTCACTTATTATATAACCCCATGTAGGTATAAGTTTATCTCAGAACTGTTTGAAGAGTCATACTAATTTATATTTGAAACTGTTATTTTATTATTTTTTTTCCTAAAGGACTGGGGTAGACTATTTTCCCTTGCTGTCAATGATACACTGATGATAACAGAGCATGTACACTTCAGGGTTATAAAGAGCCAGCTACCCAGAGACTACTCTTATCTGAAACAGAGAGATAGTCTATTTACATAAAACTCATTTTAGAGTGAACACTCTTCTTAACAACTCCAGAGGCTGCTAGTAGTTATGATGCCAACTCCCGACTTCATGCCAACATCAGCAGGCTGAAGGGAAAATTCAGATGCAAAGAAAACCCCCTTCTGTCAACTACTATTGTCCTCTTAATAAGGATGGAGAGAATTAAGCTCAATACCGATGCCAGAGAGCTTTGTAATGTAATAATGACCTCCTACAGGTAGAGCTCCTTGACTACACAGTTCTGTTTCACCAGCAATGCACTGATACAGTCATCTAACTCTGCTGTTTGTATTGTCTAGCAAAGTTCATTTTCAGTCTTTACCTTACTTCCTTTCTCTGGCACTTTAACTTTCCTTTTCCATGACTTCAGTGACCTCTCTCTCATTTTCATTTATTTATTTTTTCCTATTTCTATGGTTCCTTTACAGTCCCCCTCAGAGGTCATGTTCTCCTTCAATCCAACATAGGCTCTGACCTGCACACTTGCTTTCCTCTATACAACTTCCTGTGTGAAAAATATTCAAAGCTTTTAAAAAATCCCCTCATGGTAAGGGTTTCCAGAATCTGTCCCTTAGTCCAGGTTTTTCTTCTGGACTCCAGATCTACTTGTTAGGCAGGGAGATGATTACCTTTATTACGTCATCATCCTGGAGACATTTCCTGCAGCAGCCTCTACATAATCCAATCATAACACCTGTTCTTCCGATGATAGTATATGGAGCTCATAAATATTTGTTCAATGAATTCTCCTAATGCTATTATTCTAATTTCCAGCATCAAATCGATACCTTTCCAAAGTTTGAGGGAAAGGTTACACAATAGCATATTTCTTTTTTTTCTCAATTTCTATTGATTTATTTTGTTTTACTTATATAATTTAACAAGGCAGTTTTACATAAGCTCACATCAACCACAGAATGTAAGCACTTAACCACACGATGTACAATTTTAAATTGGGTTCTATATTAAATAGTCTAATGTCTCTCTTAAATTTTTTGGTCAACCAAACTCTCCCCACATCTTTGGGTTCAGTGTTTTGTTTTTTTTTTTTTTAACATATGCTTGGCTCAGAATAAGTATGCTCAGAATAAGTAAATCAGGAATATGAAAACCTATATGAATAGAAATAATCTGACTATGTGAACTGGTAGAACATTGGGAAGAAAACAGAAAAGTTGTGTTAAAACAATGATAGTGGCATATTTCTAAGCCCAGATTCATACATTCCTTAAGAAAATATTTATAACCATAATGGCAATGCTCTAAACTTTAGAGTTCTCTTATTTTGAAGTTTTTAATTTTTTTTTATTTTAGAAAGAGAGTGTGAGGAGGGGGAGGGAGGAGGGGGGAGGGAGAAGGAGAGGGAATCTTAAGCAGGCTCCACATTTTTCAGCACCCAGCCTGATGCCAGGTTTGATCCCACGACCGTGGGATCACGACCTGAGCCTAAATCAAGAGGTGGACACTCAACTGCTGAGCCACCCAGGTGGCCAAGTGATTTTAGATGTTAGCTCATTTATCCTTAATGACCTTCTGATGTTGGAGACAAAAAACTTTAGCTCTTCCTTTTGTCTGGCTGGATGGAGGAACGGAGGAAGAGAGGGAAGTGACTTGCCCAAGGCCACCCAGAATGTCAGCTGTAGGGTCACTAGGTCACTCAGGTTTCCCAACTTTGACTTCCAAGCTCTTTTCACTATACCATGTATTGTTTAAAAGACTTTTCTATTTAAGAGCATCCGAAATATTTTTATATATTAAAGAGTAAATTTTACAAATGTAGTAAATACTACTGTGAGACTTTAAAATGGATTTCACCCTGTCTTAACATGAAAACCCTAAAGAAGATACCTTTCTTCTCAGATTCATACTTGTGATATTACTACTGTGAAGCAAAACCATCAGTAAGAGTCTAATATATGGATATTCCTTAAGTCCAAAATAAAAATACTGTAACTGTAGAACCAACATCCTTGTGTTCTGACTCTGATGAGTCTCGACTGTCAGAATCCTTAACAAGGGCCCTACTGATACAGCAAGGCTCATAAATATTAGCGGAATCTACCCTCTGCCAGCTCCAATCCGAATCGTCAAGTTCTATCAACTTTGTCTCCTAAGCCATTGCCTGTGTTTAGCCACTTAACATTCACTGAGCCACTTCGTTCTGAACCTTTGTGCATCTCTCCAAATTGTTAGAACAGCTTCCTCTTCAGCCTAATTTCTTATTTCTCTTTTTATCAATTCATAATATATCCTATCAAAACAACCATCCTAAAATATTTCTCTGATGACAAAGCTGCTTACGCTCAAAACTTCGATGCCCACTCCCATTTAAAAAAGGAATTAGAATAACCTCGCATGATGTGCACATAGTTAACATTCAATGTCAAGATGAATTTAAGGGCGTTTACAGGTTAACCTGTCTTCTGAGTCTAACCCATGTTCCCTACAAAATCTGTTTCAGCCCTTATTCCCAAAGCACAGTCACTCTCCTCTTTCATTCTTGCTCTTTCAAGACAATGTTGGACGTGTGGTAGGCACGCAAAAAAGATTTATTCAGAATGATTGCTCGCTCATGTCTCCCATTAAATTTAACCATTCTTTCAAGAAATGAAGATTTCTCATACTGTCTCTATAAAACTTTCTCGGTCCTGCCAGGAAGAGAACATCTTTCCTTTCCTTCCCTTGCACACTAGTGCACTCTAACACCTTAAAAGTACTTAATCAACAGAGCAGAGTGTTTGTAGTGTATTATTTTTATACTGAATATAGGGTCAGTTTTTTATATCTTCCTATCCCTTTTAGCACCCAGTAGATTGCCTTGGATAAAAGCTCAGCTTTATTTTAAAACTCACTGCTGGTTTTAGAACGATGCAAGATCCGAGTATGAGCAGAACTTACTAAACTTTCCCAAACTCATTACTGTAAGTATTTTTTGCTATTAAGAACCAGAAATCAGGCTTGTCGTACACTGTAAAAACTCCACTGCCTTCCGACAAAGTTATCACAAGGAGCAGGGCAGCCGCAGCCCCTAGTTTAACTTGAGATGTTTAGTTAACGTCACATAAGGAAGCGTAAGAAGGATATGAACTCTCTTCCTTTCATCAAAAGGCCTTACTAGCTTTTCTACAATTGAGGGCACTGGGTCCAAGCGACAGCTTCCAGGGTAAGGTTACGTGAGGTCATGTAGAAAAGCAGGAAAAGGGAAAAAGTGACCAAGTTTTATAGTGAGTGCTTCTAGATTTAACACATGAAACCTATCTGCATATGGCAATAGAGCAGTTGAAAAAGTTCCTAAAATAAAACTTACATGGGAATGTGAGAGTTGAAAGCAAGCTCTTAAATTGTTTTCATGAGGATGGTTCAAAGTTCTCTACCTCGCTGATACTAGTCCTTATGCCTAGTATAAATGCTAAATTTGTATGGCTTAAATTCATGAGGATTTACTGTAGTACCTGGCTCTGAAATTAAGCAAAATATCACTGAATTACCAATACAAGAGTGAAAAAAAATCATTTCAGAAAACAAATGTTTAGATAATAGGCAGATGAAGACAGAATTTTACCTGTGTTCTGCTGCTGGAACAGAATAGCCTGGAACAGGATCTTTCGTTCCATAGTATTTTTTAACAAAAGCAATTCCTGCTACTGTGTCTGTTCCTTTGAAGTTAACCAAATGAGCAGACGCTCCTATGCCAGCAGTCTGGAAAATAAACCATAAACCAAAATCCAAAAAAGAAAAAGACCCATACTTTGAGGTATAAAGCAGCATAGCTCTCAAAGGAATATCTGTCTTCAGATATCCTTAGAGATACCATTATCAGACATAATAGTTCCTTATGGCAAAGATCCAGTTTTTCCTAAATATTTAAGGAGTCAACTGTTACCTCCTCAAAGAAACCTACCAAATAATGACCCACCCCCCCTTTTCCCACCAGCCTCTTTTCCCTTACTCTGTGCCTTGTGCTTCTCTGTAGCATTATCTGACATCTGCTATATTTATTATAATATGTTACACTTAAGTCTGTCCATCCATCATCCATCTAACAGAGAAAGGACAGGGACATTTGCTGAAAGCTTTATTCCAGGTACTCTGAACAGAAGCTAACACATAGTAGGTAGTTTATATATATAATATATATATTATATACATGTATATGTACATGTATACATATGTACATACACGTATATATGTATAATATATATAATATATATGCATATTATATACAATATATATAAAAAAATATATAATATATATATATTTATAATATATATATATTGACTGAATCCCTGGAATTTCAAAATGTAGCCTGCTCAGAACCAAGGTCACTATCAAAATTCCCCCCAAATTTATAATGGCAATCTAACCAACAAACCACATTTTATTAAATGAAGTGCATTTCATACTTCCATACCTCTTGGGAAGAAACTCCTCTGTAGCCAAAATCATGTAACTTATACTCCAGACCATCTAAGTTACCAGATGTTTCCAGCAAATAGTTGGCCAATATTTTCTTCTGCTCTCTAGAATTTGTGGCCACTGTGATTGGATACCAGGACTGAACAAGAATAGTCTGTAGTGATAAAATTAATCACAAATATTAGAACATAAAATGCTGAGTTTTTCTGAGGAAACTCCCTGCTTTCTCTGGAGGTATGTCCTAGACCTCCATACTACTGGAAATACTAGTGAGACGTCTCAACCATACTGCAAGATGCCTACCACGTGCATTCCAGATAGAGTGCACAGCTCAGTTCTCAGCTCAGCAACACAAAGGATAAGCACAGCAGGACCTTAACAGTAGAGAACATCAGATTACCTAGTTTCTATCCAAAGTGCCACAAAGCAAATAATATTACACTCATACTTGGATGTTGAGGCAATTACCATAAAAGTTTCTTTAAAAACATTTTTTTTTTAAGTTTATTTTTATTTTTGAGAGAAAGCACGAGTCAGGGAGGGGCAGAGAGAGAGGGAGACAGAGAATCCCAAGCAGACTCTGTACTGTCAGTGCAGAGCCCGACTCGGGGCTCACACCCACAAATGGTGAGATCATGACCTGAGCCCAAACCAAGATCCGGACACCCAACCAACTGAGCCAACACCTGAGTGCCCCACTGTAGAAGTTTCTAAGTAAGTTAGGCTATCTTCAATTTCTTTACTTGATGTGGACCTGCATCAAACAGTTTATGCAGCAGCACGGGAATACACCTTGAATGGTGTATTGGGTCTAAAGAAGTTACTCATTTACTCCTCTTTATAGTCTTGGACCTAATTTTTCTTAGATCTATTATGACTACTGGTAGGTTATTTAGTTCAGATATACTTTTGCTTAGCACTAGAGAATTCTATTAACTGAGTTATGCTTTACATCCTTGGCTTTTAGCAAGTCATTTTAAGAAAGTCACATGAGGGGCGCCTGGGTGGCTCAGTCAGTTGAGCGTCCGACTTCGGCTCAGGTCATGATCTCACGGTCTGTGAGTTAGAGCCCCACATCGGGCTCTGTGCTGACAGCTCAGAGCCTGGAGCCTGCTTCAGATTCTGTGTCTCCCTCTCTCTGTCCCTCACCCGCTCATGCTCTGTCTCAGAAATAAACATTAAAAAAAAAAAAAAAAAAATTAAAAAAAAAAGTCACATGAAACATTTCTGCATGTGCTGTAAAACTGTGAGATCACCATCTATTTTACAATTCTTTTTAATAGCAAAAAGGTTTTGTTTTGCTTTTTGGTTGGAAGAAACAGTTAAGTTTAGCTCAATATGTTCATTCCTCAGCCCCTTTGTAAGTCTGAGACACCTTTGCAAAACCTTTAGGCTCTTTTAAACAGGTTTTGAAATCTGACGAGAATTAAGGTTTCTTCGAGCACCAGTATTGATATTGCTAAAGCAATCCAATAATTTTAGTGGGTTTTAAAATTCAGTGTATGGTGAGTAACAATCAAAGGATATTATTAGTAACTTTGAACATACACTGGGAGAGGTTACTGGAAGGAACACTATTATTTAAAATGTTTCAAAACAAGGGTTGCCTGAAGAACAACTTTAAGTTTGTAAATAACAAGTTTGTTGGATTTGGTAACAGATTTCATACACATGGTGGTAAACTTGGGCTGGGGATGGATAAGATTAGGATAAACCTTCTCTAACCCTCACAACAGAAACCCACAAAGGATGCAAAGTTACTATGAAAAAGTCTCTTCTGGAGACTTGGTATCTAGTGTAAACACAATTTTTTATAAAACACAGGATCTGTCAGAAACTAAAATAGGGATTGTGTCAGACCATAAATAACTGTGGCTTAGATAAAAATACCTGGCAAGGACTGAAGTTATTTAAAATCATATACATTAGTAGAATAGAAGGTAAATTTGAGGGAAGTTCTGTTGCAGAAGCAAATAAAAACACGTACCTATGTATGTTTTTTCCCTTCAAAAGCCAGCACTCCCACACTGGATTTTACTTTAAAAAATTTTTATTTTAAATTTTTTTTAAGTTTATTTATTTTGATAGAGAACAGAGGAGGGGCAGAGAGAGTGGGGGAGAGAGAACAGGATCCCAAACGGGCTTTGCACTATCAGTGGGACTCGATCTCACAAAGTCTGAGCCAAAATCAAGAGCTGGACACTCAACTGAGCCACGCAGGCACCCCACATTTAATAATTCTTGTATTAAAAGTGGTATTTCTTTATTTGCTAACAAACTACTCCTCTAAGGGGTCTATATATAAAATTTTTTAACTTTATGTTTTAGTGAAATACACCAAAATAATGATTATGACAACAGGTTTTTGGTGGTGGTTGTTTTCAAAGGCTGGTGTTTTTTTCACCTTCTGAAGATAAAGAAAAACATACATGAGGCAGGTGAACTGGGAACTAGTCCTCCATAAATGTCTGCTCTATGGGAATTCCATCAAACACAGGGAAAAGTACTTCTTGACTAAACCCTCAATCAGAAAACAGAAAAAGTGAAAAAAGTGATGATGATTTTCAAAATAAGGTTTATCTGTTTGGGCTCTTCTGGTATTGAAGGTAAAAGGATATACGGGTAGACAAGATGTTGTGGTTAAGAACGCTTACTCTTGTGTTTTTAATAATACCATCCTCTTAAAATCACATATTTCCCAGTACAAATTCTGTAACACCTGTACAAAAACTAATAATGAGATAAGTTTTCTTTTACTTTGAGTTCACAGTTAATTCAAAGTTTTAAGACACAGCAGTAAACCATTTAAAATCATTATTTTGGTTAATTGAACATTTTTTTCTGGGGCTATTAGCCTACTATAAGTTAATGTCCCATAAAGAGAAGTTTTAAATTTTCTGTCAACTTAGAAATTGTATTTCAAACACATTCTTGGACCTCTTAATTCCCCTAAATTTTCTAGTCCTTATAAATAACCTCAAATGTATTATTTTACAATACAACAAATGAGCTTAATAAACTAATTAAGATAAAGAATCCGTTCTAAGCACTAAGTAAAAAACACCTCTCAGATAGAAAAGTGGTATTTCTATAGTCACTTTCTAGAATATTTCCTCTAATAGATAAAATCTAAATCGAACTGTTGAGAAGCTAACTAGGTTACATATGTAAATAATATCAAAACTATGAGCACGTGAAGACAGGACTGCTTGGGTCCAAATGAAAGGAAAACAAATAAAAAGCCTTGCAATATAAACTCAGAGTCTATTATGTATCCTCCTTTTTGGACTTAATGATCAGCAAGTGTTGAGTGTGTTTAGATGAGACATATCAGGTAGTAAAGCCTCAGCTCTAAACTGATTAGATAATGAAGAAAGCTGTTAAAAATCTGAACAAAATTCCCTTTGTATAATTAGAACAGAATATCCACAAAATATCTTAAATTACTAAAAATATACCTGTGCTGTTTTTCTCAGTTTTTTCTATGACAACATAGATTTCAGATTGCAACAAATGAGACGGAAGCCAACTGAGCCTTACCGGTACTAGTTCTTAATAATTTCACACAGATAAAGTCTTAGAATGTTAGATTTTGCTGGAAGGAACCTTAAAGATTATTTAGTTCAACTGTCATTTTTTAAATGAGGAAACTAAGGCCTGGAAAGATTTAGTAAATTGTAGATTACACAGCTTTATCAGCAGCAATTTTAAAACTAGAATCCCAGTTGAATGGTTTTTACATCTTCAATTAATGTTTTTTTTTTCAATATGTGAAGTTTATTGTCAAATTGGTTTCCATACAACACCCAGTGTTCATCCCAAAAGATGCCCTCCTCAATGCCCATCACCCACCCTCCCCCCCTCCCACCCCCCATCAACCCTCAGTTTGTTCTCAGTTTTTAAGAGTCTCTTATGCTTTGGCTCTCTCCCACTCTAACCTCCTTTTTTTTTTTTCTTCCCCTCCCCCATGGGTTTCTGTTAAGTTTCTCAGGATCCACATAAGAGTGAAAACATATGGTATCTGTCAATTAATGTTAAATAAAAATTAAAAACAAAACAAAACAATTCACCTCGATCCAATTTGTAAGCCAGTAACACTCTGGATCTGTGTTTTCCACTGTGAAGAGAACATTTCCTCGGGGAATGACATAGCCCTCAGGAACAGCTTTTATTTCTATTGGAAGATGCCCATCATATTTCTGGTAAAAGACAATAATGAAATTATTCATTCAGCAAATGATAATCAGATACCTGTTTTAATAGGTTCTTCATATTTTACAGAAGCTAAACTTACTGTCACAGAAACTGCAATTGTACATGTTATTATATTGCTAGTAATATCCTCATTCTCTTAAAATTAGCTAAGATGATTTAACAGTTTAGACACCGACATTAATTTTTACATTTTATGTAGTCCAAGTACTTCTGCTAAGAACATTTCTAGCAGAAGACAGAGATAATCTCAAACTGGTCAAAACAAAAAAGTTGTTTTTTCTCAAGATTTCAAAAAAAAAGAAGAGTTTATTCCAACATATTCCAAAAATTTTCCAAGAACACTCCTTCTTCTAGTCGCCATTTTTGTAAAACAAAAGCTAAATACTAAAAGATAAAATAAGGGACTACTATTAAAGAGCAACACGAACAAAATAATGTCAAACAAAAAAAGGAAAAAAAAGAGAGAGAGGTCCCTGACAGTACAAGAACCTTAAGCAGGTTTTCCCTTTATTCTGTTTTCGTAGAGTGGATAGACCAATCATTAAGTATACTTTCTAGAGCTTTGGCAATGAATATCCAAGTACAACAATTCTCTCCAAAACTAGGCTGCAACATATTTGCTACAGACTATGTGATCAGATATTTAATTACACCTCCCTTCTTTTAAAGGTAAGGGCTGTGGCTACATTTTGGCTAGGAAGGCAAATTATTTCAGAAATCCTAGTAGTTTTTATGTGATTTGGGACAGGTAAATAGATAAAAGAAAAGTCTGTTTAATGAGAAGCACTGGAAGTCTCACGATACAGCAGAAAGAATACTGCCTTAGAAATCCCAGCTCGGACTCAACAATCTGGACTCAGACTGTGGGCAAGTCATTCAACATTTCTCGTCTCAGACTATTCTTCCAACAGGGTTAGATAAGACCATCTCTAGGTTAGATCCCTGCGATTCTCTGAACATAAAAAATCAAAAGATTTATCACCCTGGCTACTGGGAATTATATATAGCCTAACACTTATCTATTCCTATTCTCTTCCCAACAAACCAAATAGGGTAAGTGCAGGAATTAGCCCCCAGATTTTACTGACCTTACTTAAGATACGGGGAAATTATACCACAGAGTGCTTACTTGACTTCTTCAAAGACCCATAAGTAAAAAATAGTAAAACTCAGTATGACAACATAGGCCTGAAAGTTAAAGTATTTGTAATTATTTTGTTGATGATAGTCTACAATGGAAAAACATTTGTTTTTAAGATATAAATGAATTAACACTTAACGCGCCAAGATGCCTAAAGATCCCATTCCCAACCTATCTTCATAATAATCACCACCATTCAACTCTTCTAACTCAATTCCCGTATCTTTGGATGCTCAAAATTAAGTAACTGATCCAAACATGCTAGGTATTAATATCATAGTACAATAAAGAATGAAAGCCAACTTTATGGATCTACACCAAACCATTCCAATTATTCAGTAAGGGAAATTTCCTAGAAGTACTGGGTAATGATAGACTCACTGCATCTATTGCCTTAGATAAGCTACAGCCAAGAAAATAGACCAAAATTTCAAAATTGCCAAATAATGATGCCCCTTCCTAATATTTTCAAAGAAAAGAGGAAATCACCTTTCTGAAAAACACTATCTAAATTATCATTTGTTTAGGGGCGCCTGGGTGGCTCAGTCGGTTAAGCGGCTGACTTCAGCTCAGGTCATGATCTCGCAGTCCGTGAGTTCGAGCCCCGCGTCGGGCTCTGTGCTGACAGCTCAGAGCCTGGAGCCTGTTTCAGATTCTGTGTCTCCCTCTCTCTGACCCTCCCCCGTTCATGCTCTGTCTCTCTCTGTCTCAAAAATAAATAAATGTTAAAAAAAAAAAAAAGTTTAAATTATCATTTGTTTATATTACAACAAATTACTGAGACCTGCTATAGATTCTATATACTAATTATTTGCCACCATAAAAAAATATTTAAATGTTACCCTTAACTTTTCCCAAGAATGTCTAAAATAGCTCTTAAATTTGGGCCAGACAGAAAAAAGTTGTAATTATAGAACAGTCTTCTATTCAAATTCCTTTGTAAGAAATTTTGAACTGAAAGAAAAACCAAAGTAGAGCAAAACGTTAAAAACATTTTTTACCTCAAGAATGTAGTTCCATCCCTTTTCATTAAAGACATCATCCTGGAAATGCTCTCTGTACACCTCTTTGGCTTCCTGGATCTTCTCTTTGGTCACAACCTTACCTAAAAGGACAAACGTTTCCTGTTTACATTTCTAAAAGCATTCTATGAATTGCTGAGCTGTGGTAGGATTCATGTCTCTACCTATTTCACCATTCTGTGGATAAAAAAAACAAGAACTGAGAGATTAAATGATCACCCAGAGTCAACAGCAGAGCCAGAAATGGAATCTGAACTTCTGATCACTCACCCTATGTTAATTTCCAGTTTGAAAAACAGGTGTGCAGAAGCAACTATTACACAGAGTATTTTTTTTCTTAATCCCAGGAATAAGTTAACTTCTAAGATGTGTTTTTTCTCTCACTATTAATTTAAATACTCTTGAAATTTGATACAGATAATTTTCCAGGTGAATATTTTTGCTTTATTCATAAAGGATGTCTTCAGGGGTGATAATCCAATAATTTTCACAATTACTAAGTTTAAGTTTTTGCTCCTCAAGTACACTTTTAGTTATCTTTAGCTGTAAAATTAGGGTAATAGTAGAGTACCCACTCACAGGATTGTGAGGACTGAGTTAAGACACAGGAAGCACTTAGCATAATGCTGGCCTGTAATAGGTAGTCAGTATATTTTAGGTATAATTAATAATGTCATGTTGTATCAAGTTTTTAAGCTGTAAAATTGAAGTGTGACATCAGTCTTAAAAATTTGTCAAGATTATGGAAAATTTTCAGTTTTTATCTGTGTAAAATTCAACTTAATCTGTATTCAATTCTGAGATTATTTTTATTTCAAAAGGTCAGAGATGAAATTTTCCAAAATGTATAAAACTTTTGGGAACTGTTCCCCCACCACCGTCCTTGAAATACCATTATAAAACAAACTAGAAATGGACTTTCAAATAAAACTGCACAGAAATTATTTTGGGGGTTTTCCATTTTAAAATACATTTGAGACTAAGGCCGCAGCATCAGGTAGTTCTGAAAAATAGGCCTTTAAGATAAAAATGACTATGATAAAAATATTCTAATTGCTACCATGATTCAAAATGAGTTCCCAGGTCAATAATGAATCCTCTACTGTGAATTAAGGACTTAAAATCTATTAACATACCAGATTAGCCTCAGAAAATTACTGACTTTTCTAAACTTATTCCCAAGTTTATTAGTTTCAGAAAACCTTTCTCATATTTAGAACCAATCACATATACCAAATTATAAGATTTATGTGTTCAAATTAACACATTTTTTACAATTCAAAAAAAAAACCCAGAATAGTCAAAATAATTTAGTAAATATCAAAATTAAACTGTTCAATGAGTTCCTTTAAATTAAGAATATAACAATATAGGAGAAAAATTATAAAGAGCTTACATAAAAGCAGTGTTTGAAATGTACTAGGAAAAATAATACCTTTTAAGTACTTATTAAGAATGTACTGCAACCCATAAAATACTGTTTCCTCGTATTTCACCTTCTTTATTTTTGAGTTTTCTGTCTTCTTTTCACGGCATTCAAAGTAGGAATAAACTTTGCTGGTATTGGGTGGGTACTGTTTATAGTGAGTAACCTAAAGGGGAAAGCAATACTTGAGTTAGAAAACATTCGAACAGAATAGAAATCATGACTGAAAGGGCTTGAAATTATTTAAAACCAAAGAAACTAAACTTATTTGCTATTCATCAGCTTCTTTTCCTGGCTGTAAAGAATAAAAAATAAGTATCATACTTATTAGGATACTTTTAATGTTCACTATCTTACTTTGAAAACCACAGGAGAGTATTAACTTTTATAAACAAATCAAATGAACTTAAGGAAGTAGGAGGCTTCTAAGCTGGACAGGCACTTGAAAATAAAGTTTGAAGAAAGTTATCTCATTTGATCTTGGGGAATGGTCTTCCTTCAGGGGAAGAGAGACGTAGCTGCCTGGCAGGGGCATAACCAGGATATAAAAGAACATACTGGAAGAGGGTGGTACTGTTACTATCTAAATGTGGTATGTTTGAGAAGTCAATAGGCAATGCTTCCCATGACTCATCTGTACAGCCAGGTAGGGAGAATGACTCTGATCTTCACAATAACACATGGAACCTGGATGAAAGCAACAGCAGGAGAAAACATATCTTGTTTCATACATAATACTACTTGTTCTCCAATTACCACCAAATTGGGAAATAAGTCTATCCAATGCAACATCAAATCCTTAGGAGCGTAAAAATGAGTATTATAAATTTTTCCGTAAATATGGGTAAGAGTCATTGTTGAAAATTAATCTTTGTTTTAAGAAAAAAAGTGAGTTCATTATAGTTGGATTTTTTTAAAAATATTTTAATGTGGTTAAAACATTTTACCTATAGAAAATAACTGGGAGAATAATGTGTATTTGCTCTGTTGTAACATTAGGAATGGTCATGTCCTAAAACTTAAGGTACAGGGTGGTAAGGTAGGTCATGGTGGAATAATCTTTGCAGCACAAGTTTCATGAATGACCACTGTGACATGAACCATGGTTCCTGGTTAGCTCTGATCCTCAGTTTAAGGGAAACCAATGCTTTCCTTGTTTGGTTGCACAATCTTAATCCCAATGAAACTTGGCTTTAACCTTTGTAGCTTAGCACAAAAATTCTAAGATGAACATACTCTATATAGAGAGCAAAAGAAAAAAAGATCACAAATGTTTAATAAATGTTTCTGCTCCAACAGAAGCAACTTGTCACTCTATGAAAACAGCACCCGTACACTGCTTGAAGGCAACTGGGTGGTCAATTTTAAACCTAGAAGTACTACACCAGGGTTTTTTTTCAAGGTTAGAACCTGGAGACTGATACCACTGGAGGCTGAAGTAGCAGCTCAGTGAAATAGCTAAAGCCAAACCCAAAGCAGTTAAATCTTCAAGCCGATTCACTAAAATGCAAAAACAACATTTATATACGTATGAACGATACCCTATTTCAACTGATTAGAAAAAGAGAACACTATCTAAAAACATACCCAAGAAGTACATAAAAATGAAAATGCCCAGTTTACAATCTAAATAACTCTTAACTCCTTTAGTGGGAATAAGCAGTGAGGTAGAAAAGTCAACTATGATGAAGTAAAAATTGAAGGAAGGTCTGGATCACATCATGCAAGTTTATAAAAGCCAGATTCATAGTTGTGACTCTCAGTAGTTAGCCTGACCTGTTTTACAGTTCAGATACTCAAAGGTACATCTTTATAAATTTACTTTTTCTACATCAAATTTAAAAGTATGAGAAGGTAAATGAATCTTCTGAGTAGACCAAACAGTTAAAAGCTGAATAGAAATGTCCCTAAAGCATTTAACTCTCCTCTTTGGTCTAAGAGTATACTAAAATTTTTCGATCAGACAAATAGAGTCCCAGTTCTGGCCAATAACTGAACATGTTTATAATTTTAAAGCTTTACTTCTGCCATGTTTTTTAATTATGGTACTTAAAAGCTTAGCACAGGGGCACCTGCATGGTTCAGTTATTTAAGTGTCTGATTCTTGATTTTGGCTCAGGTCATGATCTCACGGGTTAGTGAGATCGAGCCCTGCATTGGACTCCATGCTAACAGCATGGAGACTGTTTGGGATTCTCTTTCCCTCTCTCTGTCCCTCCCCTGCTTGTGCACACTTGCTCTTTCTCTCTCTAAAAATAAACAAACGTTAAAAAAACATCTTCTTTGGACAGCTTTAGAGAACTGTTCTGCAGTTCTCTAGGTTTAAGAACTGAACTGTTAAAGCAGCTAATTCTCAGGTAATTAACCATGAAATCTAATTTACCATTAACCACCTACCAATGAACACCCAATACATTTATAGAAAAAATAGTATAGTTAGATATATTTGTATTGGCTTATACCATTGTTTAAATCGGGGAAATTTTTAAACCGAGCTTCTTAGTAAATACTATTCTACAAATACAGCCAAAAGATGATTTACAATGATTCTAGTTCTGGTAGGTTTACTATCCTCTTCATTTTACTTTCTGCTAAGGTCTCTCTGAACCTGGGAACCTTCAGAAAATAAGATGATACAGCAGAAAATCAAATTAATTAATTGTTATTTTATAAATAGTTCATTCACAAATATATATCCTGTGTCCACTATATATCAGGCACTGTTTCAGATTCTGAGGATGGGGAAATAAAATGGACTGAGACAGTTTCTATTCTCAAAGGGCTAATGAGGGCTGAAAGGTCAGAGAAAACCAATATAAAAACACCATAATTTCAGATACAGAGGGAGGTTTGGAAACTTAAAAGAAAATGATAGGCCAGAGGGGGCCTGAGAGACTGCTGTAAATAGGGGGCCAGGAAGGCTTCTCCGAGATGGTGACATGTGACCTACACAACAAGGAGATAGAAGACACACTGACGTAAGGGACAGGACACGATGAAGGCCAGCATGGCTGGTTCTTAGAGGTGCAGAGAAGGAGGAAGTACATACATGGTAAGGTCAGAGAGATGCAGAGACACGATCATGTAAGGCTTACAGACAACCACGAGGAGCTTGAATTTTACATCAAGTGCAATAGAAAGCCACTGGATGTTTTAAGCTGGAATGAATATGATCTGATTCATATTTTATAAGGATCAGCTGGACAGTGAGGTGGATAATGGATTACAAGGTGACCAAAGAGGAAGCAGGACCATCAGGTAAAAGATTACTACACCAAAGACTAGCTTAGGTGAGAGCAGTGGCTCATCTGGAGGTAAAGGAGAATTAGGCTAAAACACTAGATGTGGGGTATAATAAGGGGGAGGGATTAGCACTGTTTCCTACATTTTTGGCTTGAGCAACTGGGTGAATAAGGGTGCCGTTTACGGAGATGGGAAAGGCTGTGGAAGGAATGGATTAGAGCTGTTTTAAATATGTCATGTAATGCTAACAAAGTCTCACAGTATTCAAAATTAAACTACACAAAAGAAGCTCTTAAATCACGTTGGTTTTCTTAGCACTACTTTAGCTTCTATCAATAGGAAAAATGGTTCTACGGTAAACAGCATTTTTTATAAGATGAGAATAGCTAATTTCTCATAATATCCCCAGCAAACCTTATTCCTAAAAATGTTTCCTAAACTAGCATGATTTTCCTACAGCTAATAGAGCACTACCAGTACATAAATACATGTGTGGTAAAGAACACAGGCACACAAGAAAATGCAGTTCTCTTAACAGAACCTAATTTCACAGTCATGTGAGTGATTTACTTCGTGAAAAGCTTCTAAAAATTATAATTCCTAGGGTAAATATCTTTGTCCCAAGTATGACATTTAAAGAGAAATATGAGAAATATTTAAGTTGCATAGAATCTTTCTGTGAGAGCAGACTCTTAACTTTTTCCTGAGCTTCTCCAGATTTTCCATAAAGTCTATTTGGTGTCTTTTCAAGAGCTTTCCTCTCATAATGGGATCACATGTCCAAAGGCAATCACTACTAACCTACTTTACCAGTTATAATTTTAACAGCTAAATAATTATCATAAGCCAACATTTTAACAATACCACGTGTATATAAGAGCACATGGGGTAACATGTATAATGCCACAGAATAAGTTTTACTATCTCCAAAATTTGTAAGGGCACTCAGAAGACGATCCACTCAGCCTTACGATGAATGGCTAAAACTTTATGTCTCTTCAATGCTACTGTGCTTAAAATAGCAAAAATCAATCAATCAATCAATCAATCAATCAATCTTCTTTTCAACATTTTTAAAAATTTTTCAAGTCCTGGAAATACTTCTGTTGCCACAGAAAATAATTCTTTGCTATTTGGCTTTTGAAGCGATAACAACTTCAAAAGTATGGCTTAAAAATATTTGGATTACATTTCGGGGGAGAGAGGAAATTGTCAAATCAGTTATAATCACACTACCCCTTCCCTCAAACCTCTTTGGCACAGAGCGTTTGATAATTTGTACTTTTTTGGCTGCACCCTTGAAAAAGATTTAATCAACTGACAAAGAGGACACCAGCTTCTGGTATCTTTGTTTTGCAAAATCTTATAAAACTTTACTGATCTAAGTTAATCTTCCTCTGAACTATATTCATAACTTACATACAAGATTTTATTTCTATTGCCTGGGCTTTTCCTATAATTTATAGTATAAACCTTACTGGAAACTGCATTGTAAGAATGCACAGGTAATTTGACATAGAAACTGCAACAGTCCTCCACTCCTTACAAAGATTAGGCTGCCAGGAGAGCCGCTGTGACATAACTTAGCTGCCCGATCAGAAGCAATGAAAGAGAAGCAACTATGAAAAATGGGGACATGTCAGAGAAAGACACTAGGTTGCTAAAGTCCCAGCCAGGACAAAATTGCCAGTGAGAGGATTCTCATCTATCCCCAACTCTTTTTCCAAAAAGCCCAAACCTTTAAGGTTTGTTATTCGCCATTAATGAGACAGCAAAATCTGTTTTACAAAAGCCACCCTGGGTGCCTCATCATCATAAATTATATAATCTTCTGTAACTTCTCTAAAAACAATTTTCACCCATTCTGAATTTTAAGAGACATCTTTTGTCTTTTAAATACCTAGGAGATCTCCAATATTTATTAAATGAATTGATGAAAATGGGCTGAGTTCTAGATAACCAGTTTACAAATGACCTTTTGAGAAGCAACCCACGCTGGACAGCACAATTCATAACAATGGGTGATATGCTTTAATACACATTTCATAACAATGGGTGATGTGTAAATTGCTTAGAGATTACTGTTATACACTATATATATTTTTTAAACTTAATTGACAACATCTTCCATTTTTATCTAACAGGATAAATGTTCAGAAATAATGAAACTATTCTCTGCTGTAGATTGTTACAAACATTATCCACACAGAAGGAAAAGGAACAAGGAACAGAAATGCATCTTTTAATGAGCCAGTTATTTGTAAACTAATCATTGGCTACCCCAGAGATAGGTGGGGAACCCTCCACCCCCAAACAGAAACCTGACCTGTCTCCTTCACGAAAATTTCCAAATGCCTTTTAAGCACCGCAGTGACTAACACCCCTCAATGCACCCTTCCTTACCTGGCCTAGCACAATGTAAATACAACCCAGTAGATAATTGTGCTTTATGCCATTTTGAAATGATTAAACAGGAACCCAGGATGAAAATGGAAAAACAACCACATTTACCTGTTTCCTCAGTTCCTTATTATGTATGATATAGTATGTGATTACAGAAATGAACCCTCTGGAGAGGATACAAGGACAAACAAAGCACCTGTGTTGTCATGTGCTTAAGCACTATCGTACTACTTGCAAAATACCTTTTTATGGTCCTTAGACGACCAACTATTCTTTCTTCAGTTTTAGAAAGAAATCAATGTTATTCTCTTATCCATCAACATGTCTAAAACCACTAGGTTCACTACTGTAACTAGCCAGTACTTTGTAAGTGCTGATAAGGATATCTAATAGTTTCATTTAATTGCCAAATAAAAATTTCATTGCTTCTAACATCAAGATTCTGATTTGTCTCTTTTCATCTAAGAAGATAAAAAGGTAAAAATGGGATATAGCCTATAAAGACCACTAATAAGGCAAATAAAATTTAAAAATATTAGTATGGAATACACAATGTATTTTATTGTGCTGTTGTAAACCATTGGTATAAAACATATCAACCTGACTAAATGCTCTTAAGGGATATTTTTTGGGGGGATATTAAAAATCTTAGTAAAAAGATTTCATATTAGACCAGTTTGGAAGACAACAGAATAAGAGGACCCTAGGCTTTCCTTGTCCCAAAACAATTAGATAATTATCAAATCATACTAAATACCCTAGAAATTTACCTGAAGGCGGGAGAACAAATCCCACAACTAAAGGTAGAGAAGAGGCCACAAAAAAGAAGGCAGAAGTATGGAGACGTGGTTTGGGAGAAACAGATCGTGGCCGCTATGGTGGAAGGGAGAAGGGCTACAGACAGACAAACACACAAGGGAGCACGGAGGAATATGAATCCCCATAGCACTTGGCTTGGAAAGTGAGAGGAGCCAAATTTTGTGAGTTCTTGCAATCAGCAGGGCTTAAAGCCTGGAGTTTTAAAGGTCAGGAGGCTTGGCCGGGATACAGCTGAGGGCACTGCCCTGCTCCTATAGAAAAGGCAGGCAAACAGCCCATGAACATACAGTGTGAAAAAACAGTGATCTGCAAAACAGCCAGGGCACACAGTGGGGAGGTTATCTGCTCATCTTGGACCATGTCCCAGAGAGGCAGCATTCATAGATAGATTCCTCTGGGAACAAAGGCCCTGGCAGAAGCCATTTCACTCCCCTTGCCCTTCAGCATAAGCACAGGGCCACCTGTGGGAACCAGTGCAACACGCACACTCCCTACCTAACTTGCTTACACCAAGCCCCCACGACCCCCTGCCACTGTGCACTTGGGTGGAATTGCCCCTCCCATTCACATTTGCCTCAGTCCTAGCACTTTGGGCCCCCTCGCCCAGAAGAGGGCCAAACCCTGAGCACATGGCACTTCCTGAGGTGGGAGATTTGCAGGGCCTCAGTTCTACTGGTGATAGTGACATGTCTCACTTCACAAACAGAACAGAGCACACCTAGTTAAAATGCACCACATTCAGGCTAGGGACCAAATACTGCCCATGGCAGACAAAGAGAACCTCTATAGATGACTGGCCTAAAGGACACAACAGGTGAGCACATGCAGCACACACTGGAGACATTCCCAGAAGTGCCAGGCCCTGGGGAACAGGGGACACTACACAATAGAGCACTATCGGACCTCTTCTTTATAAGGCCATTACCCTCAAGAACAGGAGACGTAGCTAAGTTTCCTAACACAGAGAAGCAGGCAAAGAGACTAAGACAAAATGAGAAGACATTTTGGAACTTGTTCCAAATGAAAAACAGGAAAAGGCCATGGGCAGAGATCTAAGTGAAACAGATATATGTAACATGTCAGAGAATTTAAAGTAATGATCATGAAAACATTCACTGGACTTGAGAAAAGAGTGGAAGGCATCAGTGAGACCATTAACACAGAAATAACGAATAACTTAGAAGGGATAAAGGGCTAAGTAAATGAAATGAGAAACACACTTGATGGAATGAGCAACAGCCTGGAAGAACATAAACAAACTAATAATCTAGAAGACAGAGCAATGGAAAGTAATCAAGCTGAGAAAAAAGAATTACGCAAAACGAGAATAGACTTAGAGAACTCAATGACTCCATCAAGCATAGTAACATTCATATTATAGGAATCCCAGAAGAGAGAGGAAATGGGGATGAAAAATGTATTTGAAGAAATAATAGTTGAAAACTTACCTAACCTGGAGAAGGAAACAGATATCCAGATCCAGGAGACACAGAGGACCCTCCAAAAAAAATCAACAAAAGCAGATCCACGCCAAAACATATAGTAATTAAAGTGGCAAAATAAAGAAACAATGTTTAAAGGAACAAGACAAAAGAAGGCAGTAACATACAAGGGAAACCCCATACAGCTATCAGTGGATCTTTCAGAAGAAACTTTCCAAGTCAGAAGGTAGTGGCATGTTAGTTCCAAAGTGCTATATGGGAAAAATCTGCAGCCAAGAATACTCTATCTAGCAAGGCTTTCATTCAGAATAGAAAGAGAGATCATGTGTTTCCCAGACAAAGGCTAAAGGAGTTCATGACTACCAAACAAGCCCTGAAAGAAATATTAAAGGGGAGTCTCTGAGCAGAACAGAGACCAGAAGGGATAGTATAAAGGTAGGAAACAGAAAATCAGTAAAAATGGGTATTTCTGTAAAAAATCAGTCAAGGAACTCACAAAATAAAAGGATGCAAAATATGAGAACGTATATTTAAAATGTGGGAAGGAGAGGAGTAAAGAATGGGTTCAAACTTCCAACGCCCATCAACTTAATATAGACTACTATATGCCAAAGAGGTTACATACAAACCTAATGGTAAGCACATATATAAAACCACTAATAAACATGCAACAAAGAGAAAAAAATCCAAATATATTAAAGAAAACCAGAAAACCATGAGAGAAAGACAAGAATGAATCAGAGACATCGTCAGAAACAATCACAAAAAAATAATGGCAGTGAATACATATCTTATAATAATTACTTTGAATGTAAATGGATTAAACACTCCAGTCGAAAGATATAGGGTGACAGAATAGATAAAAAACAAGATCCTTCTACATACTGTCTGCAAGAGACTCCTTTTAGATCTAAAAACACTGGCAGATTGAAAGTGAGGGGATGAAGAAACATCTACCATGCAAATAATGTCAAACGAAAGCTGGAATAGCAATACTTTTTATCGAACGAAGTAGACTTTAAAACAAAAACTGTGGGGCTCCTGGGTGGCTCAGTTGGTTGAGTGTCCAACTCGGCTCAGGTTCTGGTCTCGTGGTTCGTGGGTTCGAGCCCCACATTGGGCTCTGTTCTGGCAGCTTGTTCAGAGCCTGGAGCCTGCTTTGGATTCTGCATCTCCATCGCTCTCTGCCCCTCCCCCGCTTGTGCGTTCTCTGTCTCTCAAAAATAAATGTAAAACAAAAACTGTAACAAGAGACAAAGGATGCTATATAATAAAAAAGGGGACAATCCAACAAGAAGATATAACGATTGTAAATATTTATGCCTCTAACATAGGAACACCAAATACATAAAACAGTTAATAACAAACATAAAGGAATTAATTGATAAGAATACAATAATAATAAGGGACTTTAACACACCCTACTTACATCAACGGACAGATGACCTAAAGAGGAAATCAATAAAGAAACAATGGCTTTGAATGAACAGATGGATTTAGCAGATACATTCATAACATTCCATCCTAAAACAGAATACACATTCCTTTCAATTGCACGCAGAACATTCTCCAGAATAGATCACATGTTAGCCCAGAAAACAAGCCTCAACAAATTCAAGATCAAAGACACACTATGCGTCTTTTCTGACCACAATGCTAGGAAACCAGAAGTCAACCACAAGAAAAAATCTGGAAAGATGGCAAGGGAGGTTAAAAAGCAATGAATGCGTAAATCAGGAAATAAAAGAATAGATTGCAAAGTACACAGAAACAAATGAAAACACAATCGTTCAAAACCTTTGGAATGCAACCAAAAACGATTCTAAGAGGGAAGTTTAAAGCAATACAGGACAATCTCAAAAAGCAATAAAAGTCTCAAATGAACAACCTAACCTTACACCTAAAGAGGCTAGAAAAAGAACAAACAAAACCCCAAACCAGCATAAGGAAGGATATAATAAATATTACAGCAGAAACAAATGATATAGAAACTAAAAAAAGCAATAGAATAGAGCAATGAAATCAGGAGCTAATTCTTTGAAAAACTCAACAAAATTGATAAACCTCTAGCCAGACTCATCAAGAAAAAAGAGAAAGGACTCAAATAAATAAAATCACAAATGAGAGAGAAGAAATAACAACCAACACCACAGAAATACAATTATGAGAATATTATGAAAAACGATATACCAATAAATTGGACAGCCTAGAAGAAATGGATAAATTCCTAAAAACGTATAAGCTACCAAAACTGGAACAGAAAACTGGAACAGACTTATTGCTAGCAAAAAAATTGAGTCACTAATCAAAAAACTCCAAACAAACAACAGGCCAGGACCAGACAGCTTCCCAGGCAAATTCTACCAAATATTTTTAAAAATTTTTTAATGTTTATTAATTTTGAGAAAGACAGGGACAGAGGGCACGCAGGGGAGGGGCAGAAGAGAGGGAGACACAGAACTGAGGAAGGCTCCAGGCTCCAGGCTCTGACTGTCAGCACAGAACCCAATGTGGGGCTCGAACTCACGAACTGTGAGATCATGACCTGAGCCGAAGTCAGACGTTTAACCAACTGAGCAACTCAGGTGCCCCTCTACCAAACATTTAAAAAAGAATTAATACCTATTCTTCTCAAACTATTCCAAAAAATGGAAAAGGAAGGAAAACATCCAAATTCATTCTATGAGGCCAGCATTACTCTGATATCAAACCAGATAAAGACACCACTAACTCCAGGCCAATATCTCTGATGAACACAGATGAAAAATTCTCAACAAATTACTAGCAAACCAAATCCAACAATACATTAAAAAATTATTCACTACGATCATGTAGGATTTATTCTTGGGCTGCAAGAGTGGCTGATTATTCGCAAATCAATTAATGTGATATAGCACACAAATAAGAGAAAGGATAAGAACCACATGATCATTTCCATAGATGTAGAAAAAGCATCTGACAAAGTACAACATCCATTCATGATAAAATCCCTCAGTAAAGTAGGTTTAGAGGGAATACACCTCAATGCAGTAAATGCCATATGTGAAAAACCCATAGCTAACATCATCCTGCATGGGGAAAAATGGAGAGCTTTTCACCTAAGGTCATGGAAAAGACAAGGATGTCCACTCTCACCTCTTTTTTTCAATACAGTACTGGAAGTTCCCGCCACAGCAATCAGACAACTAAAAGAAAAGGCTTCCAAACTGGTAAGGAAGTAGTAAGACTTTCACTGTTTGCAGAAGACATGGTCTCACCACATATAGAAAACACAAAAGATTCCACCAAAAAACTATTAGAACTGATAAATGAATTCAGCAGAGTTGCAGGATACAAAATCAATGTACAGAAATCTTGCATTTTTATACACCAATACTGCAGCAGCAGCAAGAGAAATTAAGAGGACAATCCCATTTACATTTGCACCAAAAATAGTAAGACACCTAGGAATAAATCTAACCAAAGAGGTTAAAGACCTGTACTCTGAAAACTGTAAAACACTCATGAAAGAAATGGAAGACAACACAAAGAAATGGAAAGACATTTCATGCTCATAAACTGGAAGAATATTGTTAAAATGTCTATACAACCAAAGCAACTTACACATTTAATGCAATCTCTATCAAAATGCCAACAGCATTTTTCACAGAAGTAGAACAATTCTAAAATCTGTATGGAACCACAAAAAACCCTGAATAGCCAAAGCAATCTTGAAAAAGCAAAGCAAAGCTGGAGGCATCATAACTCTGAACTTTAAGATATATTACAAAGCTGTAGTAATCAAAACAGTATGGCACAAAAATAGATACACAGATCAATGGAACTGATTAGAAAGCCCAGAAATAAACCCACTACATATCAATTAATCTTCAACAAAACAGGAAAGAATATCCAATGGGAAAAAGACAGTCTCTTCAACAAAGAGCGTTGGGAAAACTGGCCAGCTACAAGCAAAAGAATGAAACTGGACTGCTTTCTTACACCATACACAAAATAAATTAAAAATGTATTAAAGACCTGAATGTCAGACCTGAAATCATAAAAATCCTAGAACACAGGCAGTAACTTCTTTGGCTGTAGCAACTTCTTTCTAGATATGTCTCCTGAGGCAAGGGAAACAAAAGCAGAAATAAACTATTGAGACTATGTCTAAATAAAAAGTTTCTGCACAGCAAAGGAAACCATCAACAAAACTAAAAGAGACAACCTACTGAGTGGGAGAATATATTTGACAATGATGTATCTAATAAAGGGTTTGAATCCAAAATATATATAGAACTTCTACAACTCAACACCCACAAAACAAATAACCCAATTAAAAAATGGACTAAAGACATGAACAGATAGTTCTCCAACAAAGACATACAGATGGCCAAAAGATAAATCAAAAGATCCTCAACATCAATTCCCCATCAAGGAAATGCAAATCAAAACTACAATGAGATATCACCTCTCACCTGTCAACATGGCTAAAATCAACAACACAAGAAACAACAGGTGTTGGCGAAGATGTGGAGATAAAGGAACACTTTTGCATTGTTGGTAGAAATGCAAACTGGTGCAGCCAATCTGGAAAACAGTATGGAGATTCCTCAAAAAGTTAAAAATACAACTACCTTACGATCCAGTAATTTTACTACTGGGTACTTACCCCCAAAACACAAAAACACTAATTCAAAGGGATACATACACCCCTATATTTATAGCAGCATTATTTACAATAGCCAAGATATGGAAGCAGCCCAACTGTTCCTCCACTGAGGAATAAAGAAGAGGTGGTGTGTGTGCGTGTGTACATATATATGTATACATACATATATGTGTATATATGTGTATACACACACACACAATGGATTATTCAGCCATGAAAAAGAATGAAATATTGCCATTTGTGAAGACATGGATGGAACTAGAGAGTATAATGCTAAGTGAACTAGTCAAAGACAAATATGATTTCACACATATGTGGAATTTAAGAAACAAAACAAATGAGCAAAGGAGAAAATAAAGACAGACAAACCAAAAAACAGACTCTTAATTATGGAGTACAAACATGGTTACCAAGGGGGAGGTAGGCGGGGGGGGATGTGTTAAATAGGTGATGGGGATTAAGGAAGGCACTTGTGATGAGCACTGGGTGATGAGCACTGGGTGATGGAATCACTATATTGTACACCTGAAATGAATACTACACTGTATGTTAAATAGCTGAAATTAAAATAAAAACTTAAAAACATATAAAAAACAAATAGGCTTCATATTAGAGAATAAAATATACCAGTCTGATTTGAAAACGGGCAGGAATAAGATATTAAAGAGATACAAATTTTACTAGTGCATTAGGTATGCCCTGCTAGATTAGAAAACTTTATGGTAATTCATTCTAATTAAAAGCATCCCAGAAAACTGATGTTAAGGCAATTTTACATTCCTTACGTATAATGGCTCGAGGAACCATGAACTAAAGGAATTTACACTCATTTTGTTTTTAAAAGTTAGACCCATCAACTATTTCCCATTTTCAATCAAATCATAAATTACATTATAAAAATTGGAAATCATTTTAAAGACTTAGTTAGGAAAAAAATTGGGTGAAAAAATTTAATTAAGAGAAAACTATGAATGAGACCATTCTAAAATCACTACTGAAGATACTCAAAATGCTAGGACCTAAGACAAGAGAAGGTTTTAAGGCTTAGAAAACCATAGTTGATAATACTTTGATCTCCTTACAATGGTGTAGATTTCCACTTTAAAATTCAATTTAAAAGTCCACTTGTTAAGGAAACTTGGCTCTGTTTTAAGTAACTACCCGTCTAAATTATCGTTAGTAGAATCTTAAACTCCTGGGAAGAAATGAACAAAACAGAACTTAAGTAAAACGGGATTCTCCAAAATACTTTGTCCAATTAAATTTAAGGAAAGAAACAAAAAGCAAAACCTCACAACAAAACCCAAAAATATGCTTTCCCTTTGTATTTCAAACCACCACACTGTCAAGTAAAAACTGAACTTTATTTTGTTCAAGTGGGTTTTCTGGCCTGACATTTCATCTTTTAAGTGTGTTGGCCAACAAAGCTTTAGCAAAGTATAGTTCAGTTTACTTCATGTAATTTGGAAACTAGGGGGAAAAACTTTGCCACATTTTCCTTTAATCATTCTTTCCTTTACTAATTTGTGTGGGTTTCAAACAAACTTAATGGGGCAGCAATACACTGAAGTGTCCAATAGGCATATTAACACAATGTTGTGTTGTGCCACTCCTCTAAGTACTCCAGGGTTAAAACTACAGTTCATTTAACTCGTGATTCACATTCCTTTTCACAGAAATCCTGTAGTGACCCTAATGGAGTAAGGGCAGGGGATCGGCCTTTACAACAGGGATAAGGAGCACGAGTGATCACCAGGAGCAAACGAGTTTGAAACGGAGCCCAGTGGAGTGGGACGAGGGAATCCAGCATGTTTCCCGAGGGCAGATAGGTGTCCTCCACACCCCGGCCACAGGCAGAGGAACGTGGCTGGCTGCTGCGGCACCCCTACTAGCACCCCTACTAGGTCCTCGCCCACCGCTTCCTCGGGAAGGGACGTACCTGCTCAGCAAGGGCGGGGAAGTGCACTCGATTCAGCTTGGCGGGGAAAACCCACTTCTCAAACCCCACTCCCTTTCTCAAGGGCCGAGCCCCAGGAGCCGTTACCTAACTGACCCGCTCTCCTCGGCAGAGCCCTCGCCCAGGCCGGCCCAATCCGACCCGGCCAAGGCCAAAAGGCCGAGCTCCTGGGGAAAGCGTGCGCTCGGCCGGTAACGCCCAAGCCTCCCGGGCCCCGACCCCGCCACAACCGCCTGAGCCCCGAGCCCCGAGCCCAGCGGCGGGCAGGCGGGCGGCGCCGGCTGGGGCCCGCCTCAGCCCCTCGCCGCGCCCCCCCCAACCACGCACCCTAAAGCCCCGCCTCCTGCCGTCCATCCCTCCATCCCTCCTCCATCCACCTCCTCCCCACTGCGGCGCCAGCTTCACCTGCCTCATCCGGCCGCCGCCACTCGCCCGCTTCTTCCCTCGGGCTCGCGCAGCGCCACGACCCCAGACCGGCCGCCCCCCGCCCCACAGCCCCGCGCTCGTCCCGAACGCGCCCTCTCTTCCCCCTTCACCTGCCCCCGCCCCGAACCTCTACCTTGTAGGAGTCAGTAGCTAGGAGGATGTTGAAATCGGGGTCTGCCGCAGCATTCATCTCGGGCGGGAGTGTGCGGGCCACGCGCCGCGAGCTGCCCAGCGCGGCGGCGAGGAAGGAGAAAAATGGGCTTCACCGCGCTCCGTTGCTTAAGTCACCGCTCGGCCGGAGGGGCGGGGGAGAAGAGGGGGGAAGCGGAGTGGGGAGGAGGGGCCACAGGAGGGCGGGCCCGGGAGCCGTGACGCGGCGGGGGGTGGTGGCGGCGGCAGCTCTCGAGCTCTCAGCCCAGGGACTCCGACCGACTCCTCACCTCGGCTCACCGCCCCCGCCCCATCATCCCGGAGCAGAGGCGAGGGGCGGGACGCGGCTGCGCGTGCGCAACGCGCGGGGGGGGCGGGGCTGGGCGGAGAGGACGTGAGGCACGCGCTCTTTTTCCCGCACGCTGGCTCCGGGAAACCGGAGGCTGCCGGGCAGTCCCGGCCGCGGATCTGTGTTCCTGCTTCGGTTTCATTTCCCGGCGGGACGGTGAGGGGCGGGGGAGGGGTAATTCCCAGCCTCGCTCCTTCTGCGATTAGCCGGTTCGCCCGCCGCGTGACACCTTCCCGTCCTACCCAGTCCTGGCCCGTTTTCTGAGTCCTCCAGAAGTCACGCCACCCGGGTGGGGGCCGAGGAGCCTCCCTCTGCCGCTCTCCCCATCCCCCCCCGTGCAGTTACTTACCTTTGTCTCCGGCTGGGATTGAAAAGCGAACCTTTTGCCTCCATCCCTCTTGTCCCTCCTGGTCCTTCTAACCCACTCTTTAAAATCGGAAGATCTGCGGTGAGGAATAAGGTCTGAGGGGCCCCTTTACTCTGCCACATCGACTCCGCTTTCCTCCGACTGTGTGGCTGAGCTCTTTGATCCTTTGAATGATGTTTTGATATTTTCCCAGAGAAAATACCCTGCGCGGGAAGGCTGGGGTTGAATTCAGTCCTCACATCTAATGAAAGTACAAGGCCTGATTGAATCTAATAGTGCCCAGAAGTAAACGACAACGGGCCAAGATTTTGACACGGTGCAAAACTGACTTTCATCATTGTTAGAATCGTTAAATCTTGGGAAATGGTTTGGCAACCTCCAAATAAGAAGCAAGGGAAACGACGTCAGATGACTTCATCTAAGTACAGACCATCCACTTGCGCAGTTCCTATACGTGGTTGCATTTTTACGTGAAACAGATTTCCTTTGTCCACATGGTCAGTAGCTGGTGCTGCCTTTTTTTTTTTTTCTTTTTTCTTTTTTCTTTTTTTTAGTTGTAAGATTTAGGTTTTACAAGATACAAGTAGCCATGGAGGGGACGGTTCAGTGAAAACTGGTACAGGGACTTAACAGACTATTTTTCAAGTTAGTGAAAATCTCTCATTTTATCTGCAGAGTGGGGTGGAAACGGGTACATTGTGAATGGAGAAATTCATCACAAGAAAACGGAGACCTCTTCAATTAATAGCAACTTCGGTCTAGACTATGGTCTTGGAGTAAGTACAGGTTCTGGACAGTCACCTTCATGTATGGAGTCCGTACAGGCAAAGATCATGGAAGTGGTGAGATACCAAGGTAGTGACAATACACTCACCAGAGTAGTAAATAATAACACATTTAGAGTAATTTTCAGCAAAAAGGTTGAAAACAAAAGAGGCTTTTTTTTTGGTTGACTGTGTTTACTGGGGAAAATAACTTGTTAAAACATTTAAGTGAATTATTTAAAATTTTTTTATTTTGGGAAATTTTAAGTCATGCAGTGTGATTCAAAGAAGGAAGATGATCCTGTATGCCTCTCTTAATTTGGTGCTTGTTTCTTCATTTTAAAATTTCCATAACCTACTTTACTTAAATGACAAATTTTTTTGGCTTTGCTTCCTGGAATCCATGTATGTATAACTGACCATTGTTCTATGCTGCCTTACACAGGAAAAAAATAGGGTTCTGATTACAAAATGGGCTTTGTTTATGGTAGCATTTTTTTAAGGCAAAATAAAATTTGATCTTACAGTCTTGGCGTTGTATTTGCACTGTTAAGGTGAAAAAGTTTAATATCAGGACAAGCAAAAATGTTAGTATTTCATTGACATTGCTTGTTAAATGTAGAAAGTCACAAGGCCTACACACATTATCAGTGACTTAAACCATCAACGCCATCTCCAGAGGAAAAGAAGATATGTTAGCAACAGAAAATCACCATTTTTCTAAGACAGAATCAGGCACACTGTATGTAACTACCTACATGCTTAATGCAGGACCAATTTTGAATTAATTGGGGTTTAGAACCATGAAATTATTACCAAATACAAAGTTTAGATTTCGTTTTGAAATAGCCTCCCTTGAAAGACAGTTTAACAGCTAGCATTTAGTATGTTTATCTAGTAGCATGTAAAAGTTTCTGAGAAACCGTTCTCGTGAGTACCCACACATGACAAATAATGTCAATACAAAGACTCATTTGGGCCCCTTCACTTTATTCCAAGCCCTGGATTAATCTACCATTCCTACCAAATAGCCAGTCAAGCAGGGTGAATTGGGCATCCAGCTCCTTATTTGTATCCCTCAGAGTGCTATGAAAGTTTGCCACTCATACATTTGATCAGGCAAAGTGGGTGTTACTACATCACTTCTGTTGCCCCACACTCTTCCAGACAGACTTTGGTACATGTTTGTATTTAAAGGTTGCCTCAGATATTCCGGTCTTGACCACATTTCACTTCAGTAAGAAACACTGTCAAAACAAAAACAAAACAAAAACAGGAAAAAAAAAAAAAAAAAAAAAGTAAACCCCAAACAGAGAAGTAGGTCTGGGATTCACCCATCTGCAACTCCTGACAATGGTCCTATCCATCACCCTTTATAATTTCCTCTAGCTTTACCAAGCATCAACAGTTGTCACAAAGACAAAAAGAAAACCTTTTTAATTAAACAGAAGTTCATTCAAATTTCCATGGCCCTTTGGGGACCATCCAGAGTTGTGATTTCCCAAGGAAAAGGACTCATCTACAGAAAGATGTGGGTCTTCGTGGATCCGATTATCAGTGCTGCTGACCCTTTAATGACTCAGTCTGCTGGGTTCACTGCAGTCACACAGAGACACCCAGAAAACTGCTGAGTCTTCTGAAAGTACAGAAGTGATAGAGTAAGTGTAACCCACATACAGGAAGGATTAGCACACATACATGGATTGTGCACAGTCATTCCATTGCAAATGTCCTGTGGTCTGCTACACCCACTATGTACCTGGGCAATGCTGGGTTGATCATCCATCTGATGTTAAACCCTCCACATGTCATATCCTGCAAGAAGTTTCCCAATCTATGTATGCTGCATCAATTTCCCCATCTTTATTAGTTGTGTTTTTGTTTCCTATTATATCCAAACATACATTTTTCTAATCCCAAACAAATAAAGTGGGAAATAATGGTAAAGAGCAAAAATAAAAAGGTTTGATTCATCTGTAGAAGTAAGGCAGGGGCGCCTGGGTGGCTCAGTCATGTAAGCACCCAACCCTTGATTTTGGCTCAAGTCATGATCTCATGATTCCTGGGATTAAGCCCCACTGACAGCATGGAGCCTGCTTGGGATTCTCTCTATCAAAATAAATAAAATAAACTTAAAAAAAATAAAGTAAGGCAAATGTGCATATGTGCATATGCAAATGTGCATAAATGATGCTATGTATGGGGATTTGGGGGTCATAGTTATTTATGCATTTTCCTGATGGTCACCTTAGGACTCAATGGCCAAAATCAATGACGGAGAGAAAGACCATTAGAACTATAAAAACTGTCAAGATTTTTTATTGCAGTGTTTTCCTAAGTGTGGTTTGCTTATCACTGATGGCATATGATGTGTGTCAGAGGTACTCAGATAAATGTTTCTCATTTCAGTAAGTATGTGTTTATTTCTAGTGGATTTTAGAAAAGTATAACTGGCATTTAAGACTCAATTTTTCTTGGAAATTAATACTTAGGATGAAGCCACAGTAAGGGATACTCAGACTGGTGAAACTTACTATTTTCCTTGCCTTTCCTATCTTATGTCTGAGGATTTTCATAACCTTGATGTAAGACTAGTTTTCTTTTTTTTTTTTTCAAGTTTATTTATTTATTTTGAGGGGGTGGCAGGGAGAGAGAGAGAGAGAGAGAGAGAGAGAGAGAATCCCAAGCAGGCTCCACGCTGTCAGCACAGAGCCTCACTTGGGGCTTGATCTCATGAACTGCAAGATCATGACCTGAGTTGAAATCAAGAGTCAGGTGCTTAACTGTCTGAGCCATCCAGGTGCCCCCAGACTGGTTTTGTTGCCTTTTTCTATCTTTATCCAGGGGTATTAATCATACTATCCTGGGGCCAACTTCAGGCCCAAAGATCTTTTCCCTATTTTTCAGAGGAGAGAAAGGGGCTCTTCATGCACAGAGAAATCCTTATGGCCTTCTCTGAAATTCAGCATTCCGAGTTGGGCACATGGACTGGATTTCCCACAGATACTTCATGCTATAAGCTACATATAAGGATATGAATCTGCTCTTCAAATTCATCCAAACTCAGTAAGAATGAACACAAGTATCACTCCCAAAAGTGAGCAGTATGTCTGTATATACTACTCAGTTAAAATAATCCAATTTAATTAAAGCTCGTGGTGCTTGCCAAGGCTTTTTAAGTGTTCTTTTTAAGTGTTTGCTGAGCCACACCTATGATACTATAGGCACTCACATAAAAATGGTTCTAGATTTTGTTTTGTTTCTTGAGGGCACACCAACCTTGCAGAACAATCAAGAACTTGTAAAACAAACAAAATGGTTTAGGACTTACAATCTTCTCTTTCCTTCCAAATTATCCCAGCTCTTCCCTTCTTAAGGTTTCAAAGAGACTCACTTCAATACATTGATTACTCTTGGATTTGGGAGTCATTCTCTCTGCTCTTTGCTCTGGTTGATGGTGGGCTCTTCTAGCCCACTTGTCATCACTCTGTAGCCACATGTCCTGAACTTGTGCTCAGATGGTGGCTTTGTACCTCTGTAAATTGTAGTGTTGGGTAAGGCTCTTGGACCACCAGTGATTACAGCTCATCATACACCCTTAAAAAGAATTCTGGCTTGTGTAGTTCTCTCAGATACTTGGGACAACTTCTCAAGGGCTTACCTAGAGGATATTGGAGTGTACCATCCTGCTTTTTTTTTTTTTTTTTAAGTTTATTTATTTGTTCTGAAAGAGAGAGTATAAGTGGAGGAGGGGCAGAGAGAGAGGGAGAGAGAATTCCAAGCAGGCTCCACACTGTCAGCTCAGAGCCTGATGTGGGGCTCAAACTCACACCATGAGATCATAACCTGATCCAAAAGTTGGATGCTTAACTGACTGAACCACCCAGGCACCCCTATGTATCATCCTGTTTTAATAAAAAGGTCTCCCTCACTTTTCTCAGATAGAATGCTTTTGATTCCAGGTATCACAACTGCTATTAAAAGTAGCTTAAGGAATAGGGGTTTAATTTCATCCACAGAAGGGAGTCTCAAGGTAGGTTTTTCTAGGGTGGGTCCAGTAACTCAAAGATATCAAGATTCTTGCTCTTTTCCATTTTCTCCCCTCTGTGACCTTCCATGTACTGAATATGTGTCTTTGTCACACACATCAAAAGGTGACTGCTCCAGGTCTATCACGACCTCACACAAGAACATGCAGGAGCAAGGAAAGAAAGTAGGCTTTTGTTATGAACGCATCTCTCTCTGTATTAGATGTGAAAACCTCTCCAAGAGGCCCCAGCAGACTTCCCTTGGGCCCTCCTGGTCACAGTGGGAGGTTTGCCCATGACCTAGCTGTGAAGGAGGATGAAACAGTGAGTGCTGGCCTACTCCGTTTGTGGAAACGAGACGAAAGCTTCACCTGTAAGAAAGAAGGGGGTTAGGAATGTCTGCTGCTCGGGAAGCATCAGTGATTACCAGCTAGGAGCCCAGATACCTCAGAGGTCTGTCTCAGAGTGAATTGATTCTCTGTCTCCATAAAGGAATCTCCCCCGAGATTTGGCCTCTTAGGTCTCTTTGTTACCAGGTAAATAACCTCCTCATTTCTGGGACTCCAGAACCACCCTCCAGAACATGCAAAATGAGTCCTGTCTCTGCCACTTATCTTCCTCTGCCACCTTCCTTCCAGGCCCCTGCCCCTGGTTTTGCTACAGTAAAGCAACAAAAGGTGATGTGCACTCCTTATGCAGGCTCAGGAAAATGTGTGCGGGCTAGCAAACATGTTCACACTTTTTTTCTAGCGCAATCTTTAAAATCCCTGAGGAAGCACAAGATATCGACTTATTCTCAGAGACATTTATTCAACTAGTTTCACTGTAATCTTACACCATGTGCCCACTGTATCATTACACTGAATCTAACACAGTATTGGCTCTCATGTTGTCAATCACAGTTTTTAAGCACCGTCTAGATACATTTTCGTGTATTAATGCTCAAACTTTTAAAAATTAATAGGATCTTCTGTTCAAAAAATTATTATCACTGCCCTCCCAAAGCACCTAATTCCACAGAGCACTATTCTAGCTGGGAAATAAACAAAACAGTGTAACACATTTTACGCAGAGGTTTAATATTAAACATAGGAAAGTAACAGATTGATTTAAAAATTCATAATTTTCACTGACAAAGAGGGAGACCAAGCTCAAGATGGGCTCAAAGGGATGGTTGCCTGTCAGAAAGGCCTTTATTGAATTCTATCCTTTCATGAGCACCTCCTATGCTTAAGATCTTCTTGGACCTACAAGGATTTAAATGATACAAACTCTGCCCTCTAGAGGCAAACAATTTTATGGGGAAACCCAAGAATCAGTTTTCCCGCCTTCATGTCCCCTCAGAAATGGTGTACATTAGCCTTGCTCTGCTGACCTCCCACCTCGAATCACTTGCTGCTCCTACAGCTCGAACTGTAGCCTTCTGAGTGATGGGGCCCCGTCTACAAGGACCACCGCGGAAGGCAGAGAAACATGGGACAGGCTTTACTTTTTTAAAAGCACGTCCCTTGTTAGAGCACATTATTCCATACAGAGTCTATTAGGATGCAGTCAGACTTATCTGGCTGCGTGACAAACTAAGAGAAACAGTGCCCTAAATAAGATTTAAGTTTACTTCTTTCTCTGGGAATAAGCAGTGCAGAAATGATAAAATGCCTTTGGAATTCATGCTCTTTCTCTGTGCTCCTGCTTTGCTATCTTCAATGCAAGGTTCTGATCCTGTGGTCTAAATCGGCTACTCCAACACTGGTCATCAACTTGGCCTCAGTTTGGCTGCTGGGGGCACCTGGGTTGCTCAGTCGGTTAAGTGTCCGACTCTTGATTTCAGTTTGGGTCATGATTTCACGGTATGTGCGTTCAAGACCCACACGGGCTTTGCACTGACCTTGTGGAGCGTGCTTGAGATTCTCTGTCTCCCCTCTCTCTCTCAAAAATAAATGAACATTGAAAAAAAATATGGCTGCTGTATGCAGAAGAGACTAGACAGGATACGAGAGTAAGTGTGGAAAGCAGCTAAGTGACCATTGCAGTCCACGTGAGAGACTGGACTTGGATTAAGAGGGTTGGATTAAGAGGGCAGTAGTGGAAAGAGGATAAAAGATCAGAGATATTTGGAAAGTTAACAGGACTTGCTGAGAAATATGGTGTGTGGGAGAGTAGGAGGAGATTCATTAGGACTAGATGGAGAAGAGTGGAATCAATGATTCTTCTTAGGTTTTGACTTTAACTACAGGGTGGTCTCATTACACGAGTTGTGGACAACTTTGGAAAGAGATTTAGTGGATCAAATTAAAAGCTCAATTTGGGCAGTTTAAGCTTGGGATTTATATTAGACAATTATAAGATTACCTGCTTGCCTACTGAGTTTTTGATTATTTGGATTTCTCCTTCCTATGTCCTGGTGGCTAAATGGATACCTGGTCCCAAATGCTTCCAAATTTAGGAATAAATTTGTGCCCCTATCATTTCCTCTGTTTTGTTTGTTTTTTTTAAACAATTTCCTTGTTATTTGTTTTCAGACCAGTCTTTGTAATTCTCACTTTCTCAAGCTCCATTCTGCCCAGGTCTGGTTTTCTGTCTCCAGAGTGAACTCAGACCCCGTATCACAGGATACCTTGGGACTACAAAAATCAAGTCTACACACATGAAGTTGTTGGGGACAGACAAATCTTTTTTTTTTTTTTTTTCAAATGAAACAAGGTGTTGGAAATTTTAATCTTGTATAATTTTCTTCCTTTGTTGCCCATTTTAGTGGGCATAAGCAAAGAAATAAAATACGTATTAAGAAATGGCCAAATACTAAACAGATATTAGCAAGTTGGATATTTATTATTGATATTTTCTTATTTGGAGAGTAAATACCTATTGCAAATGAAGAAGAAGCACCAAAGAGGTCATTATGTTCTTCAGATAAAAAATGTCTTTAGGGTATCTTCATGGTCCTAGAGCTGGACCAGAAATAGTTCCATCAATTGCTTGCTCAATGCTGATTAAGCTATAAAGACTTGTGAAACACCAACCAACCTCACAAGAAACTTCAAGTTTGGTTGCTTTAAGGGAAAATTTAATAAATTGCAATGTGAAATAAACCTGACCTGAAATTGGGATTCCACTATCTGTATATAGCAGTTACTCCCTGAAAAACCGTTTACATATTAATACTTTGGTTGGTAGATACAGAATAAGACACAGAGTGTTAGATGCTCTCAAAAGACATCTTCATTAAGCCATTTAAGTCTGGAAAATTAGCTTTCTTCATTCTGGCAATAAGTTCAAGGTTATTAGGGCTGTCTTCTAGAATCAAAGCACCTCCTGGATAGTATCAGAAAACAGTGCAAATTCCACAGGTACCATTTCAGTGTGCCAGGCAAGTTACAATGCAATTGGAGAGGGGGAACGGTTTCCTTTTACATCAGTGACATATGAACCATGTCTTCTTGACACAGGAATCAACCGTTTTCCAAATCAAGCAACACATTTGTAAGCTGTCTCTTCAGCTTTTGGTGTTATGATTATATTTCTTTCTGTTTTCACTTTCAGATGATTTTTTTTCTCCGTATGCTATCCCCATATTCTGGATATTTTTGTGTAGTCCTTCATGTGCCAACAATATTCAAGTTTTAAGAATGACTTTAAAGCTCTGTGCCAGATTACGTTTACTGAAAATTCACAAGATTCTTCACAATGAAATTATACAAAATAATTACTGACGTGTATGAATCTAATGAAGTGTGAGGACTTACATAATTTGGAAAGCAAAAATGGGCATAAATGCTCCATGGGTTCCAAAGTCTAATTGGTATATAGATATATGTTAAAAATCAAAGAAGAAGGAAATTTATACAGATTATATTTATTCATTCCAATTATTTTTACACATTTAGAAGTTTGTATAATTTTTATCATGTGATAAATGCTGGGCTGACAGAGATATAAAGGTGGTGAACTGGAAATTTATGCAATAAATTTGATCTATATAATTTGTTGATCATTTGTGCATTATTTTGTAATTTGTAATTAAAAATTTTTTTAAATGTTTATTTTTGAGAGAGAGATAGAGTGCACATGGGGGAGGGGCAGAGAGAAAAGGAGACACAGAATCCGAAGCAGGCTCCAGGCTCCAAGATGTCAGCACAGAGCCCGACACAGGGCTCGAAACCACACACTGTGAGATCATGACCTAGGCTGAAGTTGGATGCTCAGCCGACACAGCCCAGGCGCCCCTTAATTTTTAATTTTTTAAATTAAGCAACTATTACAGGAAATCAGTAGGGCAATGGTGGCTTTGAACAACACATTACACCAGATGGACTTAACACATATAGAGAACATTTCGTACCAAAACAACATAATCCTCATTTTTTACAAGTACACAGGGAATATTCTCCATGATAGGTGATATATTAAGCCACAAAACAAGTCTTAATAAATTCAAAAAGACTGAAATCTTATCAAACATCTTTTCCAATCATAGGGATACAAAACTAGAAATCAATTACAATTAAAAAACCTAAAAAACCTCATAAACATAGAGGGGCTAAACAACAAATGGGTCAATGAAGAAATCAAAAAAGAAATAAAATATACCTGAAGACAAATGAAAATGAAAGCACAAATGTTCCAAAAACTTTGGGATTCAATAGAAGCAATTTTAAGAGGAAAGTTTATAGTGACACAGGCCTACCTCAAGAAACAAGAAAAAAATCTCAAACAATCTATCATATACTGAAAGAAAATAGAAAAAAAAAGAATAAACAAACCTACAGTTAGTAGAAGGAAAGAAATACTAAAGATCAGAAATACTAAATAAATAAATGAAATATAGACAAAAATATCAATGAAACTAAGAGATGATTCTTTGAAAAAGTAAACAAAATTGATATATCTTTAGTGAGATTCATCAAGAAAAAAGAGAGGACTTAAATAAAATCAGAAAAAGAGATAAGGCACAATTCATAGCATAAAAATATAAAGGATTATGAGACTACTATGAAAAATTATATGCCAACAAATTGGACAACTCAGAAGAAATGGATAAAGTTCTAGAAACATACAATCTTCCAAGATTGAATCAGGAAAATAGAAAATCTGAACAAATGGATAACTAGTAATGAAATCAAATTGGTAATTGAAATACTATCAACAAACAAAAGTCCAATACCAGATGGCTTTACAGGTAAACTCTACCAAACATTTAAAGAAGAGTTAATACTTATCCTTCTCAAACTATTCCAAAACACTGAAAGGGAGGGATGCTTTCAAACTGATTCTGAGGCCAGCATAACCCTGTTACCAAAACCACACAGATAGTACTAAAAGAGAAAATGAGAGGCCAATATCCTTGATGAACATAGAGGCAAAAGTACTCAATATTTACAATATTGGGACACCAAATTCAATAATACATTAGAGGGATCATTCAGTAAAATCAGGTGGGATTTGTTCCAGGGATGCAAGGATGGTTCAATATCCTCAAATCAAAAATGTGATAAGCCACATGAATAAAATGAATGATTAAAATCACATTATCATCTCATTGATGCATAAAAACCACTTGACAAAATTAAGCATCCATTCATGATAAAAATTTCAACAACCTTGGTATAGAGGGAACATACCTCAACATAATAAAGGCCGTATATGACAAACTCATAGATAACATCATATTCAATGGTGAAAAGCTGAAATTTTTTCCTCTAAGATCAGGAACAAGACAAGGATGTCTACTCTCATCACTTTTATTCAACATAGTACTGGAAATCCTAGTCAGGCAATCAGACAATGAAAAGAGATAAAAGTCACCCAAAGTGCTAAGGAAGAAGTAAAACTGTCACTGCTTGCAGATGATGTGATATTATATATAGATAACCATAAAAAGTCCAACAAAAAGCTATTAGAAGTAATAAAAGAATTCGGTAAAGTTGAAGGTTACAAAATCAACATACAAATCTTTTGTATTTCTATATACTAATAACAAACTAGTGGAAAGAAAAGTAAGGAAAACAATCCCATTTACAATTGCACCAAAAACAACACCTAGGAATAAATTTGAGCAAAGAGGTCAAAGACCTATACTCTAAAAACTATAACACACCGATGAAAGAAATGGAAGAAGACACACATGAATGAAAAGATATTCCATGCTCATGGACTGAAAAAATTAATATCGTTAAAATGTCCATGCTACTCAAAGCAAATATACATTCAATTCAATCCCTATCAAAATACCAATAGAATTTTTCACAGAACTAAAACAAATACCCCTAAACTTTGTATGGAGCCACAAAGGACATGAAGAGCCAAAGTAACCTTGAGAGAGAAAAAAGCCTGGTGGCATCACAATTCCAGATTTCAAGCTATACTACCAAGCTGTAGTATCAAAACATCAAAACAGTATGGTATTGGCACAGAAATAGATGCACAGATTAATGGAACAAAACAGAGAGCCCCAAATAAGCCCACACTTATATGGTCAATTAACCTATGACAATGGAGGTAAGAATATGCAACAGGAAAAAGACAGTCTCTTCAACAAATGGTGCTGGGAAAACTGGACAGCCACAAGTAAAAGAATGAAACTGGACCACTTTCTTACACAATACACAAAATATAAATTCAAAATGGATTAAAGACTTAAGTGTTAGATCTGAAACCATAAAACTCCCAGAAGAAAATTTAGGCAGTTATCTCTCGGACATCAGTCTTAGAAATATTTTTCTGGATCTGTCTCCTAAGGTAAAGAAAACAAAAGCGAAAATAAACCATGGGGACTACACAACCAAAAAAGCTCTTGCACAGTGAAGGAAACTATAAGCAAAATGAAAAGGCAGCCTACTGAATGGGAGAAGATATTTGCAAATGATATGTACATCTGATAAGGGGTTAATAACCAAAATATATAAAGAACTCATATAACTCAACACCATAAAACAATCTGATTTAAAAATGGGCAGAGGACCTGAATAAATATTTTCCCAAAAAGACATTTAGATGGCCAAGAGATACATAAAAAGATGCTCAACATCACTAATCCTGAAGGAAATGCAAATCAAAACCGTAATGAGCTATAACCCTCACCTGTCAGAATGGATACTTCTTGTCAAAGAGACAAGAAGTAACAAGTGTTGGCAAAGATATGGAGAAAAGGGAACCTTTGTGCATCATTGATGGGAATGTAAACTGGTGCAGCCACTGTGGAAAATAGTAAGGAAATTCCTCAAAAAATAAAAAATAGAGGGGTGTCTGGGTGGCTCAGTTGGTTGAGCATCTGACTCTTGATTTAGGCTCAGGCCATGATTCCAGGGTTGTACAATCAAGACCCACATCGGGCTCTGTGCTGAGCATGGAACCTGCTTAAGATTTTCTCTCCCTCTTCCCCTCTCCCCTCCTCTCTCTCTCTCTCTCTCTAAAATGAGAAAATAAAAAAATATATATAAGGTATTATATGTCAACTATTCTTTAATTAAAAATAATATGTTATATACAAAATAGAACCTTGGGCTCTGTCTTATACCCTAGGGAGTGGAGCAGGTGCCCACCTTTCTTGCCTCTTCTTGCTCTGCCCTCTTTCAAGTAAGAGATAGTGTCACATACACCCCGCACCCCCCCACCCCCCCATCTTCACCTCTGCTGAGTTTTGCTCCCTTCACTGTCCTTCACTGCTCAGTTGCATTGGCCTGTGCTGGGCCTGAGAACTTCCCACCGTCCATGACAGGAGTATTCAACACATAGATTATCTTGAATATTTATAGAATTCAGGACAATATTGGGTAAAAAGTTTAAGTTGATTTTTTTGAGTATAGTTGAGACACCTTAGTTTCAGGTGTACAATTCAGGGATTTGACAAGTCTATACATTATGCTGTGTTCACTACCACAGTATAGTTACCATCTGTTCTGTTATATTGTAAATTGATTTTTATGTTCTGGTTTGCTATGCATTTCTGTTTTTAAACATGAATGGGTATTGACTCTTCTAAAATACTTTTTTGGTAGCTAATGAAATGGCTTTTTTTTTAAGTTTTTTTTTTTCAGTTTATTTATTTATTTTGAGAGAGAGAGAGAGACAGAGAGAGAGTGTGAGCCAGTGGAGGAGAGGCAGAGAGAGAGGGAGAGAGAGGATCCCAAGCAGACTTCATGCTGTGAGCACAGAGCCTGACTTGGGACTCGATCTCACGACTGTGAGATCATGACCTGAGCCAAAATCAAGAGTTGGGTGCTTAACCATTAAGCCACCCAGGTGCCCCTGAAATGTCTTTTTCTTTTAATCTTTCAGTGTGGTAAATTATATAGAATGATTTCCTAATATTGAGCTGACTTTGTTTACCTGGAGTAAACTTTACTTACTCACGTGTTATTCTTTAATATATTGCTATATTCAATTTGTTAGTATTGCAATTTGTTAATATTACACCTAAAGTAGGTTCAGGAATAGTATTAGCCTAGAGTTGTATATTTTAATACTATATCCTTGTGTGGTTTTATTTTTATTGATGTTTTTAAATTTGTTTATTTTTGAGAGACAGAGCGAGCAGGGGAGAGGCAGAGAGAGAGGGAGACAGAATCCCAAGCAGAACCTGCACTGTCAGCGTAGAGCCCAACGTGGGGCTTGAACTCATGAACCATGAGATCATGACCCAAGCCATATCAAGAGTTGGACACTTAACAGACTGAGCCACCTAGGTGCCCCTCCTTCTGTTGTTTTATTATTAGAGTTGTACTAACCTCAAAGAAGGCGTTGAGAAACTTTGCTTCTTTACCTATGTTCTGGAAAAGTTTATACAATGTAACCGTTACTTGCTGGAATTCTTCAGTGAACAGATTTGACCTGGTGCATTTCTTTTGCTTGTTTCTTTCTTTTTAAACAACTTTTTAACTGTGAATTTCAAACATATGGAAAAATAGCATGACATTATAAAACATGATGCACACATCATCCATCTCCAACAACTGCCAGCTCAGGGTCAATCTTGGCAAATGTAACACTTTAAATACTATTTTGAAGAAAATCGTAGATACCATACCATTTTATGAATAAGTATTTCAGTATAGATCTCTAAGAGAAAAATACTCTCTATTAAATTATAACCACGATACTGTTATCAACCAAAACATAATTCCTTAATATAATAAAACCAGTGCTCAAATTTCCAATTGTCTCATAAATCATAAACTCTTGTTCTATTTCTTTCAGTTTTTTTTTTAAAGAATCTATTATTGGGAGGTTTATCTTTCCAGATTAAATCTGTCAGCACCGCAGAGGATGTGGCAGAAAGTTATATACCATTTCCCAACTACCTTTTGGTCCAATTCCTAAAAGGTTCATAAATATGTCACTGGAAAATTTATTTATATTGATTTTTTTCCTCCTCTGAGTCCTTTTATATTTATTGCATTACATGAGGCATAGAATTAATATCTTTCTTTACCTCTTATTGCCTGCCTTGCACAATAAAACACCATTACCGACTTGTTTATTTATTCAGCATCTATTTTGTTTCAACTGATATGCCTGATGTTTGGGCTACACTGTGATAGAAACATTGAGGCTGTTTCTGCTCTCATGGAGTTTACAGTCAAGTTGGGAAGACAGAGGGGTCAAACATTGAATTATGAGCCATGAGAAGTGGTGGGAAAAGATGATACAAGAGGCTGAAATAATGTCTAAAAGATGGTCCTGACCTGGGCTGGTAGTTCTGGGAATGCCTCACTGAGAAAGTGATGTTTGAATTAAAATCTACAGGAAGGGAAAGAATTAACTAGGTAAACATGGGGAGAAGAAAGCATACTGGGGAGAGAAAAAACACTATGCAAATGCCTTGAGCAAGGACTAAGCATGGCATGCTCTGGGAACTGGAAGAAGGCCAAAGTGACCAGAGGTCTGAGAGTCACTCCCATGAGGGAAGAGCATTGAGAAATGAGGCTAGAAAAGGGGGACAGGGGTCACATTATACACAGAATGCAAATTTTGTTCCTGATCTTCAGAGCAATTGGAATTCATTGATAGGCTTTTAAGTTGGGAAATGGCATGCTCATATTTAGATTAAATTAAAGAGAAATCAATTCACCAACAAAGTAGACAACTGGATGGAGGATATGAGGTGGCCAGGTAAGAGGCTTTTACAATGGTCCAGGTGAGAGTTGAGGGTAGATTAAACTACGGTGGCAAGAGAGGAGATAAAAAGAAATTGAGATATTCAGAAGGTAACACGAACAACTCTTTGTGATTGTTTGGACATGGAGGAGAAGCAAGTACTGGGTAGCTAGGACAACCCCTGAGCTTCTGACCTGCCCCGTTGATTGGAGTTCAGTGCCATTTACTGAAATATGAGACACCATAGATGAAGTGAATTGGTGGGATAGACGATGTGTTCAATTTGGAACTATCTGGGCTTCTGGGACCTGGATGTCTCTTTCCCTCCCCAGGTTAGACATTATCTCTTCAAATAAACTTTCTGCCCCTTTCTGCCTCTTTTCCTCTGGGACCTCTACAATGCAATGTTGGTCCACTTGATGTGGCTCCCTAAATCTCGTAAGCTATCTTTACCAGTTTTCATTCTTTTATCTTTTTTCTGCTCTGACTGGGTGAGTTCCTCTGCTCTGATCCTTTTTTCTGCTTCATTCAGTCTGCTGTAAAACCCTGCTAGTGTATTTTTCACTTCAGTTACCATATTATTCAGCTCTGTGACTGCTGTTTCATGCTTTTTTATAAACTCACTCTCTTGAAGTCCACGCTGTATTCATCCATTCTCCCAAGTTCAGTGAGCATATATATGACCACTACCTTAAACTCTTTACCACGTAGATTACTTATCTCCATTTAAAAAAAATTTTTTTTTTAATGTTTATTTATTTTTGAGACAGAGAGAGACAGAGCATGAACGGGGGAGGGTCAGAGAGAGGGAGACACAGAATCTGAAACAGGCTCCAGGCTCTGAGCTGTCAGCACAGAGCCCGACGCGGGGCCCGAACTCACGGACCGTGAGATCATGACCTGAGCCGAAGTCAGACGCTCAACCGACTGAGCCACCCAGGCACCCCAACTTATCTCCATTTTATTATGTTTTTTTTCCCCCTGACATTTTGTCTTGTTCCTTTGTTTGGAACATATTCCTCTGTTTCCTCATTTTGCTTGACTTTCTGTGTTGGTTTATATGCATTAGATGAAATAGTCACCTCTCCTACTCTTGAAGGGCTGGCTGGCCTTGTGTCAGAGATGAAACTTATCATTCAACTCCACCTTAGCTTTTGGTTGTCTCTCAAGCCTTTATGATTGTCCAGGCAGCCTATTTTAGTTTTCATAGCTCCCAATAGTTGAGGGTGTGCCAAGACAAGTTAGTATCCCAAAGGGAGGATCTCAGCACCTAGACTCTGGCTTCCAATCAGGGCAGCAGCTTCTAAGGAATGAAAATACGTATTATCTTATAGGACCACAAGTATAAGGCCCATGGCCACCAGAGCCAGCCTATCTGGAGGTATCTGCTGGTGGCAGTTGAAAATATCGGGGCTCCAGATGAGTATGAGTATATAAATTCCTTTCTGGGAGATACCAGTGAGCTTTAGTGGGAGCATAAAGATAACATCTTCCAGCCTGTGTACCCCAAGCATAGCTCCATAGCCTCTAGAAATGCGCCAGATCTGAAGCCTGCCCTTAATGTCAAAACTCCGGGATAAACAAATAGGCTTCTTCCACAGAAAGACTGGGGGTGTGTTTTAGTCTGCTGCCCCTGCAGAGCCATGGGAACTGTAGTCTGTCATGAATTGTCTCTCTGATTGTTACCATCCCATGGGACCCAGGAGTGCAAGTCTCCCTGGCTTGTAGAGCCAGTGATCAAGGGGCATCCCCTAGGTAACAGCTACAAACACTAGGTCACCAGATGTAAAAGTTGGGGCACCAGACATGAGTAGAAGTTCTCCTGTGGGGGATACTGGCACTCGAGCACAGCGGAAGTTGAGCATTAAGATGGTGCCCACCAGCTGGAATAAGGTGGAGGGAGCATGCAAAGATGGCATTTGCTGAGTAAAGAACGAATTTTCTAAAGGGAAAAAAGAAAGAAAAAGAAAAAAAGAATTTTAAAGAAAACAAACAAAAAAAAAAAAAAAGAAAGAAAGAAAAAGAAAAAGGTGGTGTCTCCTGACTTTTTAGCAAGGCAGAAGGCAGCAGGAAGATGGCGCTCACTAGTTTCCATCCTTGGAGAGTAACTCCCAGGTCCCTACACCTCAGACCAACACTTTAAAATTAGCAAATGAGTCTCTCACATGAAGTCTGGGTGCTGTTCAAAGGGCTGCTACAATATGGGTGGACCTAGAGGGTATTCAGCTAAATTAAATGTGTCAGACAAATACCATATATTTCACTTATATGTGGAATCTAAAAAAAAACAGGACAAACAAACAAACCTTAGAAACAGACTCATAAATGGAGAAAAAACTGGTGGTTGCTTGCCAGGGTGGGAGAGTGGCAGATAGGCAAACTAGGTAAAAGGGATTAAGAGGTATACACTTCTAGTCATAAAATAAATAATTATCAGGGATAAGAAGTACAGCATAGGGAATACAGTCAATAATATTGCAGTAGCTTTGCGTGGTGGCAGATGGTAACTACACTTACTGTCATGACCATTTTGTGAATAACTGTGGAAATGCTATGTTGTACACCTGAAAGTAATATATCAACTATACTTTAATTAAGACAGATATCATATGTTTTCATTCACATGTGGAATTTGAGAAACTTAACAGAAGACCATGGCGGAAGGGAAGGGGAAAAAATAGTTTCAAACAGAGAGGGAGGCAAACCATAAGAGACTCTTAAATACAGAGGACAAACAGTGTTGATGGAGGGGGGCGGGGAAAATGGGTGATGGGCATTGAAGAGGTCACTTGTTGGGATGAGCACAGGGTGTTGTACGTAAGTGATGAATCACGGAAATCTACTTTTGAAACCAAGAGCACACTGTATACACTATGTTAGCTAACTTGACAATAAATTATATTTAGAGAAAATAAAATAAAATAAAAAACCAAAGTGTTATCCATAAAAAAAGATATATGATAATTAAGATTTGGGTGTGTTTGAGACTGCCTAAGAAGGTACAGTAATCCCCAGCCTTAACCACAGGGGTGTGTTCAAAGACCCCCAGTGGGTATCTGAAACCATGGACATTATTGAACCCTATATCCACTATGCTTTTTCCTATACATCCATACACATACATACATACATATGGAAACGGTGTCAGCAAGAGTAACTAATACCTTTGATAAGTTTGGCAGTGAAGGAGCATCTTCAGAAGGGAAGTGAACTTAAAATATTTTCTTTCTCTTTTCTTGCTTTTGTTCTTTATTTTGAACATGAGAAAACTGAGTGTATTTAAAGGGGACAGAAGGATTCAAAAGAGAACAATATATTAAGATCCTGGAGAGAAAAGAAAATAGGTAGGCCTGGAAGCCTTGGCAAGTCCTTGACCTTTCATAGTCTCATGCCCTCGGAGTGCTTAGGACAGTTATATCTTCAGAAGTACCATTCAGGTGGATGTATGTTGATGACTATTTTTTGTTTACTGTTTTTGGCTCAGTAAGTTGATAATGAAATGGAGCAGAACCATTTAGGTCATTTTAGGTCATTTGTTCTTGACATCATTGTTCTAACATTACGCACGCAGCCTTTTTCTCTTTAAAATACGTTTGTGGCATGTGCTCTTTAGGGCATAAGGTCCTTCATATCAAGGACACTTTGCCAAGATTGTTTTATATCTCTTCTAGCTCTCTTTGTGGGATTCAATGTTTTGCCTGAAGTCTGGTTCAGATTGAAGATTAATGGGGAAGATAGGTACAGGCAGTTCTCATTTTTCATCAGTGTCGCTATCTCATTGGTACTTCTAGCACTTTGTGTCTCTCTTTTGTCCCAAAGGCAATGGTTTCTGCAGAGGTCCAAGTGGTGAAAACATAGGAACAATTGGAGTAATACATATGGCAGTCAAGGGTTTATCTTATCTCAAGGTAATTAAGGACATGGTTTTCAGAATACATTAAATTTAAAGATGAGCTAATCTATAACTGAAGATTGGTATCTCATCTTTCACCAGCTAGCAAGGGATTTAAAGCCCCATTCCATATTAGATAAGCTATTCTAGAATTAAGTAGAAAAATTTAGCACTTAAAAAAAAAGATGTTACTGTTGTATCTTTTTTTGCATGTTACTTAGTGATATGATTCAGCTTAATAAGGGTGAGAAACTAGGAAAAAGTGTGAAATAAAGAGGTAGAATTAACCTAGTAATACAATTACTTACACTTCTAATAATTTTTTACAAAAAAAATCTCAGAACGACCTTTGTTCAGTAGACCTAGAAAGCAATAATTAAAATTAAAGAAGAAATCCAGTGTTCTTTAAGAAGAAAAATGGAATGACTTCCATGTATTAGAATAAGAAGCTAACATCCATTCATAACATGGAGAAGAGGGAGATTTATTCTCTATAAGAGGAAAAAGCAATTGGAAATACTAGAAAAACAAAAAAACTATACAAGAAAGTCAAAGTCCAAAAATGCAGTCTAAAATGTGTAATGCTTTTCAATGATTGGTGGAGAGGATGACCTTGATTCTAGAACATTCTTATTTGGGTGGTAGTGGAGTTAGGATGTTGGTATTCTACAGAAGAACGCACACTTGGCCACGACTTTGCTTCTCTATAAAAGGTTACTGTTCCTGAAGAGCAGTTCATCCCTTCAGCCACAGCTCTCCCTGGAAATTCTGGAAACTACTCTTACCCTTGTCACTTCGGGCTTACAGACAGCCAACCCTGGGGAATCACCAACCCTTGCTAGTTTCCCTTAACTCTGCCCACATTTTTGTAAAGGGAAGCGTCATTAAACTCTCTTCAATCAACCCCCTTTGAGAGTATTTGCTAGTTACCCTAGCACCTAGGGAGAGTGTAGTCATACTTTAAATTCCACCCACTGGTGATGGCAGGCCATGAGGTAGGTGAGAGAGGAGATGAAGGACATAAATCTCCTCTTCCCTTTGTCCCATGTCCATGCCTCTCGTAGTGTGCTCATCTTGTGCTAGGTATGGTCCTAGTGTTTGCTTGTTAGGTACAAATGGCTTCTGATGCAAACACACTAGGTGTTTTCCTTAAGCTTAAGTGAATAAATGGATCAGTTCTCATAGCCACTGTTAAATCATTTAGAACTGCTGTGCAAGTTACTGAACAGCTCCTCTCCTGCATCTTGGTGAAGAGATCAGGCTAGATCTGTTTCCACTCACGCCCCTGGAGACCTTGTGTGGGTGAGACACAACCTCCATTACCACACACACAGTGGCCCTGCCTGTCCATATGCCAAAGGGAAAAATGGTTATGTTGAACTTACCAACAAACCATTTAGTCTGAAGCTTTAAAGTCTGATGAAATAAAATACTCAACTTTCAATAGCCCCCAAACCACACCATAGCCTTCCAAATCAATCTGGCCTTTCCATGTTGCATTACAAGAAGGGATTTGTCACGCGGGGCTCAATCCCATGACCCTCAGATCATGACTTGAGCTGAAATCAAGAGTTGGATGCTGAACCCAATGAGACACCCAGGTGCCCCTTGTGAGATGTTTCTATGTGATACCAACACATCTCAGCAAAAGCCCAAATGCAGGCATAAGGCTCACTGACTAATTTTCTGTTTTTCATGGCAACACCTTTCCTAGTGTTCAGGTCAGCTTACACAGTAAAGAGCATTGCCTCCCCTTCCTCCTGACTGCAGATCCACTTTTCCTCAACAGACTTTCTCTCACTTGCTCAACACCAAAGCCCTTCTATGTCTGCTTTACTCAGTTCCCCAGAGGCAACCACACTGTACACATCAAAGTTTCTTCCACTCTTCCACTCTGCTTTCAAATGCTCATGTGAATTGTGACTGAGGTGTGAAATAGACAACAGGGTCTTAGGATCTCCCCATTCTGGGTCCTTTTCTCCTTCCTTGGCGCCCCCTTCTCCCATCTCAAGGTTTCAAGATCTTTTTGCTTGGAAACAAAACTCACTCCCCCAAAAGGATTAGAAAATTATTTATGTTTAATCTGAATCTCTAATAGTGATACATCTCTGCATTAAAAACCTAGGGTTTGCTTTGTGGTACTTTGATGTGGTTATGGTGCTATCATGTGATTATCCTTTTTGACTCAGTGTGGGTGTGGCTAGATTCCACTGCTGGTTGTTGATACAACATAATCATCTTTCTCAATTTAGAGCTCATTTCTAATCAGCACCAACCTAATGTTTGTCATGAAGTATCCTGATCAATTTTGTGCCAAATGTCATGTGGGGTGCTTTACATATGCTGTTCCATGGGATGTTCACAATCGCTTGGGTGCTTTCATGATTCTCACTTTAAAATAAGAAACTAAGGCTGTCCTTTCTTCCTAATGCTACTAAGTGCCCATTTCTTTCCTTCTCTTTGGAACACAACCTTCTTTTAGTGTTTAGGACAAAGGTTATTCCAAATAAAAATAATAGAAAAACAATAACTGCTATTTATTGAGCACTCACTATGGACAGGGCATTGCAGCCAACATTCTACAAAAATTACCTAATTTACTCTCTTTTTTTAAATTTCAAGTTTTTATTTAAATTCTAGTTCATTAACACATGTGATAATACTGGTTTCAGGTGTAAAATTCATCACTTCCATGTAATACCCTGTGCTCATCACAATAAGTGCCCTCCTTAATACCCGTCACCCATTTAGCTCATCCCCAACCTCCCTCTCTTCATCAACCCTCAGTTTTTTCTGTATAGTTAAGAGACCCTTCTAGTTTGCTTCCCTCTCTTATCTTCCCCCTTCGCCTATGTTCATCTGTTTTATTTCTTAAATTCCACATATGAGTGAAATCATATGGTATTTGCCTTTCTCTGACTGATTTACTTCACTTAGCATAATACACTCTAGCTCCATTCACATCATTGCAAATGGCAAGATTTCATTCTTTTTGATGGTTGAGTAGTAACCATTCCATATATATCTTCCTTATCCATTCAGCAGTGGGTGGACACTTGGGCTCTTTACATAATTTATGTATCCTTTGGGTAAATACCTAGTAGTACAATTGCTGGATCATAGGGTAGTTCTATTTTTTTTTTTTTTAACATTTATTTATTTATTTTGAGAGAAAGAGAGTGTGCGCATATGTGTGCATGAGTTGGGGAAGTGCAGAGGGAGAAGGAGAAAGAGAATCCCAAGCAGGCTCCATGTTGTCAGCACAGAGCCTGACATAGGGCCTGGTCCCATGAACCATGAGATCATGACCTAAACCAAAGTCAAGTGTCAATGCTTAACCAACTGAGCCATCCAGGAAAACCACAGTTCTATTTTTAACTTTTTGAGGAACCTCCATACTGTTTTCCAGAATGGCTGCACCAGTTTGCATTTCCACCAATAGCGTGAAAGCGTTCCCCTTCCTCCACATCCTTGCCAACATCTGCTGTTTCCTGTGTTGTTAATGTTGGCCATTCTGACAAGTGTGAGGTGGTATTTCATTATGGTTTTGATTTGTATTTCCCTGATGATGACTGATGTTGAGCATCTTTTCATGTATCTGTTAGCCATCTGGATGTCTTCTTTGGAAAAATATCTGTTCGTGTCTTCTGCCCATTTCTTAATGGCATTATTTATTTTTTGGTTGTTGAGTTTGATAAGTTCTTTATAGATTTTGGATACTAACCCTTTATCAGATATGTTATTTGCAAATATCTTCTCCCATTCTGAGGGTTGCCTTTTAGTTTTGTAGATTGTTTCCTTTGCTGTATAGAAACTTTTTATCTTGATGAAGTATCGACAGTTCATTCTTGTTTTTCCTTCCATTGTCTCCGGAGACATATTTAGTAAGAAGTTGCTAGGGCTGAGGTCAAAGAGGTTGCTCCCTGTTCTCCTCTGGGATTTTGATGGTTTCCTGTCACACATTTAGGTCTTTCATCCATTTTGCATTTATTTTTGTGTATGGTATAAAAAGTGGTCCAGGTTCATTCTTCTGCATGTTGCTGTCCCGTTTTCCCAACACCATTTGTTGAAGAGACTGTCTTGTTTCCGTTGGATATGCTTTTCTGCTTTGTCAAAGATTAGTTGGCCATATAATTGTGGGTCCTTGTCTGGCTTTTCTATTCTGTTCCATTGATCTATGTTCTTGTGACAGTACCATACTGTCTTGATGACTACAGCTTTGTAATACAGCTTGAGGTCTGGAATTTTGATGCTTCCTGCTTTGCTTTTCTTTTTCAAGATTACTTTGGTTATTCAGGGTCTTTTATGGTTCCATTAAAATTTTTAGAATTGTTTGTTCTAGCTTTGTAAAAAATGCTGTTGGTATTTTGATAGTGATTGCATTAAATGTGTAGATTGCTTTGGGTAGTATCGACATTTTAACAATATTTGTTCTTCCAATCCATGAGCATGGAATGTTTTTCCATTTCTTTGTGCCCTCTTCAATTTCTTTCATAAGTGTTCTATATTTTTCAGAGTACAGATCTTTACCTCTTTGGTTAGGTTTATTCCTAGGTATCTTATTATTTTTGGTGCAATTGTAAATGGGAACAATTCCTCGATTTCCCTTTCTGCTGCTTTATTATTGGTGCATAGAAATGCAACCGATTTCTGTACATTGATTTTATATCCCGCAACTTTGCTGAATTTGTGTATCAGTTCTTGTACTTTTCTGGTGGAGTCTTTAAGGTTTTCTATGTCAAGTAACGTGTAGTCTGCAAATACTGAAAGTTTGACCTCTTCCTTGCCTAATTTACTCTTTATACCGATCCTTTGAGATGGGGATTACTTTATAAGCACAAAGAGATTAAATACTTTGTCTTGAATTACAAATCCAGCAAGTGGTGGAGTGGGGTTTGAAACTGGAAAATCTGATTCTAGCCCATCTACACTAGAGTCTCTCAAGTTACTGGGTGGATCACTCAAAAGAGCAATGAAACTTCAATAAGAAATGAACAATAATGTAAATTGTGAAGTATATGGGATGCCTGGGTGGCTCAGTCAGTTAAGTGTCCGATTTTGACTCACTCAGGTCATGATCTCGCGATTTGTGAGCTTGGGTCCCACGTCGGGCTCTCTGCTGACAGCTCAGAGCCTGAGCCTGCTTCAGAAGATTCTGCGTCTCCCTCTCTCTCTGCTCCTCCCCCCCACTCATGCTTTCTCTCTCTCTCTCAAAAATAAATAAGCATTAAGAAAATTATGAAGTATGTCACAAAAATCACTTCCTCTTCATTGGCGGAACTGGGGAAGAAAATTTTAAAGTTTTGCAAGTAATACCTAATAAGAAAGTTGGAAACGTGGCCCTCGTGATCTTATCTGAAAGTACACAAAGTGCACACAAAAATTTATCAGTGCCTTTGGTCTATGCTTTGTTCTCTTCCTGATTTTGTCACTTTTCTCAGGGAAATATTAACAAAATCTCCTACAGCATCTCCTCTAAAAAAATGGTTTACCCAATAGATTCTTGGAATTCTGTAAAGGAGCACTGGAGGCTAATTAATTGGTTGCTTGCCTTATTTAACTTTTATTTTCTCTCCAAGGCACAACGCTGATGTTCTTAAACCTAATTTTGTGCAACTTGCACCAGAGATAGTCTGGCCTCATATACTTAGGAAATAGGATGTCCTAAATTGAAAGGGCCCTGTACGTTTCATACTATTCTTTTCTTTCAACTTCTCTTTCTCCAAAGTTTCTTTTCTCTTCTTGACAAGTTCCTTAAACCTGCTACTCAATTCTTCTTTTCTGCTTCTTCTCATATCCTTGTTCACTTCCTCAAAAGTAAAATTAGAGCCATTCCCCAAGGCCTCTTCCATGATCCTGTATCTTTAATTCCATTTAGAATTTGTTTTACTGTTTATTTAGTTTTGAGTTTAATTTCATTTTAAGTTGGCAGCTCCTTGCGTTAAATTCCCATATGCAGACTCTGAGTTCCTAGAACAAGTTCTTTATTTCTCTCTCTGCCTTTCTTTCATTTTTTTCCACATCAGTTTCTGTTATATATTCATTTGTCTTTTTCAAGTTTTTGTTCCACTCTTCTGATCCTTTCATTATTTTTGCCTATTTGGCTGGAAAGACTGAACAGCCCCTTTCTTCTTTTCATTTTCTGTGTGATCCAAGTTAAAGAAAGTATTGATTTTAAGCCCAATCTCCTTTTTCTCTCTCTTCATTCCCCAAGGTTAGAGTCTTTGCTTCTGTTGGCTTATGAAACCCTGTTTCTTCTTGGATGGTTGTAGAACACTAGTTATCTGATTGACCTAGGGGACAATTCTAAATAAATATATCTGACCCTCCCATTTCTTCTACCCTTATGCTGATATTCCAGGATTGAGGTGGTATGGGGGATAGAAAGCAGGCGCTTTTTTTTTTTTTTTTTTTTCCAAATCTCCACATGTGATTTTTCTGCTGTGACCTTCCAACTTGCAGTCCTGCCTCTGATTGAGATCCTCCATTCTCGTAGTAGCTTCCACTTCCGGGGTGAGAAACAGACTCATTTGGGGCACCTGGGTGGCTCAGTCAGTTAAGTGTCTGACTTTGGCTCAGGTCTTGATCTCATGGTTTGTGAGTTCAAGCCCACCTTGGGCTCTGTGCTGACAGCTCAGAGCCTGGAGCCTGCTTCCGATTCTGTGTCTCCCTCTCTCTTTGCCCCTCCCCAATTCTCTCTCTCTCTCAAAAATAAACCAACATTAAAAAAAAAAAAGAAACAGATACATTTGTTAAGGCAGCCACTTGCTAGTTGATGAATGGGCCATCAGTTCAGTAAACAGCGAGTGGAATGCTTCTGGGGGCAAGATGTGAGTGGCTCATGGAAGGGTTCAAAAACTCCTTTTCCATCTGTGGCAGAGTAATTCACTTGCTTGATGCAAGGATTAGGGTTGGGCCGAGATTCATTTTACTATTACACGCTGTAATGAAACTTACTTATATTTTGATTGAGTAACTTAAAATAAATAGCTGTTCTGGGTTCATATCAGATCGAGCATCTAACTCACATGTAGATACTGCCCCCAATTCTCCAAGGATTGGAAGTTTACTGAGTCCAAAGAAAACTATTGAAACAAGTGTTCTTCAAGCAGTATCTAGAGGTTGTCTACAAACAGACAACAGATGAAAGAATGAAAAATCACATTTACTGATTGGCCTGATAATGATTCAGATTGTGAAACTGATGACCAGAGTTTAAACAGGATTTTGATTATAACTGAGAAAACATCCTGGATGAGATCAAATGAAACCACAAGTCTTGGGCAAAAATTACTTCTAAATTTGCTAAAGTTACCAATGACAGTTTATATTATTATAAACAGGATTCATGCATGGAAAAGGATGAAAACAAACACACAGCCATAAAGAACTTGATGAGATGATTCATATGTGAATTCAAGGTACCCAGCATTGCCAAAATAATCTTGAAAAAGAACCAAGTTGAAGGATTCACATACTCTGATTTTCAAACTTAATATAAATGTTTACACTTAAATGTAGGAGCTTAATATAAATGTTTACGCTTAAATGTAAGAGCTTAAAACTATACAGCTCAGAAGAAAACATTGGCATAAATCCTTGTGAACTTGGATTAGGCAATTGTTTCTTATATGATGCCAAAAAGACAAGTGACAAAAGAAAAAACAGTATACTGGAGCTTAGGGAACATTACAACTTTTGTGTTTCAAAGCACACCATCAAAAAAGGAAAAAGACAACCCAGAAAATGGGAGAAAACATTTGCGAATCATATACGTGATAATGGACTCATAACTAGAATCATGAAGCACTCACCTAAGTTGCTAATAAAAAGACAAATAACCTAATTTTACAAATGGGCAAAAGAAGATATACAAATGGATAATAGCACATGAAAAGATGGCTGACATCATGGGCCACCAAGGAAATGCAAATTAGAACCACAGTGAGATACTACCTGACACCTACTAGGATGGCTATAATCAAAATGACAGATAGTAACAAGTGTTGACAAGGATGGGGGGAAATTAGATCCCTAAAACAGTGTAACTACTTTGCAACATAATCTAGACGTTCCTCAGAAGTTTACGTATAGAGTTACCACGTGACCCAACAATTCCAATGTTAGGTATACAGCTAAGAGAGATGAAAACATATGTCCAAACAAAAACTTGTACATGAATGTTCATAGAAGCACTGCAAAAGTAAAAAGAACTCAAATGTTCATCAACTGACAAATGGATAAGCAAAATGTGGTATGTCCATGTAATGGAATATTATTTGACCACAAAAAGAAATGAAGTACTTGGGTGCCTGGGTGGCTCAGTTGGTTAAGCATCTGGCTTTGGCTCGGGTCATGATCACACAGTCCGTTAGTTTGAGCCCCAAGTTGGGTTCTGTGCTGACGGCTCAGAGCCTGGAGCCTGCCTCAGATTCTGTGTCTCCTTCTCTCTCTGCCCTTCCCCCACTCACACTCTGTGTGTGTGCGTGTCTCTCTCTCTCTCAAAAATAAAACATTAAAAAAAATGAAGTGCTAATACATGCTATGACATGAAAACATCATGCTAAGTGAAGGAAGCCAATCACAGGGACCACATATTGGGTGCTTCCATTTATAAGATATGTCCAGAATAAGGAAAGCCACATAGACATGGGGTTGTTGGGGTGGAATGAGGGTAGGATAAACATTAGCTGCTAATCGCTACCAGGTTATGGTGACGAAAATGTTCTAAAGTTGATTGTGGTGATGGTTGCATCATTCTATTTATACAATAAAACCACTGAATTGAAAACTTTTTAAATTTTTTAATGTTTATTTTTGAGAGAGAGAGACAGAGCATGAGTGGGGGAGGGACAGAGAGAGAGGGAGATACAGAATCCGAAGCAGGCTCCAGGCTCCCAGCTGTCAACACAGAGCCTGACGTGGGGCTCAAACTCATGAGCTGTGAGATCATGACCTGAGCTGAAGTCGGAAGCTTAACTGACTGAGCCACCCAGGTGCCCCTGAATTGAACACTTTAAATGGATGAATTCTATTACATGTGAATTATATCTTGATAACACTATTATAAAAGAAACAACAACAACAACACCGCCATTCTGTCGGTATAGAATAAATCCCTTAAAAATTAGTTCTGAAGACCCTTTCCTGCATAGAACCTCACAGCAACTCTGCTGACAGCCCGCTGATGGTGAAGTGCTGGTGGATGTTACAGTAGCATCTGGAGGAAGTTTAAGGAAAAGGGACGAATTAAACAGAGTATAATTGAAAACTACCTCTTTCAGGTTACAAAGAGTTTCTATTCTTAAGTAGCAAGATTTTCTTCCTCAGCTTTCTTACTTCTGCTTTGTGAATTATAATATATCAGAAAAAGAGAAGAAAGAGAGTGGGAATGCTATTCCATCATGGTTTGGGGCAAAGAAAATGAACTTTTGCATCAGACAGACCTGTGTTCAAATCCTGACTCAGCTCATTGCAGGGCAACAGATGACAAAACTACTCAGCTAACTGTGGGGCCATGGCTGAGAGAAACTTGAACTCTGTGTTGTCACACAGAGCCTAGGGATAATTTGCCATCTACTGCTTAGCTGGCTGGTATCCATGGGCCCTTCTTTTGCTGTCAGTATCCAGAAATGTCTTTGGGGGGAAATATCTTCTTCAGTTCTTTCCTATCTGGTATTTTGATTTCCTTCCCGATTTTCCATATATGTGCCTCTAGCCTGGCTGATCAGCACATTCCATGCTTCAGGGATGGAAACAAATCAACTTTGGCCACTGGGATTAAGCGTAAAACCTTTGTTTGAATTACTGAAGTGGAGTTCTCTCCGCTGCTGTTGTTGCGGAATTGAATCCGAATTGTCTGGAGCTGCTCCACCTTTGTGCCCTTGTGAAGCCGGAGAGTGTGGCCAGCATGGAGATGACAGAGCGGAGAGATGCAGAGGGCCTGGGCCTGGGGGACATCATACATGGCCCTTGTTCAAAGCATGGCAGCATCAGCCCTGGACTTTTCAGTTACATAACTTGATCCCTTTTAAGCTTGGACAAGTGTAAGTTGACTTGTCAATTACCTACGTCCACATGAATCCTAAGAGTGACACGACCACTGCTCTAGTGACTACAGCTGTGTAACAAATGACCCCAAAACTTCATAGTTTAAAACCAGAAAATTTCTTGGTTTTAAACAAGAAAACATTTGTTTTGGCAAATCTGGGCAGAGATGGGAGGGGCTGGCTTATTTCTGCTCTAGGTGGTGCCAGTTGTGGTGGTTTGAAGACTGAGGGCTGGAATTATCTGGAGGTTTACTCACTCACATGTCTGGTAGCTTGGCTAGGAAGACTCAGCTGGGACTGAAGGAGATCCTTAGGTCTCTCTCTTCTCTCTCTCCCTCCCTCCAAGGTCTCTCCATGTGACCTTTCCAGCTTGGCCACTTTAGGATAGCTGAAATTCTTATATTCAGCTCAGGGCTGAATGCACATGTCCCAAGGGGACAAAGAGCTGAGGAAAGGTCTTTTGTCTTTTGTGCCCTAGCCTCAGAAGTCACACAGGGTCACAGCAATCATAGTTCCAGGCCTACCCAAATTCCCAAGGAGCAAACAGGACCCCACCTTTTGATGGAGTCAATGTCATACTACAAGAAGAACATATGGATTGAGATGTACTGGTATGGCCATCTTTGAAAATACAATAGGCCATACTTTGTGGGATATTTGTGAAGATTAAATGAGAAATATTTCAAAAGACTACATGACAAAAATAAAATATAGAACTAAAGACCCGAATGGGCTGAATGGCCCCTAAGGAAAACAGTGTGAATGAGAAATAAGTCTCGGGTCACATCAGGAAAATACTAGTGAGGACATATCCAAGAGGAAGTTGAGTGGAAAGGATAATTAGCCAAGTTTGATCATGTTGAGCTTTCAGGGCAAGATACACAGACACTTGAGAAAGGAATGTGAAAATAACATTTGTGTCATAAATCTGCTATTGTTTCTGCATATGTTAGTATTTCTGATTAAAATTGTGTATTTACATATTTTTGCAATCATGCCTGAGTAATAAGGCGGGGGGCGCCTGGGTGGCTCAGTTGGCTGAGCGTCCAACTTCAGCTCAGGTCATGATCTCATGGTTCGTGAGTTCGAGCCCCATGCCAGATTCTGTGTGCTGACAGCTCAGAGCCTGGAGCCTGCTTCGGATTCTGTGTCTCCCTCTCTCTCTGTCCCTCCCTTGCTCACACTCTGTCTCTCTTTATCTGTCTCAAAAATAAATAAACATTGAAAAAAAAAAAAAAGAGAGAGGGTGGGAAGTGGAGCCTCCTCTCTTGGCTGTGACTGACATTTTACTCTATGAATCTCATGACCAGAGCAAGCTGCCAACATCAATGTTTCTAAAATGTATCTTCAATACTTTTTTGAGAAGTCAATATAAGTATTTTGGAAGTTAATGCTATAGAGTTAAAGTTACAGAATATCAGCCAATGTTATATATTCATATAAAATATGAATCAGATTATTGCCTAAGATTAAAAAAGAATGGTAAAATGAGTGAACCCACAGCAAACCTGAAATTTCCTGATGAGGCAATTGCAATTAAATTGACTAAGTTATAGGATTAACAGACCCTTTTAGATGTGAAGTCTAAAATAATCCATAGGGACTAGTTCTCCAACTTTGTGAAAGTACAGCTTCTTTGTGGACAGAATGAGGGAATTGGGTTAGAGATTCTTGACTTTTGTGGGGGAGGGTGTCCAAGTTCTTTCATAATCAGATCAAAGTTCTGGACCTTCTTCTCAGAGTTGCATAGACAAAAACATTTTCCATATGATATTAATGGTATGGTTCATGAGTCCAAGTTTAAAACTCCTGGACCCCTCACTTTCTCTTTTTTTTTAATTAAAATATTTTTTTAAATGTTTATTTATTTTTGAAACAAAGACAGAGACAGAGTGTGAGTGGGGGGGGGGAGCAGACACAGAATTTAAAGCAGGCTTCAGGCTCCGAGCTGTCAGCACAGAGCCTGACGTGGGGCTTGAACTCACGAACCATGAGATCCTGACGTGAGCCGAAGTTGGTTACTTAACCGACTAAGCCATCCAGGTGTCCCTGTTTTTCTTCTAAATTCTGTGACTGAGGATAGTTGCTTTTAGCACCACCTTCCTCCCTTCTCAGCTTTGGAAGAAATCGAAGCCCTCTTGAGCTCACCATCAGTTCTCTGACCCAGGGCCAGCTACATGAGGTTTTATCTGGCAAGAGCCTCACTCTTGATTTAATGCTCTATTGTCACCATCTCGACATTCTTATTTTTTGGACAAGGAGCCCATATTTTCAGTTTGTGCTGGGTCCCACAAATGATGTAACTGGACTTGCTCTGGCCACCTGCTGAGTCTGTACTCTCCCTTTTTACATGCTGGAGAAGCAGTCATCTGGTCTCTGCGTGTGCTCACAGAGCAAGTAGGAACTGGACAGTTTTGGGGGCAGCCTATGTCAATCCTGGAATCTACCCCTCTATAACTGTGCCTACTGATCAGTCTTCTGTGTCTTGCGTGATAAGTTTCTTTTAACAATAAGAATGTTTTGCATATTTGAAGACAGCTACAATTCTTCGCCACCATGGAAAAAATCTAATATTGAACGGAATCCTCCCTTGTTTGGTTGATCCACGGAGGAAGAAAGGCTGTCAAAAGCTCACATGAGATGAAAGATTATCCAAAAGGGCCAAATACAAAAAGGAAATAAAATGATTAGGATTGATGCCCTAGGATGTAAAATCAGGAAAGAAAATTAAAGAGGAACAGCAGGGTTTATATTTCTGAAATGGAAACAAGCGTTAGGTTTTTGTGGGTTTTTTTTTTCCATCATAAAAAAAGCCCCAAAGAATGAACTATGCTAATGCAATCTACTCTCATTCTGAAATTGGTAGTGTTGAGGAACATATCCCTTTTTTTCTTGGTAAGAAAGTGACTGAGTTTGGTTATTTCTGAGGCTTTGTTTTTAAGTAACTCAAGCAAATAAACAAGAATGAACAGGCTTTAGCATCATCATGCCAAACTATGTATATGTATTTATGAACTTCTTAGGGAGAAACTTTGATTTTACTTACTTCTTTTCTTTTCTTTCTTTTCTTTTTGTTTCTTTCCTTCTCTTTTCCCCTCCCTTCCCTTCCCTTTCCCATTTTTCCTTTCCTTCCCTTCCCATCCCTTCCCTTCCCTTCCCTTCCCTTCCCTTCCCTTCCCTTCCCTTCCCTTCCCTTCCCTTCCCTCCCCTTCTCTCCCCTCCCCTTCTTACCAGTGTTTTGTTCATCTGCATAATCTATATATAGTACAGTGCCTGGCACACAGAAGTATGTTGTAGTGTATGTTTCTGTGTCTGGAGAGAGAGGGCACAAGTGTGCAAAGATGATTCTCTGTGCTGGGGGCGTAGAGGGGCCAGTCCCAAGTACCGCATACCTAATGGCTCCCTTCACTGGGCATTAGTTCTGATCAAGTGGGAGGCAGACAGGGTGCAGACATTGGGAGGAGATCTCGAGACAGCTTTAAGGATGGCTTTTTCCTTTTTATATGGTCTTCATTACAAAGAGAGAGGCAGAATCTGCTGTTAATATGCTTACTGAAAGTGTTTCTGGGCACGTAAATTTGGACTAGTATTTTAAGTTGTGCCATCCCCCCACCTAAATTCTTTATTTTCAAAATAGTCTCCTCTTTGTTGTAAAATTTATACATAAGGTCTGGCCAGAAACTTATATCCTATTCATTCTTTATTCCAGTTATCTCTTAGTGATTTTATAATTTTAAAATGTTTTAATGAATTTTATTTATTTTTTACTAGGTATTATATGGGTCCAAATGTAAAAATATAAGAGTAGACAGTGAAAAGAGTTCCCCTAACCATTGTACCCTGACCATTCAGCTTTCCTGCAGGCAACCAGCATTACTGGTTTCTCGTCGATCCTTTCTTAATTTTTTTGTGGGAGCCCAAATGATTAAATCTCAATTCATTTCCATTTTGCTCAGAATGGGGCTGTTATTAACATTGTTTTGTGTGTGTTGGGCGGGGGAGGGTAAGGACTTAGCTTACTCTCCCCTTTTACGATTTTTCTGCTTTGATCTCCTATCTTCAGACTTGTAAAATTAGCCCTGAGCAGCCAATAATCCATTACCATTGCACTCTTTATCTCTGGGTCCCAAAAGACTGTATCTAGAATGTAACAAAGTCTTTTCATGAAGCCGGCATAAAGCAAATATTACTGTATTAGGGTAGGACCACTCTGAGTTATTTTCTATCCCTCTCTCTGATATTATTAATCTTCAATCACTATAGCAAAATGTTTCTCTGGCAAGATACCAAGAGATAAAAATCTTAGCTCACCCCTTATTCAATTTAGTGAGCTGTCTCTTTCTTGTTTCCCACTCTTCTGTAATCGGAAAGAATGTTGATTTTCGAAAACTTCACAGCTGGGGCTCCCGGGTGGCTCAGTCAGTTAAGCATCAGACTCTTGGTTTCAGCTCAGGTCATAACCTCATGGTTCGTGAGTTCAAGCCCCACATTGGGCTTGAGGAGCCAGCTTGGGATTCTCTCATCCTTTCTCTCTGCTCCTCCCCACCTTGCACACGCATGCGCGCGCGCGCGCGCACACACACACACACACACACACACACTCTCTCTCTCTCTCTCTCTCTCTCTCTCTCTCTCTCTCTCAAAAGTAAATAATAAAAAATAAAGAAACAGCAACAACAAAACTAAACTTCACTACCAAACAATGATTCGGAGTTCCTAAACCTGCCTATGAAGAGAACTCTCTATACTGCATTTCTCTCTACTTGCCATCATCAGGTTGGAGGAAAGACCTTGAGTGGGTTTGAGGGCAGGTTGGACTTAGAGAAAAAGTCCACTGTGTTCTTGACTGGATTCCATTATTTTGTGCACCCATAACTCACCCACTTCCTTTTCTGTGCACTCCCTCCCCTTTCTAGGAACTATCCCTTCTCCCTATTTATCCATGTGGTTAATTTGGGAGTGGCAAGGTTAGTTCAAATGTCATTTAGACCTTGGCCAAAATTTATTGGTCTAGGGGTGGATATCAGATCCAAGCTAAGTCAATACAGTTTCTTCACAGGATATTAAAACTTTGATCTGAGACTCAAGTCATTCTTTTTCCAGATAGTTGAAGCTACCAGTAACATGTAAAGTTCAGGATCTTTGTGCTATGTGTTTTGTCACCAGGATGAAGGAAATAGAGGCAAATGGTCTGAAGAGAGGATGAAAAGGAACAAAAAGAGATGACAGGGAGAGCTCTATTGTCAGCATTCCTGTCCCTGGATCCAGATGTTGCTGCCCTTGCTTACCATGAGACATCTTAATTTTCTTTGGGTAGAAGCTATTTCACATTGGTTTTCTGTCTCTTGCGACCAGAGTCTAACAAATAAAGAGGAATGTAGACACAATTTAGCAAGATGGCAGAGTAGGAGAATGCTGAGCAGCCCTGTTCCACCCAGACACTGAGACAACAACCAGATGTACAACTCTTCCCGAAAATGACCTGAACACTGGCAGAACAGACCTCCTACAGCTAGTCGTAGAGAGAAGACCACATCAAAAAGATAGGAGGGGTGGAGATGTGATCGGGAACCAACTCCCCAGTGTGACTAATCACCAACAGGAGAGACATCCCCAGCTTGAAGGAGTGAGGGGATCCACTGTGGGATCCACAGTCCACTGTGGGCACCACTGGCCCTGGGGATCTGTACTGGAAAGACAAGTCCCCATAATGTCTGACTTTGAAAAACAGCAGTGTTCAGTAATTCCAGTAGCTTTAAAAATTAGTGGGGCTTAATTTCATAGAGCTTTAAAAACCAGAAAGGCTTAACTCTGGGAGAATCTGAGGGCAACAGGAAACTGAGCCTCCACCCTTAAAGAGCCAGCATGCTAAATAAGACTATCAGCAGATTTTTCAGCAGAAACTTTGCCTGATATATTCAAAGTGCTGAAAGGAAAAAACCTACAACCAAGTATACTTTTCCCGGCAAGATCATCATTCAGAATGGAATCAGAGATAATGAGTTTCCCAGGCAAACACACGTTACAGAAGTTCATCACTGGGGCACCTGGGTGACTCAGTCAGTAAGCGTCCAACTTTGACTCAGGTCTTGATCTTGTGGTTTGTGAATTTGAGCCCTGTATCAGGCTCTGTGCTAACAGCTTGGAGCCTGGAGCCTGCTTCAGATTCGGTGTCTCCCTCTCTCTCTGCCCCTCCCCTACTCTCTCTCTCTCAAAAATAAATAAACATTAAAAGAATTAAGAAAAAAAAGCAGTTCATCACCACCAAATCAGCCTTACAAGAAATGTCAAAGGGACTTCTTTAAGTGGAAAGAAAGGGCTCCAACTAGAAGTAAGAAAATTATGAAAGAAAAAAATATTACCAGGAAAAGCAAACAATAATAAAGGTAGTAGACTAATTTCTTATCAAGCCAGTATGGAGGTTAAAAAACAAATGTAGTAAAGTCAGGGGATACACAAAATAAAAAGATGTAAATACAAAATCAGATACATAAAACATAGAGGATGAAGGAAAGAAATAGTGCTTTTAAAATGTGTTCAAACTTAAGCAACCATCAGCTTAATATAAACTGCCATGCATAGTGATGCTGTGTATTAGTCCTGTAGTCAACACAAACCAAAAACATATAATAGATAAACAAAAAATAAGGAGAAAGCAATCCAAGCATAACACTAAAGAAAGTCATTAAATCACAAGGGGAGAGAGCAAGAAAAGAAAGGAATACAGAAGAACTACAAATACAACCAGAAAACAATTAACAAAATGGCAATAAGTACATACCTATCAATAATTACTTTATTTATTTATTTTTTCAATGTTTTTTATTTTTTTTTTTATTTTTGGGACAGAGAGAGACAGAGCATGAACGGGGGAGGGGCAGAGAGAGAGGGAGACACAGAATCGGAAACAGGCTCCAGGCTCCGAGCCATCAGCCCAGAGCCCGACGCGGGGCTCGAACTCACGGACCGCGAGATCGTGACCTGGCTGAAGTCGGATGCTTAACCGACTGCGCCACCCAGGCGCCCCCAATAATTACTTTAAATGTAAGTACACTAAAAGCTCTGATCAAAAGACTTCGGGTGACTGAATGGATGAAAAAACAAGACCTATTTGCTATCTACAAGAGACTCACTTAAGACTTAAAGACACATATAGACTGAAAGTGAAGAGACAGAAACAGATATTTCATGTACAAGGAAGCCAAAAAATGCAGGGGTAGCGATACTCATATTGGAGAAAATAGACTTCAACACAAAGACTGTAACAAGAGATAAAAATGATCATTACATGACGATAAAGGGATCAGTCCATCAAGAGGATATAACAATTGTAAATATCTATGTACCCAACATAGAGGCAGCTAAATATATAAAGCAAATATTAACAGACATGAAGGGAGAAATTGACAGAAATACGATAATTGTAGAAAACTTTAACACCCACCTTACATTGATGGATAGATCATGTGGTGAGAAAATTAACAAAGAGATAGTAGCTTTGAATGGTACATTTGATCAGATGGACATAAAAGGTATATGTATATATAACATTCCATCCAAAAACAGCAGAATATACTCTTTTCAAGTGCACATAGAACACTTCCTAGGATAGATCACGTTAGGCCACAAAATAAGCCTCAATAAATTTAAGAAGACTGAAATCATATCAAGCACTTTTTCTGATGACAAAAGTATGAAACCGGGAATTAATGACAAGAAATAAACTAGAAACACAAATATGTGGAGGCTAAATAACAAGGCGCTGAAGAACTAACGGGTCAACAAAAAAGTCAAAGAGCAAATAAAAAAATACCTACGGACAAATGAAAATACAAACACAAAGTTTCTAAATCATTGGGATGCAGCAAAAGCAGTTCTAAGAGGAAAGTGTACAGGGATACAAGACTAAACAAGAAACAAGGAAATCTCAAATAACAACCTAACCTTGCAACTAAAGGAACTATAAAAAAAAGAACAAAGCCCGAAGTTAGCAGAAGGAAGGAAATTATAAAGATCAGAGCAGAAATAAATGACAGAGACTAAAGAAAAAAATAGAAAAGATCAATAAGACTAAGAGCAGGTTCTTTGAAAAGATAAACAAAAACGATAAACCTTTAGCCAGAGAGTACTTAAATCGATAAAATCAGAAATGAAAGAGGAGAGGTTAGCACGGACACCACAAAACATATAAAGGATTTTCATGGATTACTATAAAAAATGAGATGTCAAAAAATTGGACAGCCTAGAAGATATGGATAAACTCCTAGAAACATACAATCTTCCATTAGTGAATCAGGAAGAAATGGAAAATATGAATGGAACAATTACTAGTAATGAAATTGAGTCTGTAATAAAAAAACCCCAAAGAATAAAAGTCCAGGACCAGATGGTTTCACAAGTGAATTCTACCAAACATATAAATAAGAATTAATATCTATCCTTTTTAAATGATTCCAAACAATTAAAGAGAAAGGAATGCTTACAAATATATTTTATAAGGAAAGCATTATTCTGATATAAAATATAAATTCTGATATAAAAACCAAAGACACTACAGAAAAGTAAAAATACAGACCAATATCTCTGATGAACATAGATACAAAAATACCCAACAAAATATTAGCAAACTGAATTCAACAATACATGAAAAAGATAACTCACCACAATTAAGTGGGATTTATGCAAAAATGGTTCAATATATGCACGTCAATCAATGTGATATATCACATTAAAAAATGAAGGATAAAAATCATATGATCATTTCAATAGATGCGGAGAAAGTATTTTGCAAAACTCAACATCCATACATGATAAACAGTCAACAAGGTGAGTTTAGAGGGAATATAATAAAGTCCATATATGACAACCCACCAGCTAACATGATCCATGGTGAAAACTGAAAGCTTTCCCTCTAAGATCAGGGACAAGACAAGGATGTTCACTCTCATTATGTTCATTCTACATAATACTGGAAATCTACAGAAGAAACAAAGAAAGAAAGAAAGGAAGAGAAAGAAAGAAAAGAGAAAAGAAAGGAAAGGAAAGGAAAAGAATGAAGGAAGGAAGGAAGAAAGAGGAAGGGAGGGAGGGAGGGAGACAGGGAGGAAGGAAGGAAGAAAGGAAGGAAGGGCATCCAAATTGGTAAGGAAAAAGTGAAACTGTCATTATTTGCAGATGATATCATATTAGATATAGAAAACTTTAAAGACTCTACTAAAAATCTGTTAGAACTAACAAATGAATTCACTGAAGTTGCAGGATACAAAACCAATATACAGAAATCTGTCGCATTCTATACACTAATAATGAAATAGTAGGAAAGGAAATAAAGAAAACAATTCCATTTACAATTGCCTCGAAGAGAATGAAATCCCTAGGAATGAATTTAACCAAAGAGATGAAAGACCTATACTCTGAAAATTATAAGACAGTGATGAAAGAAATCAAAGGTGACACAAATAAATGGAAAAATATACCATGCTCATGTATTGGAAGAATCAATATTAAAATGCCCGTACTTTACGTAGTAATCTATAGATTCAATGCAATGCTAACCAAAAAACCAATACTGTTTTACACAGAACTAGTACAAAAAATCCTAACATGTGTATGGAACCACAAAAGTCCTTGAATAGCCAAAGCAACCTTGAGAAAGAACAAAGCTGGAGGTATCACAATCCTGCATTTCAAGCTATACTAAAGCCATGATCATGAAAACAGTATGGTACTGGCACAAAAACAGACATAGATCAACAGAACAGAACCGAATTGAGAGTTCAGACAGAAATAAACCCATCCATATATGTCAATTCATTTACAACAAAGGAGACAAGAATATACAATTGGAGAAAAGACAGCCTCTTCAATAAATGGTGCTGGGAAAAATGAACAGCTACATGCAAAAAAATGAAACTAGACTACTACTCTCTTACACCATACACAAAAATAAACTCAAAATGGATTAGAGACCTAAATTTAAGGTCTGAAAGCATAAGACCTCTGAAAGAAAACATAGGCAGTAATCTCCTGGACATTGGCCTTAGCAATATTTCTCTGGATCTATCTCCTAAGGCAAGGGAAACAAACACAAAAATGAACAATTGGGACTACATCAAACTAAAAAGCTTTTGTAAAGTGAAGGACCAACAACCAAACAAAAAGGCAACCTTCCGAATGGGAGAAGATATTTACAATTGATATCTTGATAAGGGGTTAATATCCAAAATATAGAAAGAACTCATGCAACTTAATACCAAAAAAACAAATAATTTGATTTAAAAATGGGCAGAGGAACAGAACAGACATTTTCCCAAAGAAGACATACAGATGGCTAACAACACATGAAAAGATGCTCAACATCACTAATCATTAGGGAAATACAAATCAAAACCACAATGAAATATCACCTCACATTGTCAGAATAGCTACTATCAAAAAGACAAGAAATAACAAAGGTTGGTGAGGATGTGGTGAAAAGGGAACCTTTGTGCATTATTGGTGGGGATGTAAATTGGTGCAGCCACTATGGAAAATAGTATGGAAGTTCCCCCTAAAAACTAAAGATAGAAGTACCATATGATCCAGTAATTACACTTCTGGGTACTTACCTGAAAAAAAGAAAATACTAGTTTGAAAATATATGCACCCCTATGTTTATTGCAGAATTGTTTACAATAACATAGATATGGAAGCAACCCAAGTGTCCATCAATAGATGAAGAGATGGGATATATACGCAATGGAATGTTACTCAACCATAAAAAGAATGATGTCTTGCCGTTTGTGGCAAGGTGAATAGAGGGGGTATTAGGCTAAATGAAATAAACCAGACAGAGAAAGACAAATACCGTATGATTTCACTTATATGTGGAATCTTAAAAACAAAACAAATGTACAAAGAAACACACAACAACAACAATAAAGAGAGTAGCAGACTCGGGGAACTGGTGGTTCTCAGAATGTGAGGGGTGTGTGGGGATAGGCAAGATGGCTGGAGGGGATAAGAGGAACAAACATCCAGTCATAAAATAAATAACCCATGGGATGAAAGGGACAGCATAGGGAATAGTCAATAATACTCGTATACATCTGTACAGGGGAGCATTTCATAACGTATATAATTGTTGAAGCACTATGTTGTACACTGAAAGTAATATATCAATTATACTTCAATTAAAAATTAAAAAATTAAAATAAATATGCAAAAAAAAGGGGTGTGGTTAATCAACAATTAGCCCTGTGATCTACCTGGTGTGGCTTTGAGATCTAGCACAATTCTCTACAGCATCTCCTGTGCCAGGGAGAAGTTTATATTCTTTTAAAAACTTACCTCAGGGGCGCCTGGGTGGCTCAGCTGGTTAAGCATCTGACTCTTGATTTCAGCTCAGGTCATGATCTCACAGTTCATGAGTTTGAGCCCCACATCAGGCTCCGCATTGACAGCACAGAACCTGCTTGGGATTCTCTCTCTCCCTCTCTCTCTGCCCCTCCCCTGCTTGTGCATGCTCTCTCTCAAAATAAATAAATAAGCATTAAAAAAAAACTTACCTCAGATCATATGTCTAACTGAAATAATTACCTGAAATGGCCTTTTCTTCATTAATGTTAAATTACAATAGACGAACCTTGACACTTTGCTTATGTGGCAGGAAAAAAATGTTTGAGATTTTTAACTTGTACTTGTTTTCTCTAAGTATTTCCCTTTCTCCAATTCAAGCAAACCTTTAGTGGTGTTTAGAGAAAAGCTACAGAATCTCCTGACTCTTGGATGTGCAAAAACCTGAGTTCATAAAGGAGGTATTTCTGGGGAAATTTGGCAAAACTAAGCAGGAACTCCCCACCACACCCCCAGGGTATCCAGGAGCAGAGGAAACCATTTAACAAGCAGAGCCCCTGGTAGGGTTGCAATATCCCAGCCAAAACAAATTAAAAAAGCAGGGGAACGATATATCTGGATAGATAGGCAGACACAGACAGCTTTGGGGGATTTGCATGCTCCAGAGAGGCAAGGAAACAGCAGAAAAATGCTTTTGCTCCCTGCTCATCTTGGGAAGTAAGATAGAGGAAGGCTGGACATAAAGGGGCTGTGAGGACAGGAATGGGGATCTCAGCCATGACGTGTGAGAGCCATGCCCAAGACCACACCTGTAGATCTGTCAGTGGACACAATGGAGACAGAGAATTGGACAAGATGCCCCCATCTTGGCTACACCACCCAGTGCCTTGGCTCCTTTGAGGCCTCCTAGAACTTAAGACAGACCCTGAGAAATGACGACTCTGAATGGACTAAGTTTCCATCGCCCTACCAGAATGTAAGCCAGAGAGAGGAATTAAATAGAATGACGGAAAAATAAAGCTACATTTTGTGCTTGAGTTTCTGGCTGGGATTCATAGATGGGTACCTATCATTGCATCACTTTCCTTCATATTTAGGGCAAACGATGTACTTCCAAACACAACTATATTCAGTTGAAATCTGTAATGATAATCTAATAAACCACTGTTTGTTCTGTTCACTATAATTCTTGAGCACTTTCACTGTGCCAAGCATTGTGCTAAGCAGTTTAAATTCATTATTATATTCACTATTTATAATAACTTTAAAGGGTAGAATTCTTCTTATTAGTATTTTATAGAGGAGAAAAGTGGGTTAATGAAAGAATAAAAAAGTGCTCACTTAGGCATTAAGAATTTCATCTTATTTATGGTCATTGCTTCTTTCGAGGGACTATATAGATACAATATTTATGCCAAAATAAGAGTTCTCTAGGGATTCCAAAGCAACTACACAGTATAGGAAGCCAAGATTATCATTAAGTAGCTTTTATAAATTGTTCATTAGCATGAAAAGGCTTCTCTGAGGACCAATTTAAACTAGAAACTGCCAGAAACTAGGGTTAATGATGGCAACCTCTCCTTCAAACAAACCTGGCCAGTGTGGTGTTATTAAAAAGCTTGTCAAGGGGTGCCTTGGTGGCTCAGTTGGTTCAAGCGGCTGACTTCGACTCAGGTCGTGATCTCACACTTGGTGAGTCTGAGCCCCATGTCAGGCTCTGTGCTGACAGCTCAGAGCCTGGAGCCCGCTTCAGATTCTGTGTCTCTGGCTCTCTCTGCCCCTCCCCCGCACACCATCTGTGTGTGTGTCTCTCTCTCTCAAAAATAAATAAACATTAAAAAAAAAAAGTTAAAAAGCTTATCAGGATATGACCTAAATCTAATTTCTCAAGCAGACTAGCTGTTAACTCAGAAAACCACAGCTTTCAGAACTTGAAAGGGCCACTAAAAAATCACCTCAGCAAATCACTGCCTCAGACAGGCAGGGCACCACTATCCTCCTTGGTGCCACAACAAAGTCCCTGAGTGATCAAGGGGTGTAATGGGGACTAACTATCTTGTCTCTAAACACAGTGCTCTTTCCACACTACCTTCTTGTTCCTCATTTGCTCCAGAAGTCTTTTGTGAAACACTCTTGAAAGGGTTCATATTACATGAGATGACAAAAATCAGACGATGGAGATTTATACTGTTCTATACAGGTATCTGGTTCACTCATAACAAAATATCAGCATATTATATTAGTGTTGACCGGAGAAACAAAACCAGTAAGAATCTCTTCTTTCTCTCTCTTTTTCTCTCTCTCTGTCTCCTCCTCCCTCCCTCCCTTCCTCCCATCTATCTGAGATAGATTTATTTTAAGGAATTGGTTAACACCATTGTGGAAGCTGGGAAGTTTGAAATCCACAGAGGAAGTTGGCAATCTGGGAATTCAGGTAGGAGTTAATGCAATTTTGAGTCCAAAATACACATGGCAGGCCATGCAGGCTGGGAACTCAAGCAGGGTTTCTGTGTTGCACTCTTGAGGGCAAATCCCTTCTTCTGAAAACCTCAGACTTTGCTCCTAAGGCCTTCAACTGATTGGATGAGGCCCACTCACATTATGGGAGGATCATAAGTCTGCTCAAAGTCTACTGGTTTAAATGTTAATTCTATTGAAAAAATACCTTCACAGCAATATCCAGACTGGTGTTTGACCAGACCAATTACAATTGCTGACCTATGAAGCTGGAAAGACTCCTCAGGTTCAAGTTTCTACCTAAAAAAGACTGCCTGGATTTTTAGTAAGTATTCCACCCGAAGATTTCCATGGTCAACACATTTTTGGTTTAAACAATTTAACACATTTATTTATTCTATAAATAAATAGTTTATAGTTTGCAGTGATCTCTGGTTCATATAATCTTTTGTTTTGTGTGAAGGTCATCTTTTAGAAATGTTGTTTCTTGTTGCAGACACAATGATCAAAATCAAGCTCTCCTTTTTGCAGCTGGGGAAACTGAGGCATAGAGAGACGAAGGTACCCGGGTCAGAGAGTTGGTGGCAATTACAGACCCAAGTTTACTGACTTCAGTTTTTTTCCGGGTGCAAAAATATAAATATAAAAAGCTGGTAGTAACCCTGGTGAGGATTGGAGCTTTTCCTAGGTAGGTGTTTGATCTGGGGCAGCAACTGTGATTGATTCTGTAACTCTTTAAAAAAAATTTTGTTTAATGTTTTTATTATTTTTAAGACACAGAGAGACAGAACATGAGCAGGGGAGGGGCAGAGAGAGAGGGAGACACAGAATCTGAAGCAGGCTCCAGGCTCTGAGCCATCAGCACAGAGCCTGACGCGGGGCTCGAACCCACGAACTATGAGATCATGACCTGAGCTGAAGTCGGACGCTCAACCGACTGAGCCACCCAGGTGCCCCTGATTCTGTAACTCTTAAGCACTTCCACAGAGGCAAAGTCAGTTCTGATTAATGAGTAGATGGTAGATGGCTACATGGCAGAAATGCCAGCTTGGCTGGCTTTGTTTCGATGAAGGTTGTGTGTGCAGATTAACAGCTGGTAGGATCCTCTTCTTTTCCCCCTGGGATCTATGTGACAGTCCCCATTGCCAGCAGGGAGTAGCGGGGAGAGGGGAGGGAGTGGGTGGGTTAGTCTTGGGGTTTTAGGCAATTGTCTCCATTTGCTGTACTTTGAGCATGAAGTTGATAAGAATTCTCCTCTAGTTGAATAAATGATAAGACAGGTTATAAATTGATGAGGGCATATCACTCAGAGGAAGCTATCAGTGTTAAATTTAGAATATATGCAGAAGTTCTTTATAAGGAAAGTAAAAAATCATTCTTAAATTGATTCTTTTCTCTTGGCTATAGATGTGGGCAGGGGATATAAAATTTATGATTTCAGATTTGTTACACACACACACACACACACACACACACACACACACACCTCTCCCCCAAGTCCCAGTGTGTGAGTTTCTTGGGTTCACTTTTATCTTTACATTAAAGCTTTCTGGGAACTCTTTGATGGTCCCATGTCAGATAACATCATATAACCCTGTTCATATTTTCTTCTATGATGGAAGCATCAATTATAGGTGCCATTTATGTAATTTATTATGTCATGTGCCCTAATGCTCTCAAAAACTGTGATTAGGAGGTGCTGGGGGGCGCCTGGGTGGCGCAGTCGGTTAAGCGTCCGACTTCAGCCAGGTCACGATCTCGCTGTCCGTGAGTTCGAGCCCCGCGTCAGGCTCTGGGCTGATGGCTCGGAGCCTGGAGCCTGTTTCCGATTCTGTGTCTCCCTCTCTCTCTGCCCCTCCCCCGTTCATGCTCTGTCTCTCTCTGTCCCAAAAATAAATAAAAAACGTTGAAAAAAAAATTAAAAAAAAAAAAAAAAAAAAAAAAGGAGGTGCTGGGTGGCTCAGTTGGTTGAGTGTCTGACTCTTGATTTCAGCTCAGGTCATGATCTCACGGGTTCATTAGATCCAGTCCTGCATTGGGCTCTGAGCTGACATTGTGGAGCCTGCTTGGGATTCTCTCCTTCTCTCTCTCTCTGCCCCTCCTCTGTTTGTTCTCTCTCTCTCTCTCTCTCTCTCAAAAGAAATTAAAAAAAAACTTTAAAAAAGAACCAAAAGCTGTGATTAGGACTGCAACACATGCTAATACCGAAAAATTATTGCATAGGGTCAGACTAGTGTCGCAGAGTCAGAAATGGCTTGTCGTAGTACTTCAGAAACTAATCTTGAAAATGAGGAGATAATCATCTATGTATCCCCCTTTTTTCTTCATAATTGGTATGGGCCCATGATTTGCCCCACATCTCCCTAATTCTCCTTAAGTTTTTTTTTCTTAGGGTTAAGAGAATTTACATATGTAATATCCATGGCATAAATTAGTTCTTATTGGGGTTCTCACCCCTGCACCCTATCTGAGGCAATCATGGTTTCTGAAAAATGCAGTGGAATGGATGCTATAGGCATACGTGCTTTCCCTAAACCTGTTGTCTTGGGTTGGGTTTCCTTGCAGCGGAGTCTGTGGTAGGGATTCTTGCACTAGTGATTTATTGAGGGAGTGATCTCTGGTGAACTCTGTAAGGGAATAAGGGAAGATAGTGCAGGGGAGAAAGCTAAAAAAGATGTGGTGGTTTGGCCTGTCTGATCCCATGGGGGAACTCTGGAGCAAGGATGGCACCAGAGAAATGACAAACATCGAGGCTATGGGTTTTTTTTGTATCCCTACATCACTTAGTGGCTGCAGGTCACCCTTGGGGACAGTGTAACCACAGCCATTTCCGGGTAAGGGGGTATCACAGCAGTTCCTTCAAGAACTGCTAGGGGAATGGTGCATTGGTCTAGTAAAGGGGACCTGGATAGGTCACCGAGAGCATCTATTATATCGGCAGACTTATTGTCTGGAATCCCTGCTTCCCTTCTTACTCTGCTGACCTTAACCTTAGCTGAACTACCTGGAAAGGACAATATGGCATTATATACTGTACTCCTTTGAGCCAGCTCTTGGCATTCATCTATCTCCCATACCCTGACTTGTGAACTCACACATCCACTGGAGTTCCTGACTTTGAATCCAAAGTGTACCCTCAACATCCTCAAGCCTTGAAACCTGCTCATCTCCTCTAGGTTTATCAGCTCTTCACGCCATTGACAAGAGTTCCTGCTCAGTGGTCTTGGTCCTTGTAGGTCAGTATATTAGTTATCAATAGCTATGCAATAAATTACTCTAAAACCTAGTAGCTTAAAACCATAACAAACATTTATTTTCTTATAGTATTCATGGCATGGCTGTTTTTTTTTTTTTTTTTTTGGCTCAGGATATAAATATATATATATGTATATATCTATATATTATATATATATATGTTTTATTCTGATGAATTTTATTCAGATGTTGGGCTGCAATCATTTGAAGGTTTCCTTGGGCACGAAGCAATGAATGCTTCAAAGTTGGCCCAGTCATATTGCTGGCAAGTTGGTGCTGGTTGTTTGTGGGAGGCCTCCATTGCTCCCCGTGTGGTCCTGGACAGACAGTTGCTTGAGTGTCCTCACGGCATGGCAGCTAACTTCCCCAGAAAGTGTAACCCAACAAGAACAAGAAAAAGCCTCGATGACTTTTATGCCGATCCTCAGAGGTTGCACATTGTTATTCTTATCAATTGGTTACACAGTCCAGCTCTGAGTCAGTGTGGGAGGAGACTGCACAGGGTATGAATAGAAAAAGGCAAGGGTCAAGGGTCATCACAGAGGCTGGCTACCGAGGGGTAGTATATTCCCGTGCTCCTTCTCAATATTTTCCTGCCTTCCCACTCTGCCTGTTTGGTAAGAATATGACAGCTCCTTACCTCTCTACCCATAATTATTCATTGTATACCCTTGATATTTCTCAAGACTCCTACTTGAATGGAGTTATGTAGGATGTGAAACCAAAAGTTTATTTAAATTAATTTTTTAGCAATTTCTAAGCTTTTAGAGCTGTCTACTAACATCGCAGGAGTTTGTGCCAACCCCATATTCTCATTTCTTTTTTTAACATTTTAAATATTTATTTATTTTTAAGAGAGAGGGTGGGGGAAATAGACAGAGGGAGACACAGAATCCAAAGCAGGTTCCAGGTTCTGAGCTGTCAGCACAGAGCCCGACACGGGGCTCGAACTTGTGAACCGCGACATCATGACCTGAGCTGAAGTCAGACCCTTAACTGACTGAGCCACTCAAGTGTTCCTTTCCTCATTTATAATCTTCATAATTATACAATCTTCAACTATACCTATTTCTGGCCTTCATTTCCTGGAAAGTCCTCATTTATAAAGCAGATTTGTCTCTCTGTAACTATTCTTCTGTTCTTTCCCTGGGTCTTCAACCATCCACTCTAGTGCTTTGTCTACTTAACCACAAAGATCACACAATGAAATCTCCTTCCCACAAAGTAGCAATGGTGAGGTATGGCTGTAGTTGAGCTGGAGCTGGAATTGCAAAAGTAGGCAGGTTGGCAGGGAAAAGCTATAACCGGACAGAGAGGCCCAATCTCTGAAGAAAGCAAGGCTTTTGACCAAGAGCTAGCTTCTGTGATGTCAGATGTCAAGGGAGAGTGATTTTTTTCTTTCGTGGTACTTGGGTCTCACAGAGTTTTAAAATTCTGACTGTACAGAAGGAAGCACTACAGAAAGTTTATGTAAGGCTCTCTGCTTATCTATATGGGGTTTGAGTCATTAATGAGAACATGGTGAAGCCTGACCACTCTACTCTAGCAGGCCTCATTCTATTCCCATTTCTGTGATGCTTTTCATCTGTTCTGAGACAGAAAAACAATTCCACTGACATAGGCAATACTCCCAACTCTGCCAGCTGGCTTACAAAGTGTGTCATTGGTCACTAGAGGAAATTAAAGGAAGACAATGTACTGTTTCTTGGTTCAAAACTAATCTCAGCTAGAGATAGTAAATATTTTAGGCTTTGCAGGCTACATATAGTCTTTGTCACATATTCTTTTTTATTTGTGTTTGTTTCTTTAGAACTCTTTAAAAACAATTTCTGGCCCATACACCAGTCAACTAATCTTCAACAAAGCAGGAAAGAATATCCAATGGAAAAAAACAAAGTTTTTCAACAAACGGTGTTGGGAAAACTGAATGGTGACATGAAGAAGAATGAAACCAGACCACTTTCTTACGCTATACATAAAAATAAATGCAAAATGGATGAAAGGCCTAAATGTGAGACATGAAACCATCAAAATCCTAGAGGAGAACAGAGGCAGCAACCTCTTTGATCTCAGCTGCAGCAAGTTCTTACTAGGCATGTCACCGAAGGCAAAGGAAACAAAAGCAAACGTGAACTATTGGGACTTCATCAAGATAAAAAGCTTCTGCCCAGCAAAGAAAGCAGTCAACAAAACCAAAAGGCAGCCTATGAGATGGGAGAAGATATTTTCAAATGACATATCTGATAAAGGGTTTGTATCAAAAATCTATAAAGAACTTATCAAACTCAATACTCAAAAAACAATGAACCGAGTGAAGAAATGGGCATAAGACATGAATAGACATTTTTCCAAAGAAGACATCTAGATGGCTAACAGACACATGAAAAGATGCTCAACATCACTCATCATTAGGAAAATATAAATCAAAACCACAGTGAGAGACCACCTCACACCCGTCAAAATGGCTAAAACTAACAACAGAAGAAACAACAGGTGTAGGTGAGGATGCAGAGAAAGGGGAACCCTCTTTCACTGTTGGTGGGAATGCAAACTGGTGCAGCCACTCTGGAGAACAGTATAGACATTCCTCAAGAAACTAAAAATACAATTACCCTATGATCCAGCAATTGCACTATTAGGTATTTACACAAAGGATACAAAAATACAGATTTGAAGGGGTACATGCACCCCAATGTTTATAGCAGCATTATCAATAATAGTCAAACTATAGAGAGAGCCCAAATGTCTATTGACTGATGAATGAATAAAGAAGGTGTGGGGTATGTGTGTGTGTACGTATGTACATACATACATACATACATATATACATTCATACTGGAATATTACTCAGCCATCAAAAAGAATGAAACCTTGCCATTTGCAATGATGTGGATGGAGCTAGAATGTATTATGCTAAGTGAAATAAATCAATGAGAGAAAGACTAATACTGTATTATTTCAATCATACATTTGGAATTTAAGAAACAAAACAGAACATGTGGGAAGAGAAGAGAGGGACATAAACTACAAGAGACTCTTAATGATAGACAACTATGGGTTGACAAGGGAGGTGGGTGGGAGATGGGCTAGATGGGTGATGGGTACTAAGGAGAGCATGTGTTATGATGAGCATTGGGTGTTGTATGTAAGTGATGAATCACTGAATTCTACTTTTGAAACCAATTATTACACCATGTTTTAATTAACTAAAATTAAAAAAAATTAAAAAAAAAAGTAAAACAAAGAAACGTAAAGACCAGCGGTGCCTGGGTGGATCAGTCAGTTAAGCATCCAACTCTTGATCTCAGCTTAGGTCTTGATCGCAGGTCATAGGTTCAAGCCCCATGTTGGGCTCAGCACTGTGTATGAAGCCTACTAAAACAAAAACAAAAAAATTCCCTAAAGACCAATCTCAACTCTGAGGCTTCTGGTAGGATTTGGTCCATGGACTGTAGTTTGCCAAGCCCTGCTATGTCAAACAACTTACAAATGTAGCAATGGCTCCTGCAAAATTGTAAAAAACACCCACTTAAATATAAGTGACAGCCATTTGAAAACCAAAGGTGCTGATTACTTTAAACAGCTACTATAATCTCAAAATAAACAGGGAATGTCTTGCTAAAAATGGGCTTACTCAGTGAAAAGGACCAGGAAGTGAATTATTCAATAGCAGAACTTATTGCCCCAAACAGGAAGTCACACATTTGGTAAGATCCTAATAACGTGAGCATGTGCAATTGTTGTACATAAAATGTTAGGACAAGATGCAGTACCAGAAATTAAAAAATTTCCAAACTCTCAAACAGTGAGACAAGTTGAAGTATTGATGACACGTTATATGAACTTGAAGGGGTTTTGTGAAATAAATTGAAAGGCCACACAGCTTCTTTATTTAGAGTGACAAAGCCACAGATTTCATCTATTAATGCCAGGCATTGGTAAAATATGCAAGGAATTATAAAATTCAAGAACAGAAAGCATTGCCCACACCACGTGAAGGCCAGAATATAATTAATGTTTGGCTTTCATATCTACAAACAAAAGGTCTCTCTTGGGAGAACTATGCTGATTTTTGTACTGATGGTCCCTTGTTAATGATTAATTCTATGACGGCTTTTACATCTTGCTAAAAAAATTTCCTCACACTGTCACAACACACTGCCTTCTTCACAGAGAAGTGCTATTGTCAAACACTCTTGGAGATGAAATAAAAGAGAGTTTCGGATGATGCTACAAAATGTCTAACTTTGACATACAAAGGCTGATTCACTTGAGAATATAAAATGTGGGAAAACCTGGAACAAGACCACACAGATGTCATGCTATGTGTACATGTCTATAGCATGATATTTATGTGGCTTACCAGAGGAAGAGTTTTCAATGGGTTTTTGAGCTTAAAGATGAAATTTAGAAGTTCTTTCAAGATAATATTGGCCAGATTTTGCTAAGTGCTTTGAAGATGAACAATGGCTGTGCAAACATAGCCTTATCAGCAGACATTTTCATCATGTGAACTAACTAAGCAAGTATCTGCAAGACCCTGAAGAAAGTGTTTGACTTCAAGTGACAAGATTCTTGAATTTAAAAGATAACTAAGAGGGATTTATGATCTAGGTGATGATGGAATAAGATCTTTCTGGAAAAATCCTCTGCAATAAACAACTATAAAACCTAAACATAAGGCCAAAAACAATAACATGAAGACACCGGAGAGAGAACAGAAGCAGACAGACACTGGTGAGGAATAAATATTTGGAGGAGGGGAACTGTACAAAGCAACTTTCTTATATCTGTTGCTTTTAGCCTGGGTACCTGGCCAGTGCATGGCGGTGAGGATATCAGCAGGAAATCCACACTCTTCAGTGGGGAATTCACAGATGATGAAGAGAGGTGAAGATTAGAAGAGAGAAGGAGACAAAAAGAACATTCACAAATTCTGTCTTCCAGTTTCTCTGACTTACTCCTCAACCACATACACATGAAACAGATAATCTGAACTGAGATTGGAGTTGCCATGCAAGAAACAGAGTTGCATAAGCGAAAGAAAACCATTTGTTAGAGTAAACAACAAAATCAAGAATTTATACATCTTACAATTCACAAACTCCAGGATATATCCAAAAATTTCCCAACATAAAAAGAACCATGAAAACTAAACACATCCTGAAGAGAAAAGAAAACCAAATGGGTCAGAACTTGAGACAAACTAGATATTACAGATAGCAGACAAGGACTTTTAAACAGCTATTAAAATGGTTCTCAATGAAGTAAACAAAATATGAGCTCAATGAATGAGAAAAATAGAAAATTCCAAAAGGAAAATAAAAACTAACAGAAAAAAATGAAAATTCTAGGACTGAAAAATATAGTATCTGAAATAAAAAATTCACTGAATGGACTTAGCTGATTGGAGATGACAGAGTAAATGAACTCAAAGATCAAGAGCAATTCTCAGTTTTTACTCTTCTTCTTCCTCCTCTTCTCCTCCTCTTCCTCCTGCCCCTCCCTCTCCTCCTCCTCTTCCTCCTGCCCCTCCCTCTCCTCCTCCTTTTCCTCCTCCTCTTCTCTTCCTCCCCCTCCCCCTTCTTCTTCTTCTTTGTCATTGTCATCTTTGTCTTCTATTCAGTTTTATTGCTTTTCATTTCCATTTCAGTTACTGATCCATTCTTCTGCCTC